>NW_017729008.1:7922290-7935979 GCF_001723915.1 Gavialis gangeticus | reverse complement strand
GGAGACGGTGTCAAAGGCCTTGCTGAAGTCTAGAAAGACTACGTCTACGGCGACACCTGCATCCATTGCCTTTGTGACCTCATCATAAAAGGCAATCAGGTTGGTCTGACATGACCTGCCCTAATGAAACCATGTTGGTTGCCCTTGAGCATCATCCCTGAAGCCGGCCCATCACAGATGTGCTCCTTGAGGATCTTCTCAAAGAGTTTCCCTAGGATTGAGGTAAGACTGATGGGCCTATAGTTGCCCGGGTCCTCTCTCTTCCCTTTTTTGAAAATGGGGACCACATTAGCTATCTTCCAATCATCTGGCACCTGGCCCGAGCACCATGACCACTCGTAAAGCTGTGCCAAGGGCTTTGGATGGACTTCTTTTAGAATGACTCCAGTGGGTTGTCCTCTACCTGCCCATCAATGGTGGGGGTCAGGTCCTGACTGATCCAGTGAGCACGATTGCTGCCTTCTGCCTGCAAGCCCTTAAGCACCTGCTCTTTGTTGGCGAACCCTTCCCTGACCATGACTGGCCTTTGTTTTGCTGTATCAGGTGGGGGATCAACATTGATTAAGACCTTTTCTTCCTGGATCCTGATCACCTTGGTTGAGATGCTGTCCCTCCCTTCCACAGCAATGTCCAGGCCTGGTAGGCTTACTCCTGACTGAAACCCCAGGGCAGGCAACCTGTGATTTCCAGAGCTCCAGACAGGACCCCACTGCCCATAACTTGTCCTGGCATCAAGGAGCACCAAGCCAAGCCTCCAGAAACCTCACTGTTGTTTTTAGTTGTACACCCTCAAGCTGCCCAAACTTTTCAACTAAGCCTAGTCTGCCTGTCTCTCAGTAAAAACCCTGGCTAATTAGATGGGCCTGCACTCTTTCTGCTTTTCTTTGTGCCTCTTGGCTGAAGTGTAAGCTGGTCTTTCTGTGGATGTGCTTGCTGCCCTGAAGGTCCAATTACAAATGCAATGAACCCTTCCTGATGATGACAGATTGCTGGACTTCCATGCTCCTCACTGCCCCACTTCCAATACCCCGCCCTGTCCCACTGCTGCCTGTTTCTTTAGCCACAGATAGCAATAAGAAGGGTGGGCCTATACCCTGTTGTCCCTCCCCATGCCCAAGAAAAACAATGATGGCATCTGTTTTAAAATCCTGTTTTAAAAGGCACCATACTGGTGAATAGTCAAAGTTTGTCACATCTATGTTCTTACTGTGCACTCTGACATGACCTAGAGGAAGTGCCTAGAAGCAGCAATACCAGAGCAAGCCCAACCAGCCTACTACACCCTGTACAAGTTGTCCATTGCCAAGAGAACTGCTGGCTGAAGTTAATTTTTACTGCTCTCAGTGCTCTCTTTGATGCACTGGACTTGGATTTACAGGGACTGCATACATTTTCTCTATCCTATACAGACTGGCCAAAAGTGTGTGGTCTACCTGGCCAATATTCTGGTAGGCTAGGCCACGATGATGAACCTGAAAAACTACAGAAATTGGCTAACACAGGCCAGCTCTGACAATGCCCTCCAACATTTCCACTTGTGGAGGATGGGGAGACTTTACTGGGGGATGGGGAAACTCCAAGTGGAGCATGCCTGGGGACTGGCACACAGGAAAGCTCCCATGTGGAGGACACCAAGATAATTGTTTTTGAAAATGCTAAAGGAACACTTCTCCCACAGTGTCTCAGGAAATTGAGGATGTAAGTTGGGGGCCTCAGCTGCCTGTACACCAATGCCAGGAGCATGAGGAACAAGCAGGAGGAGCTAGCCCTCCTGCTGTCTCGTGGGCAATATGACCTGGTAGGGATCAAAGAGACCTGGTAGGACTTCTTGCATGATTGGAGTGTAGCTGTAGAGAGCTACAACCTGCACAGAAGGGAATGAGCAGGGAGAAAATGTGGAGGGGTAGCTCTCTATGTGAGGGAGCAGTACACCTCTCTGGAGGTTGACATTGACTCCAAAGATAAGCAGTTTTAAACCCTCTGGGTCAAGCTATGAGGGGGTGAGGTGAGAGAAACCAAAGTGTGGGTGCTTACTACAGGCCACTGAGCCAAGGAGAGAAGCTTGATCTGGAGTTCTCTCAAGAACTGACAGAGGCCACACATGCAAGGGACTTTGTTTCATGGGTGACTTCAATTACCCAGACAAATTGGGAGGAACACTTGGCTAGGTTGGATCAGTCATGTAGCTTTTTAACTATAATCAAGGAGCAATTTCTGACCCAGGAAGTGCAAGAGCCAAACAGAGGCACTGGTCTCCTAGACTTGGTCTTAACCAAAGGAGATGATCTGGCGTGTGGCTTGAACATTGAGGGTAGCCTAGGCAACAGCAACCATGAACTCATCAAGTTCACGGTCCACTGCAAGGTTGACAAATCAACTAGCAGGACTGAAGTCCTGGACTTCAAAAGTGCTGACTTCAGCAGGCTGAGGGCATTAGTAGGGGAGGTGATGCGGGACCAGGGACAGAAGGAAAATGGGGTGCACGAAGAGCGGTCATTCCTCAAGGACAGAATCCTTGAAGCATAAAAGAAAACCATTCCCAGGAAGAGGAAAGGTAGCAGAAAGCCCTCCTAGCTCAATAAGTACACTACAGTCCTACTGAAAAAGAAAAAAGGTGTACACACAGTGGAAGCTAGGGACAGTCCTCAAGGAGTACTATACAACAGTGGTCTGCACTTGTAGGGAAATGATTAGGAAAGCTAAAGCACTGACTGAGTATAAGTTAGTCAAGGGAGTCAAGGACGATAAGTCCTTATTTAGGTATGTAGGGAGCAGAAAGAAAACAAATGAAAGTGTGGGGCCCTGCTTAACACCTCGGGACAGATGGTAATGAATACTCAGGAAAAAAACTGAACTCCTGAATGCCCACTTTGCTTCGGTATTTCACCAGACCAAGAGGAAAGATAAGTGAGATAAGGATCACAGGAGGCATGGTGGGAATAACAGCCTTCCCACTGTGGCTGCTGAGCTGATGCAACACCAACTAGAAAAGCTAGACATTTATAAGTTAGCAGGACCAGATGGACTTCATCTGAGAGTGCTGATGGAGCTGGCTGAGGTAATTGCGGAACCCCTGGCAAAACTCTTTCAGAAATCATGATACACACGGGAGATCCCTGAGGATTGGAAGAGGGCCAACAGCGTGCCCATCTTGAAGAAGAGGAAGAGGAAGGACCTGGGCAACTATAGGCCAGTCAGCCTAATCTCTATCCCAGGGAAAACCCTCGAAAAACTCATTAAAGAATCTATGTGCGATATGCTCATTGAAGGTAAGATTCTGAATGACAGCATGGCTTCATTGTGGGTAGGTTTTGTCTTACCAATCTCATCTCCTTCTACTAACAGGTCTCTCACCACCTGGACACAGGAGAGAAGGTCAACATTATATACCTAGACTTCCAAAAGGCTTTTGATCTAGTATCCCACGATATCCTTTTGGAAAAATTGGGAGATTGTGGGCTTAACTGCTCAACAGTTCAGTGGGTGGAAAATTGGCTGCATGGTAGGACCCAGAGAGTTCTAATGAACATAGCTGTGTCATCCTGGTGAGAAGTGGCCAGTGGTGTCCTTCAGGGGTCTGTGCTTGGATAAGTGCTTTTCAACATCTTTATCAATGATTTGGATGTAGGGGTGAAAAGTTCACTGGCCAAGTTTGTAGATGACACCAAGTTATGGGGGAATGTGGTCATGCCAGAAGATAGGTTGCAGATACAGGCAGACCTGGAGAGGCTAGAGAGTTGGACAGACACGAACCAGATGAAGTTCAACACTCAGAAGTGTAAGGTGCTCCATCTGGGGTCAAACAATCCCCAACATACCTACAGGCTTTGTGGTGACAATTTGACATGCATCATGGCCGAAAGGGAACTAGGGGTAGTGATTGACCATTGAACGAACATGAGCCGGCTGTGTGATGCTGTGGCCAGCAGGGCAAACAATACGCTGGTATGCATTAACCATTGCATTTCATGGAAAACTAAGGAAGTGATACTCCCATTGTACTCTGCACTGGTGAGACTGCAGCTGGAGTACTGCATCCAGCTCTGGGCACTGCATTTCAACAAGGACACGGAAAAACTTGAGAGGGTCCAGAGAAGAGCCACTCGTATGATCAGGGACTTGCAAAACAAGCCATACAAGGAGTGGCTGAGGGGCTTGGGCCTCTTTAGCCTACAGAAGAGAAGGCTGAAAGGGGACTTGGGAGCGAGCAGCTTTCCACTACATCAGGGGAGTACGTCAAGAACTTGGTAAACAGCTGTTCACCAGGGACCCCTGGGGAAGACCAGGAGCAATGGATACAAACTCCTGGATGGCCACTTCAGGCTCAATTCCAGGGTGTCCAGACTGTGGAATAAGTTCCCTCCAGTGGTGGTGAAGTCACCTACTCTGGAAACCTTCAAAAGAAGACTGGACAGTCACCTCACTGGGGTCACTTGACCCCAGTTATCTTTTCCTGCCTAGTGCAGGTGGACTGGCCCTGATGATCTACAAGGTCCCTTCCAGCCTGTAACGATCAATGAATCTATGGTCGGGGAATACCTCACATTTGAGTTTGGACACTTTACCTTGCACCAAAATGTGGACCAGTTTGCACCATGCTGGCCCATCAAAGTGTTTAAAATGGACAGCTAGCCCTAAATGTATAATCCTATGAAGGGCATGCGATGAAGGGGATTTCAATCTCTGGTGATACAATGTTTTTTTCTTGCTGACAGGCATTTCATGCCCAGCCCCTGGGAGAGCTACAAGTTTTGGTACTTTCATCTTTTTTCTTTTAATATTTTTACAATAGGGTTTAGAAGGTCAAAAGTCTCTTTCATTCTCTCTCTCTCATACCGCCATTCTTTTTTAGTAAATAAACTTTGTCACTTGACATTTAATTGGTTAAACCATTACAAATGTTACAAAACATCCTTCTTCCTAAATAACACTTTTCTGCTTTCTGAAAAGCACAATGATATCCACCAAATGTCTGCTTTTATTTCTTTTTTAATTAAATACTTTGAAAAAAAAATTTCTTGATTAATAACTTGCTTTTATGTTCAGCCAGTAATTTTAGGTCTGACTGTAGCAGAACATTACAAAAGTAGCCAGCTCGATTCACTCCTTTGTATCCTTAGCTCTACACTCTCTTAGAATCAGCGAGTTTCACTGAAATCATTTAGCATATTCTGATGTAAAGCTGGCATAGTAGAGTAGGTAATGATGCCTGACATCTTTAAACTATGATTTGCACACACTCCCTTGTATTTTTCACACGCAGAATATTTGAAGTGTCCTTGTGTTCTGCTCTTATTTTACTTGTTCTTTCATGGAAGAGAAAAAAATAGCACTTTGATGACTCCATCATAGTAATTTAATGACACATTTTATGAACCAAAATGGGCATGTACTGTCTTTCAGAAAGATGATAAATCCTAGGTGAGTTTCTCTTGAGAACTGCATAGTAGGCGGTTCTCCCACAGGGGAGTACTTCTCAGCCAGATATATATCTGTTCATGCTTGTCTGGAAGGCAGTCATCAGCTGTGGTACTTCTCAGGGTAAAAATTGTTTAGTCTTGCCTGGAAGGCAGGTCACTATGACTAAGTGGCTCCAAGACACATAACTAAATAAGTCTGCCTCGGGGACTGTTAATTACCAAGAAGGTAACATCCCCAGTTGCTAAATGTTGTTTCCTTTCTGTAGGAAAAGTCTATTTTTGGTGTGTCACACAGAAAAATGACTATTAAAGTCTGTCCGAAGGCCTTTACACGTACAGGTTAATCCCAAGAAGGTGATTATTCAGCTTTGCCTTCAAGCAAGCCATGAGGCAGTCCAATTTCTGAGCAGATATCATATTTCTCTTTTCTAAATTAACATGAATGGTAGATAATTATACAGTTAGTTCAGCCATTTAGTTACATTTACTGAGATCCCATACTACAGAGAGAAGTGAGAAAAAATTAATTTCCCTTTATAGCAACACAGTAGTGATATCAAAAGTAAAAATCAGGACTTGAATTATAAAAAACTCCCAATGCACAAATGAAAAATAAATCAATAAAATATGAATCCTAACAAAACATGGAGTGTATTACAGCTCTGGATATTGTGTTTCTTTCCCCTGGGTAGAAATAGGCCTGAATACTTTAGATCAGCATATTTCTACTTCAAAATAAATTGTGGCTATAAATTGTTTATACTGTACCTTGTCAAGAGGCGAATGTGCATTAGGAGGCTATCTGAGCATACACACAGAGGCATACATGCAATACTGAGGAAAAAAAAATCTGACTCTAAATTGACAAACTATGAGTCTGTCTTAGCCAAACTAATTTTTATAAACATATTAGGAGAAGAATTGTTACTTTTCCAATAGGCCTCAAGACATTTAAAAAGTAACACCTTGGACTGATAACCTATACCAGGGGTTGCCAATCAGGGGTATGCATATCCCTTGGGGTACTTGGGAAGCCCCCATGGGGTACGCAGCAGTGGTACAGAGAAGCGGGGGACACTTTGCCACCAGCACTCTTGGTTTTGCCATTGGCACTTCTGCGTTTGCCACCAGTGCTTCTGGTTTTGTTTGCCACTGTGTGTGGGAACTATCCTCCCCTCCCCCCCGCTTGTGAACTGGCTGGCAGAGGTACACCAACCAAAAAAGGTTGAAAACCCCGACCTACACCAAAGAAAAATTCATATAATTCATGTGGCCAACTTCTCATGAAAAAGTTACAGAGAGGAAATGCCTGTTTTATCCCAAGTGGTTTAGCCTCTCTGGTGGAAAAATTAACTTTGTTAAACCAGCTTCATAACAACTGAAGTGATTATTGGGTGACTGCAGTAGGGAAATCATCTTACTTCATATTATAACTTAAGTGGATAACTGAATAGGCACTGCATTGGTTGCACCAGAAAATATGTTATGGTGGCACAAAACAGGAGTGAACAAGACATCCTTGGAAACCCAGGGGTCAAAAAAAACTTATGCAGAAAAAAAGAAAGGTGGCACATGCAGAAACAGTGTGCACCACTCAAAACTGGAGCCAGCTGGAGCCACACCCCAGATGCCAGCCAGTCTCCAAGCTGAAGGAGAAATGTGCCTGCAGCTTCCCCATCTCCCAGGACCCCAAGTAAGGCTTCTGGGGCCAGCACAATTGCTGGCCCGAGCCTCCCCTACTCCACCAGGGTAACTTGCTGAGTGCCAAAGGGTGCATGACACAGGTGTCCCCAGGGGAGAACTAGCAGTGGCACATGGTATCCTATTGCCAGCTGTCCTCGGGGAACAAAACACCAGTGCTCATCTGGATGTGACTTTAATGTCTGAATTTTTTAAACCAATAAAGATAAAGAATGAGCAATAGCAATTGGTGCTATTTCACCTAGGAAGAAATATCTTTAAAACAGAGCCTATGTAGGTTTAAGTAATTTGTAAAGTACTCAGTATTGAAAAATACTACTCTAAAAAGTATTTATTATAAGACAAAGTGAATGGCAATTTCTCTTCAGGAAACCCTACTCAAGGAATAGATTAAACATATGAAAGCTTTACTTGTGATAGTATTCTCTCTCTCAGCCTCCCTCCCTCTGCCTCCAAACCACCTCCTTTATTTTTGACCCTTTCTGGATTTTCATGGACATGTCTGAAAGGTTTTGTTTTGAATCTTATATAAATGATACATTTAAAAAACTCAACATTCAAACTGAATTGAAACAAAAGAGCATCTCTTTCACTGTAATCTAAACATGATTACATAAAGGGGTCAATCAACCCATGGATTTGGTTTATCTTATATATTTAGTATCTTACTCAGATACCACAGACTTCCTTTAGTGAAGGATTCAGATACTATTTGTATACAATGGACCACAAAGAAAACGTTCTTGTGCAACAGAGGAGAATTGAGTGCAATACGTAAAAATGTCAATTTTTATAAGCACTAAACAACCATCCAGTTTAACTCAGCTTCCACCAAATGCCCCTGGGAGCAAAATCTCTGTCCATAGACAGGCAATGCATTTTTTTCTGGGAGAAACAAAAAGAGCATACAGGGTTTTACAGGGTTTTGCACAAAAGAAATGACAGAGCTTCCTGGTGGGAAGTGCTTTCTTAATCATGGAATCATAGCAAATTAGGGTTGGAAGGAACCTCAGGAGGTCACATCTAGTCCAACCCCCTGCTCAAAGCAGGACCATCCCCAATTAGATTATTCCAGCCAAGGCTTTGTCTAGCCTGGTCTTAAAAACCTCCAAGGATGGAGATTTCACAACCTCTTTGGGTAACCACTTCCAGTGTTTTACTACCCTCCTACTGAGAATTTTTTCCAAATATCCAACCTAAACTTCCCTTGGTGCAACTTGAGACTATTGCTCCTTCTTTTGCCATCACTGAGAACAGTCAATCATGACCATAATTTGATCACAATACCCTGTTTGGTCTAAACCCTGCTTGCTCAGGGGGAGTATGTTCATTTATGGTCTGAAAAATTCTGTTATATATCAGTCTTTTTCTAATATTTTAAGTTAAGCTTAATAGAGCTATTAGGCAGTAGCTCTCAGCTGTATTGGCATCCTTACCAAGTTTTACTATTGCTATTATTTTTGTTCTCTTAAATAAACCTGGCAATTTTACAGTTTCCAAAATTTTGGTGAAAAACTTCACCAGCCATTGAATAGTTTTTGGGCCACAGAATTTTAAGAATTCTGGGAATTATAAGAATTCTCATTCTTGCCTGTGACTTTACCTTCCTTTATGGCTCTAACTTGCTTTTGCAGCTCATGTACAGTAAAAGGTTGGGAGAAGGAAGAAGAAGATGCACCGGAGTGTTTCTTTGCTTTTTAATACAATTTCACTTGTCTTATAAAAAGCTCAACAGTCGGAGCCTTAGAAAGGGCAAGGTATGATTGGCTATTGCTTCCAATCTAATGTGAGTTTTGAGTCTTGAAGCTTAAGCGCTTCAGCCCAATTGATGCAATACAGCCCAGACCTTCCTACTTGAATGGGTGAAATTAAGATTTTCCATTGTATGTATCCATTTTTCTCTTTGAGCCTAGTCCAGAGATTGTAAGAGCTCAGTGGCAGTTGTAGACTCACTGTTTTCTTTAAATTCCTTATGAAGATGATCACTGTTTTCATTTCACCTTGGTACAAATTATTTTTTAAATCCCCTTGGGATATATCAGATAATCATTCCTTTTTATTACACCCACAAATCTCACATAATTTTTGCTTGTGGGTTTTATCCACCATACTAAAGTTAATTTGTTTAGCAAAGGAGATCTAGTCAGCTTTATTGACGTTCCATCTGGACTTTGGAACTGATTTGATGATTGGAATTTGAATTTCAACCGTATGTACAATTGACCTATGTTGACTGTGTGGAAAGTAGTCAAGAATCTTGTGATGTTTAGGAGGAATGTGTTGTTGAGAGTTCTGCAGCATAAAACACAAAATAGGTGTATAGTTTTGTTGCCAGTGGGCTGAGTGGTAAATAGCACTGTCTGTCACATCATCGACTAATACAAGATCCTCCCCCTCCATCCAATCTAGATGTTTAATCCTATTTCAGTCACCATAGCGATATCCCTATCATAGGTAATGCATAGAGGAGACACATGCTCCCTCCCCCTCCCCCCCCCAAGACTGGCCACCACCAAAGCTGCTTCCAGCTTCTGCAGGCAGTCACTGCTCATCACCCCCCGGCCCCACTACCAACACTGGCACCCGCGGGCAGTCCCTGCTCAACGCTCGCCACCTCCAACACCACCTACAAATGGTTCCCCCCCAGTCTTGGGAGACATCAGCCATTCATGATCCCCATAGACAGTTTTGACTATTAAAATCACCTAGGATGATGCTTAGGTGATTTAAAGGAGGTAAGGCAGAGGTTGACCATACAACGACAGGCGATTTGTACTCACTGGGACCTCCTAGGGAGATGATGCCTATGCACTGATAACAACAGCTTTAGCACTGGTCTACTTGTCAGCGGAATACTGTGTCCCAGTGTGGCTAAATGGTGCTCATACTGATAAGATTGACATACAACTCAACCAAGCAATGTGAATCATTACAGGAATAATCTGATCCACCTCTCCGCAATGGCTCCCTATTCATAATAACATACATCCTCCCCCATTAAGAAGAAAAAATGCCTTAAACTAAATTATAGGCTAAAATAAAAACTAACCTGCAGTTGTCTATACAAAGATCTATTAAACCCACTGCATCTGAGATTAAAATCTAGATATCCCACTTGCAGAACAGCAGTTCAACTTGACCAAGATTCATTTAACATCCAAGATGCCTGGACACAAAAGCGGCTCACTTCTCCCTTTAATACAGTAATTATTACAAATCCCACCATTAGACCAGCTGGCTTTGACCTCCCTAAATATCTCTGGTGTTCTCTAAACTGAATAATGACAGGACACAACAGATGTGGATTTCTGTTGCATTGATGGAGCTGAACTAGCTCAACCTGTGATAGTGGCACCCCTTTTCAAATTCTGAACCACATCACTTCTGAATGCCCTCTCCATGCATTTAATGGAACTCTATTGGATTTACATAATACTACACCTGAGGCAATCAGATGGCTGCCAATTTTGGATGCAAAACTGTAAACACATTTTCCTTGCTTTGTGATCAATGTATCATCATATGCTAAAAACAAAAGAAAAAAACAACAACTGAGAACAATTTAACTTCATCCTCTTTTGAACCACCCTTCAGGTAGATGAAGCCTGTTATTAAATCCACAGTACTCCAGATGTGGCCTCTGCAGTGCTGAATAGAGGGGAATAATCACTTCCCTTTATCTTCTGGTAGCACTCCTACTAATGTAGCCTAGGATATCATTAGCCTTCTTGGCAACGCAGGCACACTGTTGGCTCATATTCTGTTTATTGTCCACTGTAACCCCCAGGTCCTTTTCTGCAGAGCTGCTGCCCAGGCAATCAGTCCCCAGCCTCTGTCAGTGCATATGATTTTTCTGTCCTAAGCGCAGGACTTTGCATTTGCCCTTGTTGAACCTCATGAGTTTTCTTTTGGTCCAATCTTCCAATTTGTCTAAGTCTCTCTGAATCCTAGCACAAGACTCCAGTGTATCAACTACTCTCCCCAGCTTGGTATCATCTGCAAACTTGCTGAGGGTTCACTTCATCCCATCATCCAGATCACCGATGAAGATATTGAACAAAATGAGTCTCAGGACCAACCCCTGGGGCACTTCACTTGATACCAGCTGCCAGCTGGGCATCAAGCTATTGCTTACTATCCTTTGAGCCCAACAATCCAGCCATTTTTCTATCTACCTTATAGTCTATTCATCCAATGTGTACTTACTTGCAAGAATGTTGTGGGAGACTGTACCAAAAGCTTTGCTAAAGTCAAATTACATCATGCCCACTGATGTTCCCGCATCCACAGAGTCAGTCCTCTCATCATGCCAGCTTGAGCTGCTGTGTGCTTCACCTGTACCTTGCACAGCTGGGGGTCACCTGGACATATCCCAGTGATGTGACTCCTTTCAAGGACTGGGATAAGTCAAGCTACTGGTATCAGTGTGATCTGAGTCTGTGGATAGGCCTAGGGACATTTACCCCATGACTAAACTCCCTGGGAGCTAAGGCCACTTCCAGGGATGAAAACTCAGCTGTAGGTTACTTGCAGAAGTGATGGGGTAGTTACAAGCTGAAACTTTCAGAGCTGGAACTGAATTCCTATCTCTAGTTCCAATGTATGGATTATTCATTGGAAGGAGTGGGCAGCATCCTCTAGTGGAATGAGCAGCCTTCTGCATGAAAACAATTATCTTGTCCACAGAGTCCCAGAGGGGTTTGACTGGCAAAGAATACAAGGAGCTATGTTGTGACAACAATGCATTTTCCTCTTTCTATACTGACTGGTGTAACTTTAGCCCAAGTGCCAGTAATATTTGTTTATTCCTACTAAAACCAATTTGTCTCTAATTGCTGCTATTAACATTTTTCAAAAAGGCAAATTTTAGTTCCATTTGGAGTGTTAACATACAAATATAAACTATAGATCATTTCAGGTAGCCTATTTCAGTATATCCCAAAATGTGACTTATTTGTCATTTGCAGAGAGGTAATTAGCCATATCATTCTGAAGGCAGACAGAAGGCAGGGTAGATTTGCACCTTGTAGACTAACTAAATCAGTTATATACCATAAGCCTTTGTAAACCTGAGCTCACTTCATTAGATGCTGTGAAAGGACATCCACAGAACAGTATATCAAATGGAAAGAGTAATTAGAAAACAAAGGACAGAAAGGGAGGGCAGTACTTGGAGAGGCAAACAAGCAGTAAAACCATAGGACAAAGGCGGCACAGAAGCCAATCCAAGTGATGGGATAAGAATCCATAGGCCCTGTGTAGACTGCACTTAGCACAATTCAGACTGTGGAAGCTTTCTTGTTCCATAATTTCCCATTTACAAAAGCTTATGCTACATATATATGTCTATTTATATATAGCTATAGATCTATATAGATCTAGATAAATAGACAGATGCTCTACATCTCCAATTTAATTGGTCTAGAAGAGGTAAATCTTCTCTATTGATCACTTACCATAATCATGGTACTTCACACACAACTTGACCAAGTATTAAAATGTACAATAAATAACATCAAATAAACGGTATTTATTGGAATCTGCTCCAAGGGTCACTCTGGTACTGTTCTGGTACACAGACATTTTTTTCCCAAATAAACAGGCGTGTTCATAAAAACAAAGTCAGATGCAATAGGCTGAATGCTAATGAAAACAAATGTAGACTAGATTATTATATTATCAGTGAAATGCGAAACCTCCCAAAAGATGATTCTAGTAGATAGCCTTTTCATTATTCTTAGTATTAAGCTTGTAATTAAAAAAGAGGGGTAAGAGGGGGCGAAAAAACCCAACACATAGATACTAAAATGATTTTGACAGTGGAAGCCATATACTTCGTACTTATAAGTTGGTCTTCGAGAGTGTTGTATGTTGAAAGAATAAAAGCACTTGTGTTCTGAAGTACTCTAGCTTGAAATTGGAAAACCTATAATATAACTAAAATAACAACTTTCAATGTAAAAAATATTTACTTGATTAATATCAGAAGCCCAGATTTTCATTGCCTTCTTGAGATAATTTTAGGAGCTGATCCTGCAAGAGTATACTATTTTGGGTTTCTTTAAAGCCCTTTCCTTGCTGGTTATGCTGAAGCAGATATACATTAATACTAAAACCATTAAATAATATTGGCCAAAAAATTTCTTCTACAGTTTTTTTCAGATGATTTAATCACATCTATAACCTGGGTACGTGCTTTGTCCTAGAATAAATTCAGTCAGTATTTCTTGCCCGTTGTTAACAAAATCAAACAATTTCTATTTTACTCAGCAAGCTTTAGTTGGCGAAAAGCCCTCTGAAACTTACATATGCTAGAAATCTTGTAATGTGAGAATTTCTGGAAAGAAAAAAATATCAGGCAATGTACATGCTTACCCCAGGTAATCACACCTTATATAAGATCCTCCATTCTCTATTGCTGATTAAGGATGAATGATAACAAAACACAATGGCTATTTAGAAGTCTACATTAGCTTGGGTATTAATAATGCTAGTTCCATTTTTAATTTTGTTTTAGATCAAGCTCTAAGTTGGACTCCTGGCTCCATTTAAATCATTCTCAAATTGC
>NW_017729008.1:7909163-7917290 GCF_001723915.1 Gavialis gangeticus | reverse complement strand
CAGAACAAGGAGCAACTGTTTCAAGTTGCAACAGGGGAAATTTAGGTTAGATGAGAAGAATTTTGTCACCAGGAGGGCAGTAAAACACTGGGCCAGGTTACCCAGGGAGGTGGTGGAAGCTCCGTCCTTGGAGGCTTTCAAGACCTGGCTAGACAAAGCTTGGGCTGGAATGATCTAGTTGCTTCTGGATTTGTAAGGTTTTTTACCTTTTTCAGGTAGTTTTACTAATGCTTTGGCTAGGTTGTTTCTTGTGGGAGTCACTGGGTGTCTATACATGTGCTCTGGAGTGGATGGGTCAGGAGAAAGAGGATATTTTAATTATACTGTTCAGCAAGCATTAGTTAAAGAAACCCCACCACTATTTTAAAATGCAGGTATAGCTGAATACACATGATGGTGAGACTGATGGAGCATTCTAATTAGAGCACATCAGAGTAGGCATCCTGCACATGTACAGTCACCCATTGGTTCTAGATTTAAAATGGCACAAGAAGAAATAAGGTGCAGAATATAGATCTGCAATAATTCTAAAACACTATGAGAAATTTAAGTCTCTCTATGGACTTCCTATGTAGGTAATGCTTTTACTTTTTATATTTTGAGAGAGGTTGGTTGCCCATATTTTAAAAGGAAAAAAACTGCAAAGTATTATAGGAAACCTACTTTCAGTATGTAACATGTGCTAAGGAAAAGGTTTCTAAATTGTAGTCATTACTGCTTTTATTTACAAATCAATTTTTTAATTGATAGAGATTACAGAAAGGGAAAGATATTAAGTCATCATAACTAGGAGAGTTCTGAACCCAAACTGCAATGTAATAAATGGAATCATCCATCTGCTATGCAGAAAAAAGCTCTAACAACTTGCAAAAGTGTTTAATAAATAATTGAAGAGGGAGAAAAATAGGGTTACTGCAACTTTCAGCATCAGTCTGATTGACTTACTACAGTGTGCCTTTGCTAAACACAACTTTCATATGCATACAATTCAAAAAATGAATGACTGGACAGCTTAAAATTCAAGAGCTCAAATACCACCTCCATGCACTGACAACAAGCAATTAAGGAACCCTGGAACCTTCAATTTGCTGGCAATCATATGCATCTCCAGAGAACAAAGCAACTAAAAATCTACACAATAAATGTATTACAGCTTCAGATCACGTACAATTCAGGGTTTTGTTATTACCTTTGCTACAAAGTTTTAACCACCTTTTCTTCTAAATGGCACAGAGAGATTATACAATGATTGGATTATTAAATGGATAAATAAAGTTAATATTGACACAAAACTGACACCATTATTAGAGGAATGATCCTTATTTCTAGAGGTTTTTGGAGTTCTAATTCCAGAATATTTTGCTTGTTATTTAGCTTTCATGCCAGTACACAATATTTGCCTATTCTAAGCATAGTAAAATAAATTCTAACCAAATTCTTAATAACATACTTTCCTCTTCGTTAATATGTTTCTTTTAAAAGTCCCAAAATACTTAATAAATTATCTACCTCGCTGGCAGTCCCTCTCAAATAAAACATCAATGACCCCCAGGCATTTAAAAATCATATAACTAGACCTTGGACAAGGACAATTATCATTATTGACTGGGTTGGTAGCATGATTCCTTGGAGTATTCTGGTGAAAAGGGGCTCTTCAGTTGTGCTTCTGCACTGTCACTAAAGAGTGTGTGACAATACTCCAACCCAGGCAACCCAGACAAAAAAGCACAAATAAAACTCTATGTAGTTGTGCTTGGGAACAGAAGGATAGTCTAGAAGGGGAAATTTCTTGCCTTAGATCACAGAGTGTTTACAGGAAGATTCCCATGGTGGTTATCGGAGGCAGTGTGGACCTTCTACAGGAAGGATGGGGCAAACACCAGACCTCGCAAAGGACCCAGATGCTTTCTGTCCTCCAACATTGGTGTGAACCACATCTCATTGGATCTAATAACACAGATAATAACATCCAAAGGTCACTCACTTGCAATTCAACAATTGTCACCAGCTCACTGTGCCATGCTGATGTTTGCATCAGACAGACAGGGTGACCCCTACGTGAAACAATAAACAAAGAATAAACAATCTGACATCAGCTGCAGAAAGACATGCAGGCCTGTGGCAGAACACTTTAACTTCCCTGGATGCTCCATTACTGGGTAGCTGTTCTCAGGCAACAAACCTCTAAAAATCAATTGAATGGGAATCTGTGGAACCAGAAATCCACAGAATGGATTGTGTTAGATATGGTTTAGATAGGGACTATTGATTCTTACCCTAGTACCAGGATTACCATATTTACTGGAATATAAGATGACCCTGATTATAAAAAGATCCCTCAACAATTAGGTTTTATATATGGAAAATTTATGAATTTGATATCATTTTCTAGGTATAGAATCTAATTATTGGAGGTTTTCCTTCAATTTGTCCTCCTCACACTGCTACAGCTGTGGGGGGTCAGAGAGCCCTCTTGTCCTCTGCCTCCCCCCAACTTCTTCCCCCTGTAATCTATCTCCACCATCTTACTATTTACTATCAGATCCTGCTCTTCCTGAACACAAGGAAGTGAGCAACAAATCTGAAAACACTGAACTTGAAATTAAACATAGGTGTAGCAATTTGCATGCCACACCCATATTAGATGATCCAGAATTGATGCATGTTACCTTTTTGGGAAACTGCTGCAAGTTTTAGCATAGGTGTGTCCATAAACACCCTTTCAAGCAGCACTTGGAACCTACTTAGAGGTAGTATAAACTATACATGATATTAATCCAAAGCCAAAAAGCTCAAGATTTAAAAAGCTCATATAGTTCACAAAGCCCATGTACTCACTTAAAAAAAACATATAAAAAAGCTAATATGGTTGACAGAGGCAACAACATCTGCCACCAGTGAGAACAGTCTAGCTCCATCCTTTTTGGAACCACTCGCCCATCAGGTAGATGAAGACATCTATTAAATCCCTTCTCCATCTTCTCTTACCCACACTAAATAAGCTCAGCCCCTCAGAAGTCATATATGCCCCAGCTCCCTAACCATTTTTGTTGTTCTCCACTGGACTCCTTCCAATCTGTCCACATCCTTTCTGTAGTGGGGATCCCAAAACCAGATACAATACTCCAGATGTAGCCTCACCAGTGCTGAATAGAAGGGAATAATCACTTCCCTCTATCTGCTGGCAGCACTCATACTAATGCAGACCAGTATGCTTTTAGTTTTTTTGGCAACAAGGGCACACTGTTGGCTCATATTCAGCTTACACTGTACACTGTAATCCAGATCCTTTTCTGCACAGGTGCTACTTAGCCAGTCAGTCCACAGCCATTACTGGTGCTTGGGATTGTTTTGTCCTAAGTGCAGGACTTAACAGTTCTCTTTACTGAACTTCACAAGATTTATTTTGGTCCAATCCCCCAATTAGTCTAGGTCTCTCTGCAACCCGGTCCTACCCAGTTTAATGTCATCTGCAAACTTGTTGAAAGTACACTCCATCCCATGTTTCAGATCACTGATGAAGATAGTGATCAAAAACAGTCCCAAGATCAACTTCTGGGACACTCCATTTGATATCAGTTGCCAACTACACATCAAACAATTGATTACTACACTTTGAGCTCAATGATCCCGCCAGTTTTCTATTCACCTTACAGTCCATTCATCCAACCAGTACTTCCTTAGCTTGCTTGCAGGAATGTTGTGGGAGACTGAATCAAAAACCTTGCTAAAGTTACGGTATATCACATCCACTGCTTTCCCCACATCCACAGAACCAGTCATCTCATCATAGTAAGCAATCAGATCGGTCAGGCACGACTTTCTCTTGGTGAATCCATCCTGATCTAAGCACCAGTTTCTCCTCCAAGTGCTTAAACATGAATTCCTTGAAGATATACTCCATGATTTTTCCCAAGGATTAAGGTGAGGCTGACTGGTCAGTAGTTCCCTGGATGGACATTATATATGCCCTTTTCCAGTCATCTGGGACCTCTCCCAAATACCAGGAGTTTTCAAAGATAATGGCCAGTTGTTCTGCAATCACATGAAGCAACTCCCTCAGCACCCTCTGGTGAATCATGTTTGGCCCCATGCACATATACACATCCAGATTTTCTAAATAGACCCTAACCTGTGTTTAACCACTATCTGCTGCTCACCTCATCTTGAAACTATGCTTCCAGCTGCAGAAGTCTGGAAACTGACCTTGTCTGTAAAGACTGAGCTAGGAAAGGCAATGAATACTTCACATCATCTGTCATGAGGTCATCTCTCCCATTCAGTAAGGGACCCACACTTTCCATGATTTTCCTCTAGTTGCTGACATACTTGTAGATACCCTTCTGTTATCCTTCACATCCCTTGCTAACTGCAACTCCAACTGCACTTTGGCATTCCTGATTTCATCCCTGCATGCCCAACCAATAGCCTTATACTCCTCCCTAGTCATTTGTCCACGTTTCTACTTCTTGTAAGCTTCCTTTTTGTGTTTTATCTCACTGAAGATTTCCCTGATAAGCCAAGCTGGTCTTCTTTTATACTTGTTGATCTCCCTGCACATCAGGAAGGTTCAATTCCTGTGTCCTCAGTAAGGTTTTGAAAATACAACCAGCTTTCCTGTTCTCCTTTTCCCCTCAGACTGGCATCTCAAGGGATTCTGCCCAGCACTTCTCTAGGTAAGTCAAAGTCTGCTTTTCTGGTCTAGGGTCCTTATTGTCCTACTCTCCTTCCTTCCTGTCTTCTGGATCCTAAACTCAATTATCTCATAGTTGCTAATGCCCAAGTTGCCATCTAGTACTACATTCCCCACCAATTCTTCCCTGTTTGTGAGCAGCAGGTCAAATAGAGCACAGCCACCAGCTGGCCTCTCCAACACTTGCACTAAGAATTTATCCCCAATGTTCTCCAGGATTGCCTGTGCACTACTGTATTGCCCTCCCAGTAGATGTCAGGGTGATTTAAGAGAATGAAAGCTTGTGATCTGTAAACCTCTGCTAGCTGCATGAAGGAAGCCTCATCCACCTCTTCCCCATTGTCTGGCTGTCTATAGCAGACACTCAACACAACACCAACTTTGTTGCTTTCCCCTCTGACCCTAACCACCCAGAGACTTTCCACAGGCAGTCTCATTTCATACCCAAGCTCTGAGCAATCATGCAACTCTTTTACATGAACAGCAATTCCTCCTCTTCTTCCCTGCCTGTCCTTCCTGAACAGTTTTTTCCCATCCATGACAATACTCAGTCATACGACCTATTTAACCAAGTCTCTGTTATTCCAATTCTAACATCATTCCATGACTCTGAAAGGAATTCCAGGTCTTCCTGCTTGTTTCCCAGGCTCCATGCATTCATCTGAAGACATCTGAGGTAACTAGCTGATTGCCCTACTTTCTCAGGAAGAAGCAGAAGGTCTCCCATGTTGCTCCCTCCTGCTTGTGCTTCCTCAAGGTCACCTACTTCCCCACTTACCTCCACACCCCCAGTAGAGACCAAAACCCTGATTTAAACCCCACCTCACTAGGTTAGTCAGTATGTCTGTGAAGATGCTCTTCCCGTTCTTTATCAGGTGGAACCCATCTCTTCCTAGCAATATCCCGTGGTCAAAGAAGCTTCTTGGAACAATATCCCATGGCCAAAGAAGCCAAAGCTCTGCTGGAGATACCATCTGCGTAAGTATGCAGTGATCTGCAGGATGTGTCCACTCCTGCCTGGGACCTTCCCCTTGATGAGAAGGATCAAGGAAATCACCACCTGGGTTCCCACACCTTTCACTCTTTCACTCAGAGCCAGGTAGGTAGGCACTTTTGATCTACTCAGGGTCACCCCTGGCAGTATCTTTGGTGCCCACATGGATGAACAGCATGGGGTAGTAGTCAGAGGGCTGGATGAGTTTAAGCAATCTATCCAGGACATCTTGGATAGACATGACATCCATGACAGAACAGCAAACTGACCTGCAAACTGGCTTGCAGACTGCCCTTTTTGCTGTCCCTGTTCCCCCACTCCCTGGTTGCTCCGGCCATCTCCCCTTTTACAGTCCTGGCCCTGGACTGCATCTGGCCCCTTGTTAGAGCTTTTGTCAGAAACTGGCAGCAATTACCCTGCTAGCAGCTCTCCCAGCTGTTCAAAGCACATGCCTAACCACACAGCCCAAGCAAACACTCAGCAAGACAAACACACAGACAGCCCTGCCTTTACCTCCCCAGAGCAGGATCTGGTGCCTGGTTCCTTGTCTTCTTACCCTCCCTCTTTTTGCTCCCAGCAAAGTGTTTGCAAACTGCCCTGTTTGTGGTTCCTGTTCATTAGCTCCTTGCCTCTTCACAACACAGTTGTACCATTTCCATTACAGAGGAAACTTCCTCAGTTTGTACTGTTAGTGGTAGGATTTGCCCATGTAAATAAAAGCCTTATTGATGAAGAATGCCTATCTGAAAAGCAGCAGCCTTCTTTTTGGTTTGGAAGTACAGGAAAGACCCTCTTTCCTTCTAGCACTTGCAGTTTTTAAGACCATCTCTTTAGTGGCTGATCTGAGTCAAAAGGATAGGTAAGTAACTATAACAAGTCTTAGCTTTATTTATGTTCTTTTGATAATTAAGTGCACTTTTCAAAATGCCCCTTGGTTCTGTGCAGGAGCTGACAGACTCTACAAAGCAGTCCTGTTGCTGCTTTGGAATGTGCACACATTCATTAATTAACGGCACTTTTGAAAGAGTGCACTCTTTCAACTGTGCACTCTTTTCACTGTGAAATAGGGATGTTTGATGCAGCTTTACTGCTGTTGCTTTAGATCATTTTACTGGAATGTGCATGCATGCAATATGCAGCCTGGAATTATAGAGCAACGTCTACCATAGATCTTTCATCTGGAAGAACTACTCTATTAAATTAATATGCTATAAAGAAAAATAATATTGAAATGACTTCCCTAGGTTTCCAACAGAGGGAATGTTCCATGTACTTCCACTGTATATGTTCAGTCCCAGGAAAAGTCGCTGCAAAATGATCAGCTTAGCTATTCTTTAACTCGTTATTGGGAGAAGTCGCAGCCAGACTGGTATCAGAACTCTTGCAACAATAGGGGCCTTGCTACACATTAATTTTAGGCAGTTCCTAGAGCTTTAAGCCCCTGTATCATCTGCTCATTAAAACATGAAACTAGTTTTAAGTACCTTTTAGGTGGCTTTAAGTTGACTCTCTGGCTAGGTTTCTCTCTCATCTGTGTTACCCAGTTCTGGTTACACTAATGTGCAACTACTTTAGGCTACTTTAGTGTAAACACCTCACCTGCACCCTCTACCCTGCCCACCTGGATCAGGTGTGCCACCCTCTGCTCCCATCCCCCACCAGCCCATTGCCTCATTACCTTGTCATTGCCCACCTCCTCAGCACCCCAGATCCCTGCTCACCCACCCCCTTAGCCTCCTTTTGAATGCCAGAACTGTCTTGGGAAGGGGAACCCACCTGCCCAGTCCCTGTCTGGGTTCAGTTAACATTGGCAGCAACAGTGATGGAGGTCCCCCCCAGCAGTTACTAGGAGACCGGGAAGGGTGGAGGAACCCACCACTTCACTCATCAGCTTGGAACTGCAGCATTTAACACCTTTTAAGTGCTTTATAACATGGATGTTAGTACAGAGCATCCGACTGGAATGAATCTTTACTACAGCTGAATGAGAGTTCATTGAAATGCATTAAAACAGTTTGGGACTTTCACACTACTTCAGAATAAGTGGGTTCCACTGTACTTGACTACCCTCATTTTCCTCTTATATAGTGTAACCTTTTCAAGGCAATCCATACATAATTGCCAACTACTTAAAGATTCCTAACCTCAGTAGCAGAGCTGATTCAACTTGTCACATTGCTGAGCCTACTAAATCACTCTGCTGTGCATCAGAGAGATGAAATCTTTCCTTTACACTTCCGCAGTGCAGTCTAGTCCCTTCAAGGGAGCTATTATGAAGGACTCATGAAGTCCAAAATAACTGATGCAACATGTTGCAGCCTCTCTGAAACTGGAACTCAGAAGAGAGAAGACAGAGACTGGTTTCATATTCAATTATATGATTTGCAACACTTCCCTCTTCTTACTTAAGACCTGAGGTGTTTCACAGTTTCATAGTTAG
>NW_017729008.1:7906217-7906846 GCF_001723915.1 Gavialis gangeticus | reverse complement strand
TACAGCCTATAGCCCTTGATATTCACTGCCCAGTCATGTTTAAAAGAAGGTAGGCCTGTACACAATAAAGTTAAAAGCTCATCCTAACCAGATGACCTGCTTAGTATTTCATAGCTCTGCGGTGCTAAGCATTTATTATCTATATCAGGGGTTGTCAACCAGGAGTATACATACCCCTGGGAGTACATGAGATGGTCCTAGGGGGTACACACAGGTGGGCGGGGACAGAGCACCACCACTCAGTATCCTGCGCTGCCATGCAGGTGCCACCTGCCCAGCCAGACACAGGAGGCAAGGGAAGCTTGCACGTGGAGGCTGCTGCCACTCTGCATACCTCCTCCTCCTCCAGCTCAGCAGCCGGGGGTACACTACTCCATGTCCGGCCGCTGGGCAGTACAATGATGCAAAGAGGTTGAAAACCCCTGATCTATATGAGAATTTTATAAATTTATAACGTCTGAAACTTTTCTTATTTTTGTAAACATTTCCAACATAGAAAATGGACGTTCAATGGGAATCTAAACAAACAAACAAGTCAAGTTAGAATGACAGGAAGGAATGGGAGGAAGGAGGATCTGGGTAACTATAGACCCATTAGTCTCACCACTATTCTCAGTAAAACTTTAGAA
>NW_017729008.1:7865668-7900549 GCF_001723915.1 Gavialis gangeticus | reverse complement strand
AACCTTGTTTCTTTTTATGACCAGGTCACAAAATGCTTAGACACAGGAATCAAGGTTATCCCACAGTGGAGTCCCACAAGTCTTGGTACTTGGACCGGTGCTGTTCAATGTCTTCATCAGTTACTTGGATGAGGGCGTGGAAAGCACTCTGTCCAAATTCACAGATGATAGCAAATTTGGGGGTAAAGTTAATACAGCAGAGGGTAGGGAATGGATCCAGGTGGATCTGGACAGGTTGGAAAAAGTGGTCAGAATGGGCAGAACAGAATAGGATGCAGTTCAGTAAGGACACATGCAAGGTGCTGAAGAAGGAATCACCAGCATGCTTACAGGCTAGGGGAGGACCTTCTCAGCACCACAGCAGTGGAAAGGGATCTTGGAGTCACAGTTGACTCCAAGATGAACAGGAGTTATCAATATGACTAAGTGATCAAGAAAGCTAACCTCACTTTATCATGCATTAGCAGGTGCATGACACACAAGTCCAAGTAGATTATACTTCCCCTTTATTCGGCATTGGTCAGGCTGCAGTTGGAGTACTGTGTTCAGTTTTGGGTGCCACACTTCAAGAGTGATGTGGACAACCTTGAGAGGGTTCAGAGGAGGGTCACTCATATGGTTAGGGGCCTGCAAGCAAGCCCCACTAGAAGAAATTGAGAGCCCTGGATCTCTTCCGCCTCTGCAGGATTAGGCTGAGAGATGATCTTGTGGCCACCTACCAATTCATCAGCAAGAGACAGCAAGAAGTAGGGGACCTGTTTACCAGGTCACCCCTTGGAGTAACTAGGAACAATGGCCACAAACTGACGGAGAGCAGATTTAGGTTAGACATCAGGAAGAACTCCTTTATGGTAAGGGTTGTCATTATCTGGAATGGGCCTCCAAGGGAGGTAGTGCTCTTCCCTACCCTGGGAGTCTTTAAGAGGAGGGTAGACAGGCACCTGGCTGGGGTCGTTTGACCCCAGCACTCTTTTCTGCCCAGGGCAGGGGGTCAGACTCGATGATCTGCTAAGGTTCCTTCCTACCCTAACATCTATGAATCTGTGAAATGTACACAATTCATTTTTTCTGACTTGTTTGTTTGTTTAAATTCCAGTCTATTTCTTTTATTGTTTTGTCCAGCCATAATTTAAATATTTCAAGTTATATCAGCCTCTTTCTTTGCTCCCTGTTCAACCTGGTTTTCAAAGATGGCATCCTCAAAAACATACCATGTGCATTTTAGAAAGACATTTTGGGTATGCAATATAAGAAACGGGAGGAAAAAAAGAGAAAAAGATATTAAAATATTCTACTTGTTTTTCTTGTCTCATAAAAAAAATCAGTGTTTCAAACAAAAGTCCCAAATGTCCTTCTATTTTAATTTGTCCTCTTTTTTCCTAAGAAACCCCTAAAAATGAGGAATGCATATTAATGATTTACTGACGCATGTTATAAAATTGTAGCTCTGTGCTACTCTTCCTTTTCTTAAAATGTGAACACATCTGCATATGTTCTTATGACAGTTCTCTTTGGTAAGGTATATCCTAGCTCTATGCCATAGCCCATGTGGATGCTGATGTACTTCTGCTAGGCTAATAATCATTCTAACTATGTTACATCAATTTATCTATTTTGTGCAGTAGACTTCAAGGAGACAAGATGTGTGATAAGCTTATTAGGGCTAGGGCTAAGGATAATGAGCTACCAATTACACAAAACAATAAAACTGCAGAAATACAGTAATTACATTTTTAGTCTTGTTGAATTAATTGAAAATAAGAGGCAACATTCCATACAGGTATTCAGAAAATGGATTGTTACAATAACTTTATGAAGGAAGTCCTCTACAACAAGTCTAAGACTTGTACTTACCATTTTCCTCATTAATATTATTTCAGATTTTACTTCCCTGAAAATGCTATTGTTGCGATATTTGGGAATTTCCAGCCCTTCCATTTGTCCATCAGGGTCTCTCTTGGGCAACCTCCCTAGCCTTTACCAATTGTTCTTCAGGTTGTTGTTGAGATCTCCCCAAGCTACACATGATGTCTCTCTTCTTTCCCACTATACCTAAGAATTTTGAGGAGAGGTATAAATGAGATCAGAATTTTCTTTCTAGACAGATAATATTTGGGCAAAATCTTTAAAAGGATCCTTTTCCAATTATTTTCATGAATAAAATCTTCTTAGCTACAGTAGTCTCTGTATAAAGCAGTCCTAACTGCCCTCTACCATTAATATATTCAAGTGGAAATTACTCCAGATGTTTTAGTTCATTCCCTAGCAGGCAGTTATCAATATCACTAAGCCACCACTATAATCAGCAAAATACATAATGGAGAGCAGCACATTGCTGAGTTAGCAGTACTTCCATGTAAAGGTAAAGTAGGTGCAGAGAGTGCAAATTACCTGGGAGATGTGCCAATTCAGGACAGAAAGGATTGCACAACATTTCTGGGCTCTATATATCGACATACATACTCATGTTCATTTCAAGGATATTTTAAATGAACAAAATGAATGGACATACACAGCTGAGAGTATAGCCCATCTAGGTGCATGCATAAGGATAAACATAAGTACACAAGACCACTGAGCACTGGAATATTTCAGAGTTATGGAACTACCCCAAACCTGTGAAGCTAGAGTTAGAGTTTCTGAGGCAGTCAATAGCGAAGCAGTCAGAAGAAGATTAAATTTAGAGAAAAGAATTAAGGAGACATAATTAATATTATATCTTATATGTGCAAAGGCCAGAATATTATACCTAATAGATGCCTATTATGAATAGAGTCTGGTAAGATATATTTAGGAAAAATGCTACCTATTTATTATTTTATATACTTTAATAAGGGGACACATTTTTTAAACATATAGCTGCCTAATGATATAGATAGGCATTTAGTAGGATTTTCACAAAAACGGAAGAGGATGAGGCAGGTACTGAGAGCTAGTCCCTAAACGCCTTGCTATTATACTTTTGAATATTCCACAAAGGGTCAGATCCAGATTGATTCTGTACATGCCTAGGTGAAATTTAAGTACTTAAATTCCAAAGAATAATCCAGCTTGGCCCTGCCTAACCATCCACAAAATGCACTGGGTGTTTATTTTGGCTTGCAAAGATCCCCAGATGCCACTTCAGCTTGTGAACATGCTCCAAAGCACCTTTTAGTACAGAAGGTTCTAACTTCTAATTCAGTCCATTCTACCCCTTCTCTAACCTCTGCAGGCTTCTGATCCATTAGGCATGTATAACTCACACCAACAACAGCAAGTTCATTATAAATCTAATCACCCTACAGATGCTCAGAAATCATTGGATGGTTGCCTAATTTTTAGCACTTGCCATGCCAAGGCAGAGGTGCTTAGATGATGGATCTGGAGCTGGTCCTAAATGCTCAATTCAGTAATAAAATACTTTGAAAATCTAATCACTGATGTTTCTTAATACAGGACCAACCTCAGCCCAAAGATAATATGGTTGTTTGCCCTCAATTCTATGACTTGCTCACAGAAGACAAACCCTGAACATGTTATTTTACTCGAATCAGTCACCATGTCCAGAAATAAAAGCACAAGAGATACCATACTGGATCAGACCAGTTGTCCATCTAGCACAGTATCCTACCTCAAACAGTGGCAAGAGTGTTCTCCCTCTAGAAGGAGAACTGGATACATGTAGAGTGAAGTATGCCCTGCTCATTACCCTCTCTATCATCCAGCACTGTTGATTTAGACATGCCAGAGGAAACATCCTCAATTGTTCTTTTTAACAGCTAGTAATAGATATATTAATAGAATAAATGATGAACACATAGGATTCTAGCCTAAGCAAAGTTGCAGCGAACACATTTTGGCCCTTGCAATGCACATCGGTGCAGACTTTGTAGAACTCTCTTCAGCCTATGGATTAAAGGTCTGACGTTGAAGCTTGCAAAGATACCCTGCCACCAAACACTACACCTGATATGAACAATGCTAAGTAATATGCAGCTACGTGTCCACCTGGGAGACAGTCAACTCACCTGGTTCCTCAGCAATGGACTGCCACAAGGCTCTGTGGTTGCACCAATCCTCTTTAATGTATACACAAGTGATATGCTGTCAACAAAGTCACATAAATTTGTATATGCAGATGACCTTGCTTGGCAACACAAGCAGCAAATTTTAATGACATCAAATCCAACCTGAATGAGGACTTGAATACCACGGAGGAATATTTTCAGAAATGGACACTCAAGCCAAATCCCCACAAAACAACAGTCACTGTGTTCTCTCTTGATAATAGGAATGTTAAAGGTACAATTTGGTCTAGACATTGGCAAGCATAATCTGGTGAGCATTAGAATCAGTATTGTGGACATCACTACTGGCCCTTGCATACTCTGTAGCTAAGTACTGTGCACCGGTATGGACCAGAAGCAGTTACACTTGACTTGTTGACTTCCACTGAACTCTGCACTGGAGCACTCAAGTCGGCCCCAACCTCTTGGCTACCCATGCAGTTGCACATCCACCCGTTTGTCATGAGGCAGCAACTCTATGGGAAATCCAGTGAATGAAGCAAAACAAACATCTCCCCATCCACCACGACCTCAACAATGTCCCTCACCATTGCCTAAAAAAATGCAAGCCTTCTTGATCCACATGCTTAACCTTCAATAATGTGACTTCAGCCCTGCTGAAGCTTGGAAAACTGAAGGGGTGTGTCTTCACAAGATGCTTTACTGCACAGTAGACTAATCTACTGTGCACTAAAGTGTAACGAAGTAACCAGGCTAATAAAATACTGTGTAGTAAATTAGTCTTGCGCTCAGTTAGCTAGTAGATACTGCACAGTAAGGCTCATGTAGCGTTGTAGCGTTGTGTCCATGTAGATGCACAGTAAGGCTCATGTAGTGTTGTGTCCATGTGGATGCACAGTAAGGCTCATGTAGCCACACCAGCAGGGGGCCCAGTCCTGGTACTGCTCAGCTGCTGGTTCCTTCAGAACTCTCAGGTGAAAGCCATCTGATCCTGGTAACTTATTAGTATGTAATGTATTGATTTATTCTAAAACATATTCTATTGTCATTTCAATTTGATCCAACTCTTAAGCCTTATATACTAGGAAAGATTGACATGGCATGGGAGGTTTCTTCAATATTTCCCCAGTACTGGAGGTTTCTCCAGTATCTTCTGGAGTAAAAACTGATGCAAATAATTAGTTCAATTTCCCTGCTATGGTTTTATCATCCCTGAGTTCATGCAACAGCCAGAGACCCGGGACCAGCAAAAGTGCCAGCAAAAAGGGGGATCTGCACTGGAAAGGCTTGAGGGGGTTGTCTGTGTCTTTGGTGAGTGGAATGCGTAGATGGGTTGAACTCAGTGAGTGTCTGCCTAGTTTCAGCTTGCTGAGGGTCTGTTTTGATAAAAAGTTGCATTGAGCAGCAAGGAGGTCTCAGCAGCAGATTATAGCAACTTCTATTGTGTGACCAAGGAGGTGGGGCTTGCCTAGATAGAACAGCCAAAGTAGCCAGAACCCCCAGTGATTCAGGAGCCAGAATGTCCTGGCTAGCAAACAGGCCAGCAAACAAGGAACTCTGTGTAGGAATTGGCGGGGGGGGGGGGGGGAAGGTCAGCCCAAATGAAAGGTCATATACAAGTAGCCAAATGTGCAACAATAAAAAGTATGTGATTTTACACTAATGGCAGAAGTCTAAGATCCGAGATAGCAGCTTATGTTTAGCAGTAAATAACAATATTGATGTAAAAGGTATTTCAAGAACACAATAAAATGAAGAAAATCAATAGGATGTACCAGGATACAAATTCTAAAGGTATGATAGAACAGGTCATACTGGTGTGGGACTGACACGCTACATTAATGAATCCACTGAATCATATAGAGATTTTTTTTTCAACAATATGATAGGCATCATTGAATCTCTGTGGATAGACATTCCATGTTTCAATAGGGTAAAACAAAAGTACATCTGGGGATATACTGTCAACCCCTAGACTAGGATGGCATGAGCAAGCTAGAAATACTAAGGAAGCTGAGAAAAACTACAAAAGTAAAAAACACAGCGATAATGGGAGACTTGAATTCTCCACAAATAGATTGGGTCCATCTAACTTCAGGCTACAATGCAGACAGCACATTTCTTGACATTATACATGGCTGTTCTCTGGAACAACTAGTCCTGAAATCTACAACAGGAAAGGCCATTCTTGACCTAGTCCTAAGTAGTGCACAGGATTTGGTACAAAGAGGAAGTGATATTGAGCCACTCTGTGATAGTGACTAAAATGCAGTTGGATTTGACATCCATGTAGGAGGGGAGACAAGAAGAAAATCTACTACAGTAGCTTGTAATTTAAAAAAGGGAGACTATAACAAAATGAGGAAGCTACCTAGATGGAAGTTAAAAGGGGCCCCCATAGGAGGTGAAGAACACCGTCTTGGAGACACAGAGCAAATGCATACTACAAAACTAAAAGGAAAGAGGACCAAAAGAAATCCAGCATGGTTTAATGACAAAGTTGCAGAAACAATAGATAGAAAAAAGGCTTCTTTCAAAAGGTGAAGTCAAATCCTAACGAGGAAAATGAAAGAAGAGCAAACCCTGCAAGTCATATGTAAAACTACAATAAGATGAGTAAGGGGCATTGTTACACAATGATTTTAGGTGGCTCCTGGAGATTGTAACCTCTGGATTGTCCACACATTAACACCTGAAACTAATTTTAAGCACATTTTAGGCAGCTTAAAGTTATGCCACTCCAGGTCAGGTTTCTCTCTGATCTGTGTTACCCAACTTGTATTCCATTAACATGTGGCCACTCTCCATAGATGAATGGCCCAAATTGCAATATTCCAGTATCACAGAATGCAGTGTCCCTCTCCCACCCTTCTGTTCTGTGTGGACAAGCTTTCCATCCCATGAACTCTACTGCCTCCAGGGATCTAAGCATCCCACCTTCTGGAGTGCACCCCGATGTAAACAGCCTGCAGAACACATCCCAGCTGGTCAGTTCACAGGGCAAAGATGGGTCCAGGGGTCAGGTCTAGGGAAGTGGAGTTGGAACAAGGTGGGGGGTGGGGAAGATTGGGTCTCCATGAGCTGGGGTTTCCTTCCTGGGACAGAGGCAGTAGTTTCCCCCTACCCCGCACACACACCCAAAGCACCTTCCCTCACCACTCCTACCTCCCAGCCACCCTGGGAAGAACGGCTCCCCATGCCCCAATACCAAATCTCAATTTCTTTCACATGAAAACTTCTTTAATTTACTTCCTCTTCATTTCTTTTTAAATTCTTTTTTTACTACTTTTTTTTAATACTTCAGTGGTTGACTTACTTCATTTCACCACCTTTCCCTCACCCCCATTTCCTTTCCACCTCCCATTTCTTTACCTATACCCATTCCATTAACTCTGTGCCTCCATTAACTTCTAATTGTAGTATGCAATCTATCACTAAAAACAGCCTTGGTACCACAGGACTGGTGAGTTGCCAATGTGATTCCAATATTTAAAAACAGCTCTAGAAGGAAACTAGAGAATTATTTTCTAGTAAGTCTAAATTCTGTTCCTGGAAAACTGGTAGAACCAATATTTAAGAAATGATTTTTTCAACATGTGGATGAACATGACTTGCTGGGGAGGGATCAGCATGGTCTTGTCAAAGTGAAATTATGCCTCACTAACCTACTAGAGTTCCTTGAGGGCATCAGAAAACCCAAAAGATTAGGATGTTCCAGTTGACACAGTATATCTGGACTTCCAAAAATACTTTGATAAAGTCCTCATCAAAGGCTCTTCATTAAGTAGCCATGGGATGATAGGTAAGGTCTACTTGTGGATTAAAAATTGAACCAAGGATAGAAAACAGAGTATAAATGGAATGGAATTGTAAACAAAATGAAAAGTATCATTATGTCCCTTTTTAAATCCATGGGGTGTCCACACCTTGAATACTGTACCCAGTTTTCTCCTCAGACCTCAAAAAGAATATAGAAGAACTAAAGAAGGTACAGAGAAGAGCAACAGTGAAAATTAGTGTTATGGAATGGCTTACATAAGAGGAGAGAGTAAACAGGCTAAGCCTACTCAGTTTAGAAAAAAATCCACTAGGAATATGATAAAGGTTAACAAAATACTAACCAGTTGAAAGTAAATAGGGCATTATAATTTTCTCTCACAACACAAGAATTAGGGGTCCTAAAATGATACTAGTAGGTAGTAATTTAAAACCAACAAAACAAATTTCTTTTTCACATATCATGTAATTAAAGCATGAAACTCATTGCCATAAGATGTTGTGGAAGCTGGCAATTTAACCATATTCAAAAACAAACTGGACAAATTAGTGGAGGAAAGGTGCATCAGTGGATATTGGGTTCGGAATATAGTCTGCGAGTCCAGGGTCCAGGCCAGGAAGTTTCAACTCAGAGACTGTACTTCTAATCCATGTTCAATATCCACTGTTGCTAGCAGAGCTTTGGCCTCTTTGACCAGTGATTGGGAGAGGTCCCAGACAACTGGAAAAGTGCCCATCTTTAAGGAGGAGAAAAAGAATGATCTGAAGAACTACAGACTAGTCGGCCTCACCTCAGTCCCTAAAAAAAATTAATTAAGCAGGTCCTCCAGGAATCATTTCAAAGCAATTGGAGGTGTTGATTAGGTCAGCATGGATTCACCAGGGCAAGTCATGCCTGACCAACCTGATTGCCTTCTATGACGAGATGTTGTTCCAAGAGGAAGGATTGCTAGGAAGAGACGGGATCCACCCAATGGAGAGTGGGAAGAGAATCTTTGCAGACAGGCTTGCTAACCTAGTGAGGAAGGCTTTAAATTAGGTTTGCTGGTGGCAGGAGATCAAAGATGTAAGTAAGTGGGGAAGTGGGTGACCTGGAAGAAGCAGAAGCGGGGGGGGCAACAGGGGAGGCCTTCTCATTCTTCCTGAGAAAGTAGGGCAATCGATTAGTTACCTCAGACATCTCTACATGAATGCACAGAGCCTGGAAAAAAGCAGGAAGAACTGGAAGTCCTTGCATAGTCATGGAACAATGATATAATCAGAAAAAATGAAGACTTGGTGAGATAGCTCACGTGACTGGACTACTATTATGGAAGGGAATAAGCTGTTCAAGAAGGAAAGGCAGGGGAGAAGAGGAGGAAGAGTTACATTTTATGTAAAAGACCTGTATAATTGCTCAGAGCTCCAGTATGAAACTGGAGACAGGCCTGTTGAGATTCTCTGGGTTAGGGTCAGAGGAGAGAGAGCAACAAAGGTGATGCTTTGGTGGATGTCTGCTACACACTACCAGGCCAAGGGGATGAGGTGCATGAAGCTTTCTTCAAACAGCTAGCAGAAGTTTCCAGGTCACAGGATCTGGTTCTCATGGGGAACTTGAATCCTTGGATATCTGCTGGGAGGACAACACAGCAATACACAGGCAATCCAGGAAGTTTCTGGAGAGTGTTAGAGATGCAGGATCCTGAGGAAAAGAAGGAAGGAGAGCAGCAGAGTATGGACTCTGGACTTCAGAAAAGCAGACTTCACTTCACTCTGGGAACCAATGAGCAGGATCCCCTGGGAGTCCAGTTTGAGGGGCAAAGAGAACAGCAGAGCTAGTTGTGCTTTAAAGACACATTAGTAAGGGTGCAGGAATGAACTATCCTGATGTGCAGAAAGACTAGTGAGTATGGCAGAAGACCAGCTTGGTGTAGCAGGGAACTCTTCAATGATCTAACATACAAAAAGAAAGCTTTTGAGAAGTGAAAACTGGGACAAATGACTAGGGAGGAGTATAGGACTTGCTTGGGTATGCACATATGAAATTAGGAGGGCCAAAGTGTAATTTCAGTTATAGCTAGCAAGAGATGTGAAGGGTAATAAGAATGGTTTGTATAAGCAACAAGAGGAAGATCAGGGAAAATGTAGGTCCCTAACTGAATGGGGGAGGCAACCTAGTGACAAATGATGCAGAAAAGGCTGAAATACTCTATGCCTTTTTACCTCAATTTTCACAGGGAAGGTCAGCTCCCAGACTACTGAAGCCGGCAGCTTAGTTTTGGGAGGAGATGAGCTGCCAATAGTGGCAAAAAACAGGGCAGGGTCTATTTAGAAAAAAGTAGACATATATAAATCCATGGGGCCACACATGATGCACCTGATGGTGCTGAATTGGATGATGTGATTGCAAAACTGCTGCCCAATATCCTTGAAAATTCATGGTGATTGGGAGAGGTCCCAGACAATTGGAAAGGGCATGTATATAGTGCTCATCTTTAAGAAAATGGAAAAGGATGATCTGGGGAACTACAGACCAGTCAGCCTCACTTCAGTCCCTAAAAAATTAATGGAACAGGTCCTCAAGGAATCCATTTCAAAGTAACTGGAGAAGGTGGTGATTAGGACAGCATGGATTCACCAGGGCAAGTCATGCCTGATCAACCTGACTGCCTTCTGTGATGAGATGACTGGATGTGTAGATGTGGGGAGAGCAGCGAATGTGATATATCTTGACTTTAACCAGGCTTGTGATATGGTCTCCAACAGCATTCTCACAAGAAAGATGAGGAAGTTTGGGTTGGATGAATGCAATGTAAGGTGGATAGAAAACTGCCTGGATCACTGGGCTCAAAGGGTAGTAATCAAGGCTCAATGTCTCATTGGCAGCTGGTATCAAGTGGAGTGCCCAAGGAGTCAGTCCTGGGACTGGCTTTGTTCATTATCTTCATCAACGATCTGGAAAATGGGAGGGAGTGCACCCTCAGCAAGTTTGCAGATGACAACAAGCTAGGAGGGAAAGGGGGAGTAGTAGATACACTGAAGGATAGGTCTTCAGAGAGACCTAGACAAATTGGAGGAGTGGACCAAAAGATCTCATGAAGTTCAATAAGGACTAGTGCAAAGTCCTGCACTTAGGACGGAACAGTCCTATGCATTGGTACAGGCTGGGGGCTGACTGGCTAAGCAACAGCTCTGCAGAAAAGGGCCTGGGGGTTATAGCAGACAGTAAGCTGAATACGAGCTGACAATATGGCCTTGTTGCAAAGAAAGCTAATGACATACTGGGCTGCATAAGTGAAGGTGTTGCCAGCAGATTGAAGGAAGTGATTATTCCCCTCTATTGGGCACTGGGGAGGCTACACCTGGAGCCTTGTGTCATTTTGGGAACCCCACTACTGAAAGGATATGGACAAACTGGAGGGAGTCCAGTGGGGGACAGCAAGACTTCTGACGAGAGACTGAGGGAATTAGGTTTATTTAGTCTGGAGAAGACTGAGGGTAGCTAATAACAACCGTTAACTTGTTGAAGTTTGGTTCCAAAGAGGGTGGAGCTAGACTGTTCTCTGAGGTGGCAGATGACAGAACAAGGACAATTGGTCTGAAGTTGCAGTAAGGAAAGTTTAGGATCGATATTATGAAAAACTCTCACTAGTAAGGTAACAAAGTATTGGAACAGGTCCAGAGAGGCTGGGGAATCTCCATCCTTAGAAGTTTAAGACCCTGGTAGACAAGGCCTTGGCTGGGATGATCTAGTTATGGATGGTCCTGTTTTGAACAAGGGGTGGGATTAGATGACGTTCTGAGGTCCATTTGAACCCTAGTGTTCTATGGTACTGGGCAAGATGGACCTATAGCCTGACTCCGTAAATGGCAGTTCTTATTTACCATTTACACCTCGGTCATCTAACAGTCCCATCAAGTTCTCTCTTGTACAATATTAAAGGATGTTATGCATCAGCACTGTTGTTTGTGTAGTTAAGTACATATGTGCTAGTAGTTATCTGTAGATCTCTGTTTTTGTTTTGCTGTATAGTTTGGTTGGATTTCTTTAATCACCTTCATGATAAACTTTGGTATTGCTCGAAAATCTTTAGAGTTTTCCATTCCCATTTTCCTTACAAGATGCTCATTAAACTGCTGTGATCAGAGCATATTATATTTGCCCTGTGTCCTAATGAGTTAACAATTAAGATTCTTTAGAGATATGATTTATACATTCTTCTTCTGCAAAAATGCTAAGCTGAGCATAGAAGCAGCTCAATAAACATATTTGACCATTTCCATTAATTTATTATTTGGCTGCTGTTAGTATTTTTATTCAGTGTTTTTTACCTTCTTATTTTTGTCCTGGATCTCTTTTGCTAGGAGTATCAGTTTTAGAGTTGTGGTGTCAAATTGATGCACCCCATGGGCTGGGCTGGGCTGGTCTGCAGGCCAGATCCAGAGAATGGTGTTACGGCTCTGTGCAGATGATATGGCTCTGTGCTTTGTATCAACCATAGGATCCTCCCCATGTATCCAGCAATTTGGCAATAAGATGCCTCTGGGAGCTGTGGCAATTAATGCTCACAGTACTCACCATGCCACCAAACACCAACCCTGGGGAGCATCGCAGACCAAATGATAGCGTTCTGAATGCTGGGTGTGGCCCATTGGCTATAGTTTGGTCACTCCTTTTTTACAGTATGACAATACTTTCCGGAAGTGTTTTGAAAATCCAGTTGAACTGAAACACTTTTTACATTCATATACAGAAAACACAAAATTAACTACATAATAAAATGGTACTCCAGTAAAAATGCAGGGACAAATATGTGAGGTAGGTACTTAATAACTAATGAATGATCAGGTATTATATCATCCACTGGACATGAAATGTAATTTTTAAGAGATTCGATACTTACTAGAAAAAAATACATTTTTAAATGTTATGACCTTACGGGCCTTATGGTATTCAAATCCTGTCTCGAATGGGCAAAGGGCACAAAACAACAATGAGATCAACCTCTGTTTGTTCAACGCTTCCCCCTCCACCTTCCCCCCACTAAAAATGTTCTATATCTACTCATAATATGAAAAAATAAGGATTTTGTTTGGCTTGAGGAGCCAAAAAAGGCAAGTGGACCCAAAATACTGACTGATGTCACCAGGTTCAATGGGATAAGGACTATCAACAAATGTAGTAAACAGATGCAAATATAGCTCAAGTTTCTTGAACAAGAAAAACAAGGTACATTTCTTTCTTTAAAGGAAATAAATCCACAAAGAAATTATTTTAGTTTCTTATAGTCTTTCTCTTCTTGGAGACTATGGTGTACTCCATTTACTTGCATGCTGGGTAAGTGCATAATATGCGTAAGCTACATAGTACATGGCAGCCACAATTTTTTGTCTAATTATTATGTCGTAATAATCAGTATCTTGGTTAAAGGCATAAGCAACTTAAGTGCATGACATCTTTTACCCCACTGTCTACTTTGTAATGTACTGTATTTACTCAGTTCCAAGATGCATCTTTTCCCATTCATCATGGGGAACACAAAGCATTGTCTCAGAATGAGTTCAGATGGCTCCAGCTGGGAGCTGATAGGAGCAGCTGTGCAGCGAGTCCAGCAGGGCTAGGAAAAGCATCAGCAGCGTGCAGATTCCTGCTTCCAGGATCAACTCCCTGCCCAGCTTGGCTCTCCTCCCCAATTCTCCCTCGCTGGCAAGAAGCCAGGCAGGAAAGCAGGTATTTGCATGCTGATACTACTGTCTCCTGCCAGCTATGCTTTCTGCACAGCAGTACCCATAGCTCCCAACTGGAGCTTCCTGACTCTCAGCTGTTGCAGGCATGGAAAAGCTCCAGAGCCACTCTTGCACTGATTTGCAAGGACTCCTACTCAAGCAACACGCAGATTCCCCTTTCCAGTCTGCTCCCAACCAGCCAGGGAGACAGAGGACAGGGAAAAGACAGGGAAGGAGGAACCTGTACATTGCCAACCCAGGCTCTCGGCACAGCTGGTCCCTGCAGCGTGGGACACGACAGCTCTAGTGCACCCCCTGCCGCCTGCACCCAGATCAGTGGGCAAAGCAGCAGAAGGTGGCAGGGGCAGGTAGCAGGGGACAGGTGAAAGGCACAGATAAAAGCATGAGATAAAAGTTACTGATTTTTGTTTTGGGCCTCTCTCTTGATATTGAGAAAGCCACCCCTTCGGTATTATTGTAGTACAGTAGCATTTATAGGCATGTACCATAATCAGGACTCTATTGTGGCAGGGCATTGTACACATCCATAGTCAAAACTTCCAATGTTAATAAATAAGACATACAAAGGATAGGAAAAGAAGCGGTGGGGCTGTCATTTGTCCAAGAATACACAGAAGAACAGAGTTTGAAGAATGAATAAAATCCAGTCACAGTCTAGTGTTCTAACCACTAAAGCAAATCTTACCAAACAGTATATATACGTTATGGAGAACGGAAGTAACATTTCAGTGAAATTTGAGGACAACTGCTAAATACAGACATTAAGAGGAAGATGGCAAACAGATGTAAAACAGAGCACCAAATATTTGAGACAGATGCATTACTGCCATCCATTGTCAATGTTTCAAATATAGGAAAACAATGCCTTCCTCCCTTTTCTTTCCTGTGATTAAAAAAGAAAAAAACATATTCTGCATCATATGCCAAAAAAACTGTCAATAAAGACTTAGAAGAAATCGTACATGAACAAATCCCCTAAGACTTTAAAAGAGATGTGGAGAAACTAGAAGATTTTGTAACACCATTTTAAAGTAAATGAAAAGCACCCAGGCAACCCACAACATAAGCAGTTCTGCAATTTTGATCATTCCTCACCTCCTATCTTATAGTACTGTCCTCTCTAATGCTGGCTTAAAATTCATAACTTGGAGTAAATCAAAATAATCTGTGTATGTTGTTATAGCTGCATAGCTGAGCTACACTGCTACACAGAGGGGACCCACTGAAGTAAGTATATAACTGCTTTTGGTCTGTGAAGATGAGCTATAATTTATATTCCATTAAAAAAAAGTTGTAGAGGAGAAACTGAGGACCTGATTATGAAAACTGTGCATGAGAGCATGCGAGTCAGGATGAAAAGAACAAGCTAAAAAAGGTGTGTGAGCTCACTGACAAATAACCTGGAAGGGAGGAGGCCCTGGATCCCAGCTTAAAGCCTTGCTTTTAGTGGGACAAGAACCTCCTTACTGTTATTTCTTATCCAAAGAATATTAAATTCAAGGTGCAATATCTCAGTTTCAAAAGGAGGGTTGTAGAGATGACTTGATAATGCTTAGCTCTTATGGGTCAGGGGAGCCTAGAACTCTAAGTGCCCTAAACCCTAGATTTATTGGATTAAAATATGAGCAGGACTTCATCCAGGGTCTAACCCTCGCTCCTCAGGGTTTTTTGCCAGACTACAATTTCAGTATTTATACTCACCTAAGAATCATATACCTGCTCAGCCAGAGTGCAGGCTCCTCAACATGCTCAAAATACTTCAGTGCCAAAAACAGTAGGATTGTGCAAAGCTTCAGTTGCCAATTTAATTCGGAGAAGATTCGGCCCAATTTGGTGGCCAAATTTCCAAATCTGAATTGAATTGGGAGACCCATCAAAAGGTCTGACTTGAATCCGAAGCCTCTGAATCAATTTGGAAAAGATTTGGAGAGATTCAAAGATTTGGATCAGCTGGGGAGAGGCAGGCACAGCCGGGTGGCTGCAGGTTCTCCTGCAGCTCTTTCAGATGTGCCTGCCTTTCCACAGGTGGGGGGAACTGCGGGAGAAGCTCCCATGGCTTCCCTGCCTGGTCCCATTCCCTGCCTGGCCCCCCAAAAAGCCCCACACTCACCAGCTCTGGCAGTGGCAAATGGGGCCTCAGAGAGCTCATGGAAGAGACTCCTCCCTGCAGCACAGGCCAGTAGGGGGGCAGCAGGGATTGCCACTCCCCCATGGCACAGCGCACAGCTCCCTGCTGAGCTGCGCTGCACCTATCTGGGAGCTGGGATGGCTCCATGTTTCAGCTGGAGCCCGGCACCACTCAGCCCCAGCAGCCCTAAATCCCAGACAGTGCATGGTGGTCTGCCAAGCAACGCTGCACCTGTGCCATGGGGCAGCTGCCAAATGTATGCTGAGTAGGGGGGTGATCCCCACTGTCCCCCACTGACCCTTGCTGCACAGGGGAGCTCTGCCATGAGCCCTCAGAGGCCCCAGTTGCTGCTGCCAGATCCAGTGATTGCGGGGCTTTTTTTTAAATTGCCAGGATGCTGAGGCTGGGTGGGGCAGGGAAGATCAGAGAGTGGGGGCTGTGTGGGGGGGGGGTTCTGCCACATGGGCCCAGAGCCCTCACAGCTGCTGCTACTGCTGGTGAGTGAAGGGAGTTTTTTTGTTGTTGAATTCCCAGGCTGCTGGGGTTGGGTAGGGGGGAGAGAGGGGCATCAGGGGTGGGTCCGGCCAGGGGGCAGGGACAATCAGGGCATGGGGTCTGCGCACAGGGGCTCTTCCAGGAGGCCTCAGAGCCCTCACAGCCCATTCTGCAACCAGTGAGTACAGGGCTTTTTAAATTTTATTTTACTTTTTTTAAGTGCCAGGAGACTGGGGCCTGCCAAGAGATAGGGCCAGGCAGGGCAGCCATGGGTGCTTCTCCCGCAGCTCCTCCTGCCCAGGGAGAGTCAGGCGCAGCTAAAGAAGCCATGGGAGAACCTGCAGCCACCTAACTGTGCCTGCCTCTCCCCGATTGATCCGAATCTCTGAATCAGCACTGAATTTCTGATTCAGCCAAATCGAATGGGGACAGTGATTCGAATCACCAAATTGAATCACTGTCCTCTGAACTGGCTAAATCCAAATCTGAATCGAATACTTCCCTATTTGCACAGGCCTACAAAATAGTAGTTGCATGGCTGGATAACTATCGTTTGCATGTATCAAGTGAAAAAGGATTTTGCCTTTAGGTTTGCATTTGTTAAAGTACCAATCCTCCTGCCACTGATTTAATAAAAGATAAGCCACTCAAACGACAGAAGACTCACTGAAGACTTGCAGTGATCTCCTCATGCTGCATTCACCTAGAACAGTGGTTGTCAACTGGGGGCAGACAGCCTTAGGGGTACTTAAAAGGGTCATATATGGTATGCGGAACTCCATGTGCTTGTGTGCAGCCACAGCACAGAATGCGGGCAGCCAGGATGCAGCCTGGCCCTGTAGAGAGCAGCCGGGACTGGCCAGTAAGTTTGTTGTGGGTTAAGGGAGTGAGGCAGGGGTGGGGGAAGGGGGCAGCTGCCCAGGGAGGGTGGCACGCAGAACTAAGCCACACAGGGTGGGGAGTGGCTCCTGCTGCTCTACATACCCCAAGAGGACATGGGTTGTGCCCCCAGATCTGCATGTGGGGAGGGGCGGGCTGCACTTGGGGCATGTGGCTGCAGGCCCCTCCATAGCCCCACTCCCATAGGTCCCTGCAGTGAGTGAGGGAGTGGGAGTGGGGCTGGGGCTGGGACAGTCACTGCCCAGTTGGGTCAGAGCCACGGGCAGCTCATCCAGGGGATGTGGAGGAGTGGCGGCTCCTGCCATTGCATGCACCCCAGGAGGGTATGGGGGGCATGTGGCCCCAGATCTGCATGTGGGACCCAGTAGGCTGGGGCCACTGCAGGCTGGGGCAGCACTGGGCTGTTCCCTGTAGGGGTGTTGGGCTGGGCTGTGCTGGGAGTGGGAGGTGGGGGGGCTATGGTGAATTTTCAGGTGGCTGCAGGCCCCCTCCCCGCCCCGTAGTTCCCCTCCAAGTGCCACCGCTGCCTGCCCCAAGTGCAGCCCGGCCCATGTCCAGCCCCCCGCCCCCCGCAGGAACAGCCCATCACAGCCCAGGCCCCAGCCCACCCATGCCTTGCATGCAGACCCAGGGGCACACCTCCACCCCTCCATCCACTCAGAAGGGGTACACTTGTTAAAAAAGGTTGAAAACCCCTGACCTAGGAAACATTTAAGTATTATATCATTTCATATTTATAGCCTTAAAAAGTTAGACATGTAAGAAAAAATGGTCCCAAGTAAGCAAAAGTCTTGAGAATTTTTGTTTGGGAGTAGAAAACTTTCTTCCATGTTATTTATCATTGCATAATAATGCTGACAGGAATTCATAAAATATAAAATCTTAAAGATGATCTTAAATTATAATCTATTAGCAACTTATAACTACGTGTATTTAGAGAGAGAACTCCTTGAAATACCTTGGGAAAAGAAAAAAAATATGGCACAGATTTGAATCATAGTTTTAATTCTAATGTAATTACTGTTGTTAGGGCTGGTCTAAGAATAATCCAATGGGCTGTATGCAGATATTAAACTACACTCTTCTGTCTCAAAAATCTAATAAAGAATGTTTGATCAATATCCAGAACCATTAAACCATTTTCCAGATTGACAAAACTATTTTCTTTCATATGTAGTCTGAGAAGCAAAGGTTTTTTCATCATCACCATAACAACAACAAAAAGCTTTAGGTCTTTAATTAACTTAAACTTGGCAGAAAACAATAAACAGACAAATCTACGAAGCAAACTGTGCTCCATATAAAAATATTCTTTTAGATTTAAAATAAGTAACTTCAGAAAGATCTCTCATCTTGATATAGCTACTTCAAGGAAAGGAGAACCTAAACAATATAATTAATTTTAATGGTAGGTACTTTCATTATTAATAAAGTGCATCTTTTTCTAATAAGGCAATCAGAACTCATAGTAGAGATGATATCTTTTATTAGACCAACAATATCTTTTTCTAATATGAATTTGACCCTTCAGTTTCTAATCACTGCATCACATGATGACTTTTTTCTGGTACATTAAATTAATCTACTATCAGAAATCTCTTCTTTACATCGGTAAAGTTTATAGACTCTGATTTACATACTGCTTCACCTTTTCTGGAATAAACTAAATAAATCAAGTCTCCCTTTAAGACAGATTTTCCAACCATCAAAATCAAAGTCTATTCTGAATGCTTTCCAATTTTTTAAAATTAATTTTGGAAATGTAGATACCAGTAATGGTCTCAGTAATATAAGATGCACAGAGTTAGTGTACTAGCAATCCTTGATATTTCCCAGCTTAGATATCCAAGCTCTTTGTACATAACATTTAGCTTCTAATGGGAGAATTGCTGTTTTCCTGTTAGAAAACAAAAGTATGCAGACGTTCAGGCTTTTGTTCCCAGAGCAAAGAAGGTCTCTCCAGGAGAAAAATAACTCTGGAAGAACTATGTTTAAATCACTCTCAGGAGAGTTTCTCCTGCAAGAAGTAATGTCTGCACATTTTCCCCCAATCTAACTCCTCCTCTAGGAGGAGTGGAGCTGGGAAAAGGATCCTGTGACCTCCCAGAAATCACCAGTTCAGAGAAAGTAGAGGAGGCAGCTGCTCCTGTCCCTCCCATAGATTGGGAAAGGAGGGGAGGACAGCCCTCAGCTGTTCTCTACCTGCTTCTCACAGAAGTTCCTGGTATGAAAAGCAAGAAAGGGCTTCACTTTTCCATACCCTCTGCTTGGGTCCTAGATACTGAGAGCTGAGTGGAGAGAGCAACACCATCCCCTGCCAGCTTTCCCTTGACCTCGCCTCATCTCAGCTGAACAGCAACATGGAAAAGCTAGCTGGTGGGGAACTGGACTGGGGAAAACCTCCCCAAGTTCAGCTCCTGGCCATGCCAGCTTTTAACTGCTGCCCCTACCATCCAGCAGGGAGGAAGGGGAAGCCAGCTGCTGACAGCTGGGCTCAGGGAGGCTCTCCCTGGTGTAGATGGGCAAAGGTTCCCATTTGCCCCTCATACCAGAGTACCAGGCATGTGGAGCAGGTAGGGTCTTTGCTCCACTTCTCCTCAGGTCCCCAGCACCAGGAGCTGAGAGGAGGGAGCAGCAATATGAGTCCTCAGCCTGTTTTTTACACCCACATTTTAGGGGGGCAGGGGGGCAGCGGCTTGCCCCACTGCTTCCTCCACTCCCCTCCCTAAAACAAGGAGCAGAGCAGGGGAACAGCTGTTCTGGGGCAACGAGGCTTTGCCCCACTGCTCCCTGCCCCTTTCCCATGCCAGGCATTTCCCAGCTTGGTGTTGGGGCTGAGGGCTCTGCTGCAGTGCTCTCTCAGGTCTACTCGCAGAAACCAAGAGTGGAGTGGAAGATGCTGCTTCCCCCTGTTCCCCAAACCCTGGTTTAGGGTAGGTGCAGGGAATATTTCCCCCTAGATCCATTACCATCTAGGGACCAGGAGAAATGAACAGGCATTGATCCCCTTGCCTTCCCCAGACCGGGATTAATCTAGTTTTGGGAAGTCACCAGCATGGATCCAGATTTTCTGTTTGCTGTGAAAATCATGGATTTTCTCCTCTAAAGAAGAAAAATTCAGGAAACCATGGATTTCCCCTTGTAGGTCGACAGACTGGGGTTGGTGCAGAATGAATGTCTGTACTGTTCCCTCTCCTGGTAGGATTTCTATAAGTGGAAATTTCTCATCCATTTCCACCAGTACAAATTAATGTCTGATCATGGTCAAGGACTGCTGTAGCAGCACTTTGGAAGCTCATGTTTAAGTTGTTGTATACCACCACTCAATGTCTTTCTGAATATCGTTAGATTCTAGAATACAGTCTTCTTTATTATAAATGTACCATATATTCTTTATGCCTAGATGTGTGACCCTGTGTTTGGTAGCAATACAACACATGTTGTTTAGAGGAGCTCACCCTACCAAATGATCCAGGTTCCTATCTCTGACTGACCTGTCCCCACATATTTCACTGCTCCACTATTTTTTGTGATATCTGCAAATTTTGTCACCAACATTTTATATTTTCTTTCTGATCTTTGACCAAGATCATTGAGGGGGGAAAAAGTCAGGATGTTTAAAAAATACCTTCAGTTTTTGAAAAATTGATAAAATGGGGAGAGGAGAGGATATTTTCCCATGGTCCCAAGGCTTTTGTCTCTAATTTCCACAGCTATCTGAAGTCTGATCAAAACATTTCATCACTTTAAATTATTTCAGCCTTACCAGTATTGAGTATTAGCTTACTCTGATAATAGTCAGACTTAATTTAATGAGTAGACTAATATACACAGCAATGAAGTTATAAGGTTCTGGTTCCGTATAAACTGTCCTTTGGATTAGTTGTCATTATTCTATACATAGATTAACAAAAATATTAATGTTTGGTCGTAAAATAGCACCATTCAATAAAACAAAGATTATTTGTGTAGTATGGAAAAATCAAACTTGATAAAGCAATAAACAAAGTATGCAAAAATCTATCCAAATGTATAAGGAAAAGTTGTGGAGGGATATGAAACAGGTTCCACCATAATAGAAGATTTAACACTGAGTTCTCTGTGGCTGGATTAAACGAAAAAATTACAGACAAACTGAGGGAAGATTTAATATTGTTGGATTCTGGGTTTGGGGATTTTTCTTTTTAGGTTAGTAATTTGAGTAAGTATGCTGAAGGGTAATGTTGGTTTCAGAATCTTAATTTGTGTTTTTTACAAGTTTAAAGTTTCTTTAAGGTTGTATCTAATGATGCATCTTCTCCTCAATTATACTTAGTAACCTTAAATGTAATTTAATGAGTTTATAAAATCATAAAGTAATTTTTTATCATCTCATCAGTAATGAAAATATTGCCTGAATTAATTTGACTAATATGGTGGAGGCAGTTTATGAAACATAAAAGTGCCAAGCAAAATAAAAACGACCAATAGTTTTCAAATTATCAGAAAGTTGCTTGCTTTAAACAATAAACACTAATTATTTGACATTTTCTATTTATAGGCCTCATATATAAGCTGAAAAACTGATTAATTACTCTGAGGACTTTGGTTCCTGTTCCCACTGGTGTAAAATGGGAAATTTATCATCAGCTTCAATGCAAGCGCTTAAATGAATTGATATGCAGCATATTTTAAAAGCACCTGTAAAATGCAGACTGCCGAGTTGCCTTCTGTTGATAATTTTCCCTTTTGAACAGAAAATCATTTTCAGTCATTTAAATTGGTAAAATTTACCAGTTGCAATGTTTTTACCTGTAATAGCACCTTCTGAATCTAACGGTGCCTATAGATACGTGAGGAGGTTGCTCTGATGCACTGTAATTACAGTGTGCTAGAGCAAACTCAATTAAATTGAGTCTGCTGGAGTGTGCTAAGTAGCGTGCCTCCAGCAGCATCTACGTCCCATGTATCAATGTCCCTAAGCTTCAAAATGGCAGCATGGGTACTTTAACTTAAGCTTGTTCAACAAGCTTAAGTTAAAGTGCCCCTGGCACCCTTTTGAAGTGCGGGGATACTGATACATGAGACACTGCAGGCACTTTAATTAGAGTGACACTTGGAGCCACTCTAATTAAGTACCCGCCCTCACACCCGAAACATGTGTAAAAACACCCTGTGTTTCACAACGGTTAATATACCTGAGCAAGAGATCTTGGGTATACTAATCCACAGTTTTGCAGGAGGCCTAAATTAACGTACTACCTGAACAACATCTAACATATACAGTACAAATGGAAAAAGATTTGCAATGGGCATAACGGCATGATTGCCTACAAGAAACTCTTGACACAGTCTTACTTTCAATCTGACCCAATTTATCTCATAGCTGATGAGCGAACATTCAACTCATTTGGAGCAATACTGCTAGCAACATAGGCTTTGCATATAACAAATAATACAACAAAATAAGTTTTATTTGTTTCTGAAGGGTCCATGGCCTGTTTATTTGCTTTTAACTGGCACACATCCCAGGAAATGATCCTCTAGTCCAAGCAAACCAGAAGTTTTGATTTTGCAAGTATTTTGATACAACATGGATTTCTCCTTTGTTTTTATAAAGCTGAATAGAAAAAAGTGGCTGTTATACAGATCCTGTTTCTAGGCAGCTGAGACAAACACTTTGTAGAGACTTGATCTAGAACCATTTTCAGATAGTTGATTCTCCTAGATATCATTCCACTTTTACTGCCCAGTTAGTTGGTTATCAATATGCCTTCTTCTACACCCACAATCCTTGAATTCTTATGCAAATACTGCCACAATCTAGTATAAACAAATAGTCAAAAACACTATAGAAATGTTTGCAAAATGTTGTTTTGGACTGTATTATTAAGAATGTCAACTGCACTCAAGTTTGATGAAAGGACTTCACAAATGTGTTGAAAACATTTGGTGTATATAAACAATTTTTTATTATCAATATCAATTTGGAATAGGAGCCAAACTACTACTACTATTTTTGTATGGCATATCAACTTCCAAATCTATGAGGCACTTTCTTGTATTCTTGCTCAATGTACATATTCCATCTGCCCCACTAGGGCATTTGCTGTGCTGGTTGTTGGACTCTGCATTCAAGTGTTCATATACAGATCTCATTCTGTTCAGGTTGACCCATGCTTCTCTGTCACAGTTCTGCCCCATGGGGGGATTCATTTGGTATTGGTATAAGATGCTGTAGCAATAGGTCTGACCTTTCCCAGTGGTCGGCCCACAAGTTTGGTTCAGCACCCCAAATCTCTTTCAGGAGTTTGTGGGCTTCTTCTTTAAATGGGTTATGATTTTTCAGCCTCTTAAGCCTCCATCTGTTCAGGCCTCTACCAACGTTCCCTCTAAGGAGTAGCAGTCCACGAGCACACCACTTCAGTCCCACCTCCCCCTTTTGGCGTGGTCCGCCAGTAAGTGTTCCACAGTAAGTATCAAGGTGGGAGCGGGCAGGGTTCAGCCACCACCCTTCTCCATGCTAAGTGCTGCCCAGAGCAGTGTAGTGGAGTGCTGTGGAGCAGCCATGGGCCAGACATAATCAATTCATAGATGGCAATACAACTCTTGTCCTAGCTCTGAGCTTGCCAAACTTGTGAACACTTCCCAGTACAAGATGCACCCTAATAGAGCCGAGAGCCATGGGATGCACAGCTTGCAAGACATGTCTGTGTTCCCCAGGGCAGCAACCTGGACACAGAGCTGTGGCTCCAACAGTCACTTGCTGTTTAATGCCTTCTTGGGATAAATCATCAGTAAGAACTGAAGGAACCAGAAAATCACCCAGCAGAGACAAAGTGTACTCACTCTCTTTAACAGCAGTTTTTTGCAAAAACCTTGTTGGTTTAACAAAAGATATCATCTCCAATTGATTGAACTGAAAGGGAGGCACTGGGGCCGGCATGGGACCCTTACCAAAGGTAAGCTCCTCAGGTCTCATGCAGGGCATGCAGCTGCTCCTCCCTGAGGTGAGGCAAGGCAGGGCTGGGGCTGGCATGGGCTCTGCCAGCTCTGGGGAACTGCTGCACTCCCCAGCCCTGATGCCACATGCCTCCTCGCTCCCCGAGGTGACGCAGGGGTGCAGAGCAGTTCCCCAGAACCAGCAGAGCCCACACCAGCCCCCGTCCCTGCCCCCGCCTCATCTTGGGGAGGAGCCACTGCCTGCCCTGCATGAGGAGTGAGGAGCTTACCTTCGGTAAGTGTCCCATGCCAGCCCCGGTGCCTCTGCCGTGTTCTGCACCCAGCTCCTCTCCGGGCGGGTGCGCAAGGTTAAAAAGTTGGTGCGTGGCAAGATTTTTAACTGTGTGCAGCCATGCATGACCGCAGCTTAGCAGAAACCTTGGTCTCCAGTTAATAACTGATTGAGAAGGTGATTTTCATCATCTCTTGCTTCTATTGCCAATAATGATGTTAGGGTCTGTCTCCTTATATCACTTGGTCTAATGCCCAAGAATACAGGGAGTATATCTGTGTGTAAGTTGTGGAGCTTTTTTTTTTTAGCCATTATATTATAGAAATAGAAATCATCACAGAGTTTTAATATGTAGAATGGTACACTAACCTTAGCCTTTGGCCAGCCTTGAATGCATTACCATTTGAATCATAACAAAAAAGATTTAGAAGAGGGTTTTTCAAAGTAATATATATGAATCACATCTTAATAGAGAGTTTGTTACAAACAGTAACCTCTCATAGATTACACATTGCAAACACGGACAATTTCTCTTCTCTTTCATAATGGCAAGCCCTCTCCATAGAGATAGAGCAGATTGCTTTTAAGGAAAAGTAATGTTAGAAAAATATTCAGGGTGTTTGGATTATTTCTAAATCCAATTTAGAAACAACTAAATCCAATTTAGCAGTTGAAAATGATGTGATGGGCCAGTACCATGCAACCAATCAGCTCTTTGCTGACCAAGAACTAATGCTCCAGAAACCAGTTTGTGAAATGCTGATTTAGAAGTATACTGTTGATTACTGTTGAAGCACAAGATTTCCATGTTGTTTGCGTATAAGTTGTGGTTTAGTCGCATTCATTGTTCCAGCTAAAATATTTTATCGATAATGGACCAAGTTCTATATTTCTTAAATAGACAACACTCCCCTGTAATGTCAAAGGGAGTTTAGTTGTTAAAAGAACACAATAAGAATTGCAGGGTATGGTTCATTGAATTAAATAAACTGACTCAATACAACACGAACTGATCCTAGGATAGGATAGGATGACATTTCAGTTTCCTGAAAGGTTCATCTACTTTCTATACAACACGGACCAAACTCTTTGTACACATGGCCTCGTACAACCTAATTTATATAGTTGTTCTATCTTGTGGCATGTTGTATATGTCACTAGCACTACTTCTATTTATTTCAATGAAAGCTAAGTGAATGCAGCCCCATGTCTTCATTTTTTTTTCTTTCAAGCATTGTCAACTCTTTGGAAAATAAAACAAGAAAAAAAAGATCAGCTATAACATCAGCTGCATATTCCTGTATGTATTTATTATGCACTATCTATAGGTAGGAGTAACATTCTTGTGAGGGCTTAAAAGAATAGGGACCAGATCCAAAGGAGGATTTAGATGCCTTTAAGGAAAGGTGGCAATGCTTAATTTTTGGCATTTGGCTCCAAGATTGCAATCTAGAGCCTGAAGTTAAGAGCCTCAGCTTCCCATAGAGAAAGCAGAAAGGGTGAAGTGCTTCATACACATGATCCAGCAAACCTGCACTGCATGCTGAGAAAAAAAAAAAAACTTCCTAAAGTTAGCCAGTGGGGAACACTAAGCATATATGCACTTGTGAAATCTCAGACTTTTCTGGTGCTTAGGCCACTTAATCAGGGCTCCAAAGGTGGTGACTTCATCCAGAGCCTAGAATCAATTTGTGAGGGTACAACCCTACAAGGTTTTAAATATATGAGGAGGACTCACTCTTACCATAGAAGTAAGCTGCCTTTGTAAAAGCAGATAAGATCTTTGACTATCCCTCGATACAAGGATGATGTCTACCAAGAGGGAAAATAAGATACATAACAAAACCTCCCCAAACAATATCCCAAATTAATCCGTCTTATTAAATGCCTGCCCAAATTAGATCTTTCAGCACTTCCAGATGTCTAAGGCTAAACTTTGGAAGGCCACAAGAGAGATTGAGGTCCAAAGCTGACGAGCTGTTACTGAGAATGATCTCCCATGTGTTTTTTCCAAGCAAACTTGGTACATAAATAGTACTTACAGGTGGTAGTTCTTGGCTGACCCGAATGTTTGAGTCAGAACATAAGGGGAAAAGCATTCCCTTGGATACGTAGGGCCCAGACCCTTCTGTTTCTGGATTTCTATGAGGTTAAAGTGGCCTTTTCTGAATTGAGAATCTTAAGCCCCTCAAATATATTTTAAAGCCCTCTTTGGCAGATAGGAAACATAGGTGTGTGCATGCACATACATGCATACACACACATGCCTCCACAAACAGAATGCAAACCTTACAATAAAATTTGGAATCTTCTGTGGAAAAACACTGATGGAAAAACACTTCCAGAAAAGACAAGACTCAGGAAACTGAAATGTCAGCCTATCCTAGGATCCTATCTTAGGATCATGTTATATCATGTTGGTTTATTTAATTCAATATTCCCCAGAATGAACAGAATTAAGAGTAGAAGTGGCAGAGATGTTTCTGCATTGAAAGAAATGAGTTCCTTCAAGTTAAGAAGCACAGTTAGGATTTTAAACTTTATGTAGACCCATGCTTAGATGTAAGGTGCTGTACAGATTTCTCAGACCTGTCCCAACTGGACATTTCTGTTTACAAAATAAAGAACTATTGCCAAAACTGTATCTCTAACCAGATATAGAAAGGGGAAAGCAATCAGGGAGGGAGATAGCAACGCTAGACATGGAAGTTCAAGTCTGAATAGCAGATTCTGCTGATGCTCTCCATGATTCTGGAGTGGGGTATTTCTGACCCTTATTACACAACAAGTTAATGAGGATGTTGTCCTGCAGCTGAGCTAGAACTCAAGAGGCACAGTTAGAAAAGAGGAGAGCAAGGTTGGCTCAATAATATCCTCCTCCTCCTGAAATTTTGGACTCATAAAAAAGAGCAGCAACCAAACCAGCTTATTTTATGGCTTCTGGATGAGGTTCTGTATGGAAGGAACTTGATATTTCTTCCATTGTATCTGCCATACTGCCCATCAGTGCCTCTCCTTCCCTCCTCCCTGCAACGCACACATTTTTAAATATCTTTCTATACATATCCAGAGGATGTAACATAGACACCATGGTGACTGGAGCATTAGAACCACAGAGAGGCAGATCAGACATATAGCAAGAAAAGTATTATTTTACACATTAAATTTAAAAAAAATAGAAACGGATAATAATTATTACAGGAGTATATATGAATTTTTAAAAGATATTTGCTTTTCTCTTTTTCATCCACCTAATAATCAAACAACTAAAACCAAAGTTTTTAGTCCTACTCCCACAAACTCTCATACTGGTATTCATAAAGTTGGAGTACATACAGTTTCAGGGATTTGACATGGAGCACTGCAAAGTGGTTTAGATTTTATCTATGGACTAAACTAAACCATTGAGACAGTTCAGTTAACATTATGTTGAAGGGAATCAGGAGGATTTGCACAGCTTGATATGTGAGAGACAATCAGCATTATCATTTAAAACTATTTAAATTTAGATCTTGATTAAATTGTATGGTCTTTCAGACCATACTCAGACTGTCTCTTACTATTTATTCATTCAGTACTTTGTACCAAGGAGTTACTGTTCTATTAAAGGGCCTCTGTGCAGCACTGCAATAAAAAACATATAAAAAGTGTGAAGTCATTTTCCTCTGCTAACTAACTGGCTGCTCTCTACTCTCCTCATCTCTTTGTCAGGCATTACTTGTGCCCTTTTATGCTTTTACTTTTAACAAACAACTCCTAATATAGCTTTGTCTGGTCAAACAGGGAAGTGAAAACAGCTTTATCTGAATGCAATGGTATATGTTTATGCCTCACCCAATTTAGCTTTAAGCACTGCATGATCACTAGTAAGTAAAACATATGTGGTAGGCCTGACTGTCCACATCCCCCTACTCAGTTCAGAAAGGCTTAAAAATGCTCCTTAATAGTTGATAAAGACCTTATTTTCAAAAGGAAACCAAGTCCCAAACTGAATTTGAAAAGTGATTTTCTTTGGATACAGATATTTTATTCCAAAATGAACACAAAGATTTCTTTTTTGCCAGTTATTGCTGTTCATTCTCCTACTTTCAGTTGGGGTAACAGAACACCATGTAGTTAACTTGGTTCCTAGCATCTGGAAGTGAACCAGTATCTGCCTGTTCACTTGGGAGATTGTAAACAGACAGGGAAATTTGAGATTGAACTTGAAAACCAACGTTTGGTGGAAATGGGCCTGATGTTTGCTCTTTTTAACATTACTTTGATGAAAAGATGTTGCACAGTTCTAATTTCTAAACTACAGCTTTACAGGCAAGTTTACAATTCATTGCACAATGCTATCTAAGCAGCTTTGACCTTATGTAAAGAAATTAAAGTCTAGTCCAATCTTATTGTCAAGACCAATTGCTGTACGGCAAGGAGTCAGCACAGTTCTAATCTGTCTGGAATTTCAGCAATTAATTTATAATCAATGAAGGGAAGTGAAGAATCTCTCTATGAGATTTCAGCAATTAATTTCTAATCAAGGAAGATAAATGAATGTTTTAAGTGTGGTATAATGGAAGAGGAGGGAGAAAAGGAGGAACACTGAGATAATGGCCTCTGCCTACTTCTACTGCTTGGAATCATTGTGTTGGTTGGTTTATTTCAAGCTAGGTTATAATTATATATCTCTAGATCTGCTATGAAGATTTTGTTTATAAGCTTTTTAATTTTCCATAAAACAGCACAAAGATGACCATCCTTCTATTGTACTGCTGCAGGTTATTTGAAACAGAATTCAATGAAGTCAGTGCAAAGATTTTACTTGTGTAGCATTTGTTTGGTGTGGGATGTGGTTGTTTCATCTTTCCTTCCGAGATTTAACATGGGACTTGGAAACAGATGCCAATAGGGTTCTGGTCCTCACAAAACTCAATAGCAGTTGCTTCTTTCTCTTAGTGAAGAGAAATGATCCTCATACAATGACCACCCATGCAGAATGTAGGAAGAAAGATGGAAAAAGGAAAAGGGCTGGGGAACATATTATATCCCACCTCTCAAAAGAAAACATTTTTAAACAAAGCTAAAAGATGAAAAAAGCAAAATTTTAGAGGAAATTTCAGTCATTGATGACCTCTAATAATTATCAATCAACAGTGGATATAGATTAATGTCTGTTCACAGGTTCCAAGTTTCACAGGTAGTTTATGTTTTTTATCTTAATATTTCAAAGTAATTAAAGACACTTAAGAGAAAGTAAAACAAACAAGCTCTACATAATAATAATATACCTTAGAGTTCATTTCATGCTTCTAAAGTAGAAAAACCTTGAAAAGAATTTAAGCAATCTTACAAACAGACAAGAGTGTTGAATAAGTAACCATATTTCAAATAAGAATACTTTGGAAATGAGGGGGTAGGTATGAATAGAAAGTGAAGAGATCCTTACCTCACAGGCAATAAACAAAATATTATTCAAAGAAAAAATACATGAAGATAACACCCTGTATGCTGGGGCTTGAAAGAAAGCCATACATATCTGGTATTAGGAAAATTGTTCAAGAACAGTACATCCTTGTGAAAATAACTACCTTCATAAAGTTAATTAGCTGCATAAGTGCTGGCTACATAGTTCAAACTGCCCCAGGGCAACTTTGCATTCATGAATCAAGTGTAATTCACACACATTCATCTTGATTATTTCCAACTGTCAACTCCTTTATAGATTTGAGTATTCCCTTTCCTTCATATGAGAATCACATGTTGTATACTGAGATAGCCCTCTTGAAGAAGGCTTATTTCATGGACTATCCACCTGGGCCTGCTGCATTATGATTCAAGTTCCAAAAAAAGCTCTTTTGCTTGTGTATGGTACCTACTCTCTGAGCCCTTCCTGTTGGGTGGAATGACATGTAATCAAAGGAGAAATGGAAGGGGCAGTGTTGATCAATGGAGGCTTCACTCACATCAGTTATCCTGTCAAATAAATGCTCTATGAATATGGAAAAATCTCTGATAACTTAATAAATGTGTCAATGTTTCAATAGGAAACAAATCTAGACACTTTAAGCAAAGTAAATTATTCTAATTTAACCTATCATGGGAACTGAATACTCCATGTACCTGAAGAACTTGTTTTGAGTCATAGTCAGTTAAATTCTTGTTCAATATTGGATCTGAAGAATATAGGGAAAAAAATCAGTCAAAAATGAAACAAAAAAAAATCTTACCCCTAACAAGCTCATTCTAACACTTTTAGTGATATTAAGGACTGCACCTTTTAAGTGATGAGCCTCCTAAAACAAACACTCTAGCCAGGATGCTGTGAAGCTCCTGTTGCTGGTAAACTCAACCAGCTGAAACAAAATTAGAACAGAAGACATCCCTTCTAAGGACTGTAAATACTTAGTGATTACTGAACCTTAAGTGGTCTGCAGCAGCGAGCTTGGTGCTCCTGCTACTTTTAGGAACGGCAAGCTGCAGGAAAAGCGTAAGGAAAATCAGGAGAGCCACCTGACACAAAAGGGGCTGGTCTCGCAGAATATAATCCCAGGGCCTGATCTGGGCAGGCAATTTGATCTGGAAGCCATGAAGAGAGAAAATTCTGAACAGTAGGGCTGTGGCAAACCTCCTAACACCCGAGCTGAGGTAAGCAAAATCGGTGGTTTAGCGATTGAGACTGTAGGAGTGGTGGAGGTCTCAACTAGTCTGCGAGTAGGCCCTGAGGGATAGGGGCCAAGGCTGAGGAGTAAGGCCACAGCCAAAGAGGGGTGAAAAGAAGCAGGACCAGGAAACCCATAGCCTGTGAGGGGCAGAGTCTGTTGGAAGTACAGGTAAAGAGACAGAAGCCTGAGCCTAGCAGGGGCAGAGAAAGCAGGCCTGAGGCTAAGTGGGGTAAGATTGAGGTACATAGGCTTGAGCCCAAGAGGAGCTGGGACAGTTAAAGGGACCACAGCTGGAGGCCCCCGCAGTGATGGAGACAGCTCCAGGTTTTGAGGCTCACATTGACAGTAGGTGACACTGGGGCTGAAGGCCTGCAGAAATTGACTAGATTGGAAAATGGGACTTTACACCCAATGATTGGTAACATTTACGAGGCTTGGACATGGCTATAAGGGGAGACGAGAGGGCCATATAAGTAGCCCTTAAGGTAACGAGCAATGTCCCATAAACACCTGCATTCATGAGTATGAGATCTTGCTTGGGTAGCCTTGGGGCAGTCTTCCTTTTTGTAAAAGCATAATTCCATAAAGGCATGGCAGACGAGTTGAAGGGGAGATTGTTCAAAGAACATAAAGGTAACAAGGTCTGATGTGGGCTCCAGGGGCATCATGGCCACCCCTGGGACAGGACTTTGCTATGGGGTCCTAGAAGTGAAGTGACTGCCAGGCCCATTTTGGCAATGGTAATAGTCATTTTAGCTATATTTAGCTTACCAAGGAGGATGGAACTAGACTGTTCGTAGTGGTGGCAGATAATAGAATAAGGAGCCATGGTTTCAAGATGCAACAAGGAAAGTTTAGATTACATCACGTAATCTAAACTCTATCACGTAAAGGGTAGTAAAACACTGGAACAGGTTACCCAGAAAAGTTGTGGTATCTCCATCCTTGGAGGTTAAGGCCCAGGTAGACAAAGCTTTGGCTGGAATGATCTAGTTGGGTATGGTCCTTCTTTGAGCAAGGGGTTGGACTAGATGATCTCATGAGGTCCCTTCCAACCCGAAATTTTTATGGTTCTATGAACCCAGGCTTACCTTAAATGGAAACTTTTTATGCTCATAGTTTTAAGCAATAAGTTTTCCCTATTCTAGTAGCTGAATACCCCTCCAGGACTGATTATACTGTTTTAACAAGAAGGCATCAGTACCTTTTGTCAATTTAAATTTGTCATTGCATCTCCAGATAGGATCATATTTAGTTAACTCTTTCAGCTTCATAGTTCTTTATTAAGGTTTCCACACTATGATCACTGAAAATCTTTACTCAATGCTGTTACTTGAACACAGATTATGCGCAAATTCCTCCCTACCCCCCCATGATTTTAACTGAGGTACCAACATACAAATCTAAACAGTTGTGTTGTTGTAGGGTGAGGTCAACAGAATTCAAACTTTTTTCTTTATTTATTAGGTGGAACAACCATGATAAAAAAAATTAAAAACCCACTGTAAAATGATCAGCAAAGTAATGCCATATATTTAAGCTCAGTTGTCCAGTATATTGAATCTATTACAACAGAAGGTCAGCAGAGAGAGAGCATGGCAAACCATGCCCTGCATATGCACATGGGCAAGAGTTGTTCCACACACTAGTGTGGCAGGCTTAGCTGCCCATGGAGCAACATCGTCACATCACACAGTTTTTAGATTCTATTCACAAGAGTAGGTAATGTTATATGGGGAAGGGAATGTAAATTTACTTCAGCTCGGTGAAATTTATAAAAAGGATAATGCAGCCTGGAACTATATTATCTTTGCTATGTAGACACCTTCTCACTAGGATCCCTAGAATGGCTATAACCAGATATTACCCCTGGTAGCATAGCTGCAATGAAACCCCCATGAAGTAGAGGGCTGCAGAGGACCAAAGCTAATAGGAAAAGGAGCACATCCCAGAAAACTCCTCCTAAGTGCACCATGACCTGGATACTTTACTGTGGGAAGATATGATCTTATCCTACTTCTCCATTTTCAACTTGTATATAGAATATTAGTTTTAAGACTATGGGTTAGATGCATGAAAGGAATTGGTAGTCCTTTCCTCACGGAAAATTGTACATCTTCAAGTGGACAGGCTAGGCATCCCGCATCAGTGGGAGATGCAGATTCCAAACTTCTCAGCAAAGGAGAGAATTAAATTTAACACTGTAGGTAAGTTCACCGAGATAGTGAATAAAAGTCACCAAGCCAAGGTGTTTTTATGGGGGTGGACATGGTAGGCATGCTCTAAGAATGCTTAATGGATTAGGTTGCACAGTCAAATTGTAGAATAATGTCCAGTTTGGGCATACTGACAGGTTTGAGATACTTAAGGACAAATTTAAATTATTCTTGTAAGGGCTTCCACTGAGGCAGCTGTGTCTTTAGGCGTCTCCAAGCTCCAACGTGGATTGCAGTGGAGTTTAAGTAAGAGTTAGATGCCTAGATCCTTGACCTGGATTCACTTCTCAGTATGAAAGATGTATAAAGCCTGAGCTCACAGTTTCAGGTCAAAATTGAGGAACCTAATGGAGCCACTGGATCAGGTTTCACCAAGATTGATATCTTGTGATTTAGGCACCTAAATTCCTCCTTAGACTACTTAGGCAGCTGTAAAAGTGATTTTCATAGGGCCCATTGATGCTTAGCTCTATCAGGTTATAGGCTGTTATGGGTATGTCATCAGCAATTCCTTGATTCAAGGATGATCCCTACTGTGGCTCATTGGTGGGTCTTGAGATGACTTAAGGAGTCCAATTCTTGATTCACAGAACCATCTGCAGAAGTTACCAGTCTTTCTTCAGGAGAGAGTAGGTCACAGGCTAGGATTCCTCTCGTTTTCCTTCCTCTGCTTTCTCTTTGCTTCAAGGACAAGATATTTTACTGCAAAACAGGCTGTCGCTTAGTTGAGGATACAGCTGCAGCACCACTGGACTCTGTCAACAGCCAGATACTCCCAATTCTTGATGTCGGCATTGATTTCTTGAGGTATACCTTCACTGTGTCTGATGACCTGCCACACCCAAGGTTCTGGGTTTAAGACTCTGTGCTGCTCTCAACAATGTCCTCACTTTCCCTTTCTTTAACACTACAAGGACCCATTGAAGGCACTACAAGGACCCATTGAAGGCACACATCAGGCATGTCCAGAAATAAACTTCTAGGCAACTACTAACCTTTACTGGAAAAACCTAGGCAACCTACACATTTTAGGCTCCTTCAGAGTTAAGTGGCAGCTGAGCAAAGGTTTTGACGATGTAGGTGCATGCAGGAGTAATTGGGCAGAATTTAGACACCCAAATCCTCTTATGGATTTACCCCTGTGCAATTACAATCTTTGTGCTGGAGGGTAAGCCTGTCTGACACCTAAATGACTCATTTGTCATGCGAGGCTAAAAAAATTGATAAGCTGGATCACATTGTTTTGACATGGAATGTCAGTGTGTGTGTGTGTTCACACACACAGAATTTAACTATAGAAAATGCTAGTCTATGCATATAACATATATATATGCTGATTTTTATTGACAGACTTAGCAATAAAAAAATAGTTGTTACTTTATTTGTAGTATTTTGTATGCAGACATTTAAAGATTATTGCTTGTCTAAACTTTCAACTCAACATTTTTGAGGATACAGAAGTACAAAACTAATATATTTTGATCAAAATAGCTTTTTTTAATCCCCTTGAAATCCAAAACAGTTCCATTAATTCTAATATTCTTCTGTACTGAAAGAGTAAGTATGTTACATTTTAAAGATAAAAATATTCTTATTTTGAGTTCTAAGAGGACTGAAAATAAGTTTTATTAAAGAATCAGAATTGTAGAAAACAGGGCTGAGGAGGGACTTAGGAAGTCATCTAGTCCAGGGGTAGCTAACTTGCAGCACACATGCTACAAGAGGCATGGGCTGCTTGTGTGTGTGTGTGTGTGTGTGTGTGTGTGTG
>NW_017729008.1:7860440-7860668 GCF_001723915.1 Gavialis gangeticus | reverse complement strand
TGTGTGTGTGTGTGTGTGTGTGTGTGTGTGTGTGTGTGTGTGTGTGTGTGTGTGTGTGTGTGCGTGAACGACCTCTGTGAAGGGTCTATCTGCCCGTCATGCCTTAATTGTTACAATATAGATAAAGTGGAGTCAATGGTGTTATTCAGGGTGTCCCATGGAGTTACTCATAGTGCAATGTCCTGGTAATCTGGGGCTCTGTCTCCCCTACACCTCATCCACACACCA
>NW_017729008.1:7846536-7855440 GCF_001723915.1 Gavialis gangeticus | reverse complement strand
GACACTAATGAGGCTCCATCTCCCCTACAGCCTCAGCCACAAACCAGAAGCACTGTTGCCAGATACACGTGGTTCCCTTGATTAGTGATGTTGGGGGTCCTATGGCTCGAATGCTTCAGCAGGACATCATCTCTCTGGAGCCTGGCCCAGGAAAAAATCAAAAGCAATAATTATTCCCAAAAAAATAAGTGTCCCTATGGATGAACTGAGTTGCCCTTGTTCCTCAGGCAGAGCCACTTCTGGGTGCCTGTTATCTCTCAGGTTGGGCTGCACCCCAAGCCCTTCTGGTCTTAATGATTCTTCCTGCCTTTACCTCAGGACAGGCTGGTCTGGCGTGATAAGTCAGAAAGCTTTCAAGTCCAGGGGCTTTCCTGTTGCCCCCTTGAATTGCCTAGCTCATCTACGTCTTCTCTGCCCCTTCTTTGCCCTGACTCTTCATGCTGGGGCCCTTTCCAAAGGGTAAGCATTGCCCTACCGGGCTCCTTCTAGTGTCCTTATCTCCTGCTCTGTCCCATCTGCTGGGTGCGTCTCTTTTTTAAATTTCCTGGCTCATCAGAGCCCTTTGACATCATCTACTAGGCGATGGCCAAGCTGGATAACACAAGAGCTAATAAAGCATCATGGCAGCAGAGTCTGTTCTTCCCCATCTCTGTCCATGACATCCCTGCAGGTAAGTTTATCTGGACTACTGTCTTTGCAGTGCTCGACTGTGCCAGGGCTTGGCCACTGGCTTCAGGGTCCACTTTATAGTGGCACTGGGTGGGCCCCTCTCCCCAGGCTGCTCTGGGTAGCACATGGCAGAAGAAGGAGGGGACAGTGAACAGAGCAGAGTAGCAAAACAGGCTTGGGAAGGGGATTGAAGTGGTACTCTTGCAGGGTGTGGGTTTTAAATTGTGGCACACCTGCAAAAAAAAAAAAAAAAAAGGTTGGCCTGCATTGATCTAGTCCAAACTCCTGCTCAAGGCAGGGTCATCCTTGACTGAACCATCCCAGTCAAGTAGTGAATGACCCTGCCCTTGAATCTCTCTTTGTAGCCTGTTCCAATGCTTATACGCCTTCACAGTGAAAAAAGTTCTGTCCTATGTAACCTAAATTCTCTTTGTTGCAATTTAAGACTATTCTTCCTGGGCCTGCAGTCACAGAGAATAGTCTAGTCTAGGCACATTTGGTTGCTGACATATAAAGCAACCACTATGCCTCCATAATAGAATAACAATATATCCTCCAATTTTGGGCTAATTTTTTATTTCTTTCTTTGTGACTTTCTTCTCACTAGACAAACTGTAGAGTTGGAAGAGAGATTGTGCAAACTTTCGGGCCAAAAAATGTCTTTCTGTAATTGATAGGGTTTTGTCCCCATGCCAGCTCCATATGATTTAGGGTTTAATTGCAACATTACCCACACTTCTATTTACTGCAATAATGGGGTATCTTTAGGTCAGCTGTATCTGAATTTAATCTGGATATAGGAATCGATGTCAGTGGGTTGGTATGATATATAACATTCTGGAAGCTGTATGCTGCTGTATTTTCACTTCAGATTTTGGTTTGTTTCTTAGGAGTCAGTAGGATCCACAGTGAAAGTCAGACCTAAATTATTCCAGAGTTTGCTGTTGAGAGACTCCACCGCTAAGGTTTTGTTTAGGTCTTTTTGGATTGGATTGTAAAATATTTGAGGAAAGGACACAGTTATTTGTGTTCACAGCATCTAATACAGTTTGGACTTGACCAAACTCAGGCTTCTTAATTCTATTGTAATACAACTAGCCTTATGGTCTTTTGAGAAGACAGAGAATGGAGAACTTTACTTATGTGTATATGGATATACAACCTAAAAAGAGTACTTTAAAAAAGGTACCTAAAATTCACCTATATCCATATATTCAGGGATATATAGATCTAATATAAAAAATTGAAGTCAGCAGGAAGATATCCATTGATTTTTAGTGTGCTTGGGATCAAGCCCTGAGGCAATGAGCAAAGGGCTAGATAGGTACAGTGAGTGCTCAATGCCCAGAGAAATTGGACTGTTTGTTTAGGGTCTCAAAAAAGGCTTTTAAATGTCCAATTTTAGGTAGTCAGGTCTGAAAATGTTAGCCTCCTGTCTAAAATCTATCCGACTTTAAAAGACAGCTTCTGTTTCCAAATACCAAGTACAAGGATGAAAGAATTACATTATTGGTTAACTGCCTGTCACTATACTGTATTCCCCACTCTTGTATTTACAAAGAACCAAAAATTGTGCTGGCACAGAGAAGATCAATAAGGTGTCTGTTATCAATCTACCAGAAAACTTTGAAATTAGAAAAAAAGGGAGAACTATATAGCTTTCAAGCATCCTTGACAGTTTAACAAAGATGTAGCAAACAGCAAAGAGATGGGGAGGTTCTGTAATGACTGCCCTTAGTAGTAAAGAAAAGAATGACTCAGGTGCTGAAGAGTTACGTGAACCATAGTTTCATCCTTCAAAGGTCAAAAAGTTCAGGGCCATTTGCTACTTTATTCTGCTGACAATGAGCAAAAGAACAAAAGCAAGATACAGAATAACCGTCCAAACAGGCTCTTCACATTATTGTTGTAACAGCTTTACACTCATCTGTGAAAGGATGAAATAGCAGTGGAGCAAGGAAACACAAAACATGCAGCCTTTAGCCCTAAGGGAGAGATTTGTTAACTTGTAAAACCAAAAACTCTGAAACATTTTAACACAATACTTAAGGAATGCATGGACCAGAAGCACAGCAGTCCTCAATAGGTGAAGCAAAAGAAAATACAAATATTAAGAACTAAATATATTGCCAGAGAAAGAGGCCAACCTAGCCAGTACTTTCTAGCAGTCCATTCCTGTGACTTACACTGCTTTAAACCCTTTAGTTTACCATTTTATAGAAAAAAAACAAAAATGTAGGACAGATCAACAGCAAAATGACATGGCCAGGAGCCTCGGACAGCTGCCACACACAGGGGCAGTAGTGACTTCCAGCTGCCACTGCCACCACCAGTGCAATCACACTGCTGCAATGGCAGCTGTTTTTCCCCCACTTTCCGCACCACACACATAATTTGGTACCCAGGGTGCCTGCTGCAATTGCTCCATCCTAGTTATGCTACTGGGACAGATGGCACATTTTTCTTCATGCAGTAGGGAGCTCCAAGAGTACAATCCCTTCTTGAATTACAAGGTATGCAGGGGAAGCCATGTGCTACAATATAAATAGTGTGACCTGTGTATGAACCAAGTCTGCAGGCTGAAAATGACAGAGGCCAGTCTGAGAGTCTTATAACACTACCGCCTATCTCCTCCTCCCATCACCATATCAGGAAGGAAATGTCCCTGCAATTTCCCAACCAAAGGTATAGAAATTGCCTCTGACCTTCACTCCAGCCTACCCTACTGCTAAGATGCAATTTGACTCTAATGAACAGTTAGCAAGCTGAGTATTCATGGATATTTCCTTTCTTTTGAAAGAGCATTCAGTTTGAGCACTGCATTTCCATTACTGTATTTATTACTAATCTAGCTCCATAGATCTGCAAGGTATTAGGCCTTTATAAAATGAGTTCACAGTTTTAGAATTAATGTTTAGAGAAATGGGGCTGGAGTAACATATATCTTCATGTTTATTACACTAGTTGGGGTGGGGGGCAGCTGTGCCATCATAGTTCCTGACTGTTATGGTGTAGTTGCATGTTACTATTAGCACATGCTAACTTTAAGAAATGTTAGGCTGTGTTTCATGCTAACTCTGAGCAGTCACTCATTAACGGTTAATACCCTCTCTAACATGCACTGCTCTGACCTGCTATAGGGCTAGTGAGCAGGGGCATAGCTAGGAGCTGCCAAGTTTGCTCCATGCCTGCCTGGTTCTATATGGCAGCAGATGTTCCAGGAATGGGTCCCCCTGGCCCTAATCAGGTCCCTGCTCACTCCCCTCCGTCCCCTGCCCAGTGTCCTCCAGCAGCAGGAAGGGGACAGGAGATTCCTTATCTTTAGGGCTCCTCCAGATGCCAGCTCTTCCTACTGTCATGCTGGAGCAGGATAGTGTCCAAGTGAAGAAGGCTGGGAACAGCACCTCCTGGGATATTGCAGGAACACTCCCAGTTTGTCTTGGACCTGTGGAGCAGTGTAACACGATTGCAACAGGAGCTGCCCAAGATGAAATAAAGATAATCCTTTCTGAAAGAGGACTACCTCCGAGACACTCAGAGGGTTACTTAGCTTGTATTTTCCTAGGGCTGTGCGAAACAGCACCATTTTGTTTCAACTTCCATTTCACTGGGACAGTGTTTAAGTTTGAGTTTTGTTTCATTTAGTTTTGAAAGCACTGCTTTGTTTTATTTTGTCAAGTCTGTTTCGCTGTTTCACTTATAGGCTATAATGGGGAAACATGAAACTACCTATAGTGTTGTCATTTCCTGCCTGATTTGCATGGAACGTGCAGGTATGCTACCCCCTGCTGAAGCCACAAAGTCTGCCAGCTTTCAAGGAGATAGGTGCAGGGGGTTCTGGGAAACTGCACCTCAGGCTGCTGACAAGCAAAACTTGTGACTTGTGTGACTTGGTGTGTGTGTTAAGGTGTGCCCTCACTGGCGCTGGGGCCTCTACATGACATGGTAGTGTGGCCCAATGAGGTATCCTCCTCCCCTGCAGCCTCATACCAGGCTACCACTTTAAAGGACAATAGGTAAATGAATAACTTAGTGAGCACTAGCACAGTAGCACCAGCAGCATCTCAGCAGCCCAACTGTGACAGAGCCTTTCTTTCCTTCCCTGCAGGAGCTTCTTCTCCAGCAGCTGCCAGAGAACTCTCCCTGCCAGCCCCAGCCCTGGGGCTTAGATGTGCCCAGGGCCCTCCGTCCTTCCATTCAGGTGCTAGGGGTTTTGGTCTAAGGACTGGCAGACTAGGTCCTTTGGGTCAATCTAATCTGGTATCTTTTAGCAGACCAACTGAATAGTTACAGAAATATATCTTAGCAAGCTTTTGTGTTGAAAAGCCCTTCATCAGGCTGAGGAAGCACCTGCAGTTGGTGTGTGTCTGTGTGCTTCCTGGATGGAAGGAATAGTAAAGAAGCCAGAGGCTGGCCTGCAATGCAGGCAAGAAAGCCAGTCAGTGAAAATGGAAATGGAGGTGTCAGGGGGTAAGGGACAGCCTGGATTGGGAGGTGGGGAGGGGGGGATGTAGCAGCTCAGGTAAAATTGCAGAGGTACCTGGGGACTCAGATGTCTGGCAGGTTGTAGTGTGTCAGCTCGCTCTTGCAATGCACTCCTCTTTTCCCCACTGTTCCAGGGTGGCCTGCCTTTGCTTTGGAGGGATGGGAGCTTTGAAGCAAGAGGGGGACTTCCCTTTGGACATGCTCCCATTGGTGCCAGGCTGAAGAAGACCAAGGGCAAGGGGGTGGTGCCCGCAGAGATGCATTGGCATCCCTGTGGTGCTCATGTGTTTTGTTCCCTTGCCCCGACTGGTTTTGGCCCAGCAGTGCAGGCAGATACCATCTGTGGGACCATCTGCCAACTCAGAATGATCCCAGACCACACTACCCACTCACCACTGGGGTGCAGGTGCATGTTTGGATGCTGCAGTTCCCCCCCACCGCCTCCAGCAGGCAAAGGCACAGCAACAGGAGGAGCGGACTCAGCTGAGCTGCTTGCCTCTGCAACCTTCACCTCAGCCTCCTCTGAAGTGCCTTCTGGGGAAGGAGACCTGATTCCTGCTCTTGGTGAGGATGTAGACTCAGGCACAGGCAATGGCACTGGCACTGCTCCCCTCTCCTTGCTGCCTGTAGAATTAGAAGCCTCATCCCTGCTATTTATAAGAGGCTGCATCTCAGTTTGGGGGGGATGGGGATTTACACCTCTCCCTTTACCCTCTCTTCTGCCCCTCCCTGAAGGCTTGTCAGCTACCTTTCTACCAAGTTTCATGGTATGTTTCAGAGTGTCTTGTCTTTATAAATATATATGTGCCTTCCTATATGAATTCTATATTATAATATGCTGCAAGATATAACTGTATAAAAATAAAGATATATAAATGTATGTGCTTTCCTATATAAATGCTACAGTATAATATCCAATATAATTATGAAATTGAAAAGAATAAATCAACTTAGATATTAATAAACAAAAACATGTAGAAAGAAAGCAAAAGGTATTGCGGAATCCCACTAGGCTAGCAAGGCTAGGGTAGGCTAGTCAATCAAGTAGGAAATCAATGGTAGTAGTAGCCTTTGTTGTCTAACACTCCTGAGCTGCTGGAATATAGCTCAGTAATTGTCAGACCCCAAGGCAGAAAGCAGGCCAGGTCAAACAATGCTGCATTTTATACTGTTTTTCCATCCCTCCCCCAGAGCACTGGGATTGGAAGGGACCTCAGGGAAGGATCACAGTCACTGGCCAGCTACACAGTCAATATGACAGCAGTACTCTCCACATCTTTTCCCTCCCTCTCCTTACTTTCTGTTTCCCTGCAGGCAAGCCCAGCTTCAGATTCAAAATTCGAAGTGTTTCAAAACTCTTGAAATGTTTCAACTGCCCTCGTTTTCTTTTGCAGATGTTTCAAAGCCCTTTGTTTCATTTTGATTTCATTGTTTCGAGCTGGAAATGAGTTGAAACAGCATCAAAACAAAACAGCCGGTGAAATTTTGCACAACCCTAGAATTTTACTGCCCCAGTGTACAGACACTCCTGTTTTAAGGAGCTCTTAACAGGTCTGAAAGGTAATGTGTAATAACACCCTTATCAATTAGGCCCTATTTTGTCCATTGGATGTTAGTGGTAAGGAATCAGAAGCAATGATGACATGAAAAACACTGATGCAAGTGAACAGAAGAAGCAGAAGAATAAGGGCTAACCCAGCTTGAGAGTACATACCAGAGAATTAGGCTCCTTGAGATAAATGGGCAACTTGTTTTTTCCATCATGCAGTCTCACAGCTAAAGATACATATGTTGAAAGAATGGAAGACAAGCTAATATAGCTAGATAGGAAAAGAGTTATCTGAGAGTATGTGATGCACTCTCACTTGAGGTGCATAACCTATTGTGGGTGAAAGTTTAAGGCTTCTAGTTCTTCCTCTTTGCTTCTGGCTAGCTTTCAGGGTGGATGGAACAGGAGACCAATTTTCTCTCACTTGCCTTATAATGCCAAACACCCTCACTTCTAGAGGGAGACAGAGCTGAGTGAAGAAGGACTGAGCAGCAAGTTAAGAAGAACAGAGGCAGGGAGGTGGAACTGTAGCCCAGAGGTTGTTGTTAAACAACCTGTTTTATAGGAAGGGTACTACTGGGAAGAAAGAAAAAGAGTTGATAGGAAAGAAAATGAGTGAATGTGCAGAATGTGGGAAGTGAAGGAGCAGACTTGACAATGGAGGAGGAAAGTAGGAAAAATGGAATGTATATAGGACAATTATAGACTTGCGGACCACTGATGAACTTGGAAGGAAAATTTTGTAGTGATATGCAGTACAGTTACGAGGGGGCAAGAATGACAACTGTCACTGATGCTGCCCCACCCCTACTGCCCCTGCTGCCCAGGGCACAATTACACTATTAATTATTCTTCTGGTGATGCATCTATTTGAATGTTTATATGTATTTTAGCTGATGTATACCTCTTTCTCAGGTGCTTTTCTACAACAAGGTAAGTAGGGATGCAATAATACCTGGGGTGTGAGAAGTAGGCAGCTGAGAAGCAAAGAAAAAAGTGTCTGCCTTATTCCCTTATTAATAAAAAAATCTGGGCTACTAGAAACAGCAATAGAAGACATGGGAGGTCCCTACAGACAAAGTTTACATTGTAAAGGCAGAAAAGAAAGCAGCCAATATACAGCCAAGCCCTCAGATACCACTGAATTTGCACTGAAGAGAACACCTGGGATTGCCACCTCACCAATCTTAAAATGGCTGTCACCGAACAAGGACACTCTTCCAGAGAGAGAGGTCACATGTTTGAAAGAGCCACCCGGATACCACATAAACTGCTGCAGTACAGAAGAAAAGCCCCCACAAATCGCACACCACTGGTTATGACATATCACCCCTCCTTCGAACCCGTACAGAAAATCCTCAAACAATTACAACCCATACTAGAAAGAGACCCTATTCTTAAAGAAATCTTCCCAGAGCCACCCATCCTAGCTTTCAAACAAGCACCGAACCTTGCTAACTTCATCCCCCGAAGCAAACTTCCTCAGACCCAAAACACACCAAATGGATCCAGACCACGCCATGACAAGAAATGTAAAACCTGCCAACACATCTCCACCACCCCCATAATTACTACATCCCACAACAGAGCCATCAGTAATCCTGGATCTTACAGCTGCACCTCCAGAAATGTAATATATCTCATCTAATGCACCAAATGCCCTGATGGAAAATATGTAGGAGAAACCAAACAACAACTGTGCACCAGAATGAATGGACACCCAAAATCTATCAAAGACAGGAATACCCAATTACCTGTGGGGGCACATTTCTCACAAGAAAACTACTCTCTCTCCAGTCTCTCAGTCCTGATCCTCAAAGGAAACTTACAAAACACTTCCCAGAGACAAGCCTATGAACTCCACTTCATCAACCTCCCGGATACTAAAAATCATGGACTAAATATAGACATTGGATTTATGACACATTATAACCTGCCTGACAGCTGACTTCCCAGGTACCTCTCCACTATTCATCTCCCTTCTCTCCCCACCCGCCAGCCTGTCTCTCTCCCATTGACTCCTCAATCTACATTTTCACTGACTACCTGTCTTGTATGCATACTAGCCCAGCCTCTGGCTTCTTTACTTTTCATTCCATCCAGAAGGAGCACACACCGACTGCAGAAACTTCCTCAGCCTGACAACGGTTTTTGAACCCAAAAGCTTGCTTACAAATTGGTCTTCAGCTATTTAAGTTTGT
>NW_017729008.1:7833092-7841536 GCF_001723915.1 Gavialis gangeticus | reverse complement strand
TGAAGAGAACACCTGGGATTGCCACCTCACCAATCTTAAAATGGCTGTCACCGAACAAGGACACTCTTCCAGAGAGAGAGGTCACATGTTTGAAAGAGCCACCCGGATACCACATAAACTGCTGCAGTACAGAAGAAAAGCCCCCACAAATCGCACACCACTGGTTATGACATATCACCCCTCCTTCGAACCCGTACAGAAAATCCTCAAACAATTACAACCCATACTAGAAAGAGACCCTATTCTTAAAGAAATCTTCCCAGAGCCACCCATCCTAGCTTTCAAACAAGCACCGAACCTTGCTAACTTCATCCCCCGAAGCAAACTTCCTCAGACCCAAAACACACCAAATGGATCCAGACCACGCCATGACAAGAAATGTAAAACCTGCCAACACATCTCCACCACCCCCATAATTACTACATCCCACAACAGAGCCATCAGTAATCCTGGATCTTACAGCTGCACCTCCAGAAATGTAATATATCTCATCTAATGCACCAAATGCCCTGATGGAAAATATGTAGGAGAAACCAAACAACAACTGTGCACCAGAATGAATGGACACCCAAAATCTATCAAAGACAGGAATACCCAATTACCTGTGGGGGCACATTTCTCACAAGAAAACTACTCTCTCTCCAGTCTCTCAGTCCTGATCCTCAAAGGAAACTTACAAAACACTTCCCAGAGACAAGCCTATGAACTCCACTTCATCAACCTCCCGGATACTAAAAATCATGGACTAAATATAGACATTGGATTTATGACACATTATAACCTGCCTGACAGCTGACTTCCCAGGTACCTCTCCACTATTCATCTCCCTTCTCTCCCCACCCGCCAGCCTGTCTCTCTCCCATTGACTCCTCAATCTACATTTTCACTGACTACCTGTCTTGTATGCATACTAGCCCAGCCTCTGGCTTCTTTACTTTTCATTCCATCCAGAAGGAGCACACACCGACTGCAGAAACTTCCTCAGCCTGACAACGGTTTTTGAACCCAAAAGCTTGCTTACAAATTGGTCTTCAGCTATTTAAGTTTGTCTAATAAAAGGTATCAGGTTCACCCAAAGAACCTTGTCTGCCTATGTCCTTAGACCAAAACGGCTACAACCTACACCCCTGAAAAGAAAACAGCACATTTAATCTAAACTAGATAGTAGGGATGAGGGAAGATGAAAGTAACCAAGTAACAAGTTATTTATGTTAAAAATATATATCCATTCCCTCCGACAGGCATCATTTTACAATACAGCTTTGCAAGAAAAGCCCCAAATCCAATTGTGGACCCAGCCCTGCAAAGCTTTGTTTGTATTAATTTTTCTTATGCCAGTGGTACCATGAATAGCTACTCCTCTTCCCTCCTGCTGATCCTACCTGCTCTTACCACACAAAGGTTGAGGATGGGGACAATGTGTGAAGGCATTAGTTTTACAGCTATAGTGAGGGAAGGCATGAACAAAATGGTAAACAATTGGGGGAGATTACATCCATCTCAACTTCAATTAATCTTTATGGGAGATAGACTACTGTAAGCAGATAGGGAGGAGCTTATTGGGAAGGACAAGATCCCCTGCCCTTTCTTCAGATTAAAAAACAAAAAGGCTGAAAGAACCAATAAATATTCCCTTTCCTTCAGCCTGATGGACAGGACATGGCCAAACCGCTTAAATACTATGGGGCCATTATGGAATAAACCACAGTAAACTGGAAATTATGTAGTAGCCTGAATTTTATCTGGGGACCTTCATTAAATTAATTATAAATATGAATGTCACAATCAATACTCAGGAAAAATCAGTAACTACCCTCCCTCCCTGGCATGCACTTACTGTGCATCACAAACTGGCTTTTCTCCAAAAATCAAAAGCAACGGTTCCATTAAAATTAATCCACTAGAAAAATGTTATAATATATCTAAACTATCATTCTAACCTAACATTTGCAACACATGGGTTATATCTAGAACTGCAACACTGCATTTTTTTGTCTATGTATTTTTTTTTAAATTAAATGCATTCCACTTCATTTTATAATTCCTTGCTACTACCTGACCAAATGTGTTACATCCGGCACATAAAGTTTAAGCAATTCAATCATTTCGATGGTTTAAACATTAAAACAGTGATAAAAAGCATATGGATAGAAAATGTTTGTTTTCTGTTTCATTTTATTTTTACATCTGGGTGGATCTAGGATTTTGAAGAGGGGTGTACAAATGGTGTGGCACCTTAGCACACATAAACACAACACATTTTTCTCCAGTTACAGAGAAACTAGAATCTTCACTAGTATGCTAGGGAGCCAGCACTCTATCATTCAGTTTAAGATCAAAGCAAAAGCAAATATAACTAGTGGGCACTAATTTGCTAGATTATATAAAAGTTTGAAAAAAAAACCCCCACACAAACTAGGCAAAAAATAAGCTGAAGCAACCCCCAACATGTATACACACTACTTAGAGCAGTGCAGCAGGAGCCACAGCTGGAGGCAAGGGGAGGAGAACAGCACCAGGCCAGCTTTAGCCACACCAGGAACAGCTCCACAAGAAACTGAGCACTGTCTGGGGACAGGGGGTCTGGGGTAAATGTAGGACTTTGCCTTACATGGAGTGTCGTGGGGGGAGGCTTGGACTACACTGCCCAGGGGAGCTCTGCTGCTTGCTCTACTTACTCCTGGGTGGCTCCTGGAACCTAGCACCCAGGCAGCACCCCCTCCCCCCTCCCCGCACATGCCTGTATGCACACACACACCCCCTCTATGCTCCCATCTCCACAGGGCAGGGGCATGCAGGGAGTGGATTCAACTTCAGTTCAAAAATTGTCTTTTAAGCACTGTAGATTCAGTCCCTGGAGTAATATGAACACTGCCTCCCTGGCTAGGGAGGGACATTCAAGAAGCCCAAGCCTGAATTGATTCAATCTTTGTAGGTTACTCTAACCTGCAGAGATTGAACTGATTTGCAAGTGGATAGACATTCACTTTTCATTTCAGAAATACAGCCACATGCCTGCAGTAGCTTAAGCCAGAAACCTAGCCACTTTCCTTCCCTTTCTTTCCACAGGGAAGCTGAGGTGAGGGGGGGGCATGGTCAGGCCCTGGAAGGCCTGACTATGACTGACAAGGGGTTTAAACCCCAACCTTGGCCTGCAGGGTTCGGGGGGTGGGGAATAGGGAGTGTGGCCAGATGGGGGCATAGCCAGACCCCCATGACAGGGGAGGAGGTAGAGGGGGAGTACCCTGCCCACTGCAGTAGCTGCCTGACAGCTGAGAGCAATCTGGGCACACAACTCTTACAGCTCTGCTGCCTGGCCCTGGGGGAGAACTCTTTCCCCTCCTCCCTCTCCCTTGCCACTACAGACTGGGGAAGGGGCTCTGTGTGGTGCTGCCTGGCCCCAGAGGGGGCCTCTTGCAGGGCAGCATGGGGGGCTTTGTACATTGCTAGAGAGGGACTCTTTCCTCCCCTGCTGCCATGGGGAAGAGGGCTCTGTGTGATGCTGCCTGGTCTGGCCCAGCCTGGGCACTGGGAGTGGGTGTCACTGAGCCACAGCTGCTGAAAAGGGCCCCACCCCTGCAGGCCTGGCCAGCCCTGCTCAGGCCCTCCTGAGGCAGCCACATGGAGGTTCTGGCTGTGGCTCAGTGAGAGAAGCTTGGCTTGGCATGCATGGGTGGTGGCTGGGTGGGCAGCGGCCTACCCAGGCCAGATTGGAGGCTCCAAGTGGGCCTAGGTAGTCCACTGCGGGAGCCACCGGCCACATGTGCTGGGCCAGGCTGCTCTCACCAACAGGTCTCAGCTTCTCTGTCAGTGAGCCACAGCCAGCCCCTCCATGCAGCTGCCTCAGCAGGGGCTGAGCAGGGCTGGCCCAGGCTGTGAGGCCGGGGCCCTTTCCAATGGCTGCGGATCAGTGACAGCTGCTCTCTTTTCCCAGGCTGCGCCAAGCTAGGCCATGCTGCAGAGAGCCCTCTTCCCCACCCCATGGCAATGGGAGTGGGGGAGGGAGGGAGAAGGAGAGGAAAAAGTCCCCCTCCAGCATCACACAGACCCCCGCCTCCCTACCCCATGGCAGCATAGGGAGGAAGAGGAGAGGAAAGAGTCCCTTTCTGGGGCTGGGCAGCACCGTATAGAGCCCCACTCCATATCCCACCCAACAGGGGGGCTACTCTGCCCCAGCTGCAGTCCTCTGGTGGGAGAGGGGGAGAAATTAACCACCTCCCTGCCCCCTTACCCTTAATTGGGCCATGCTGGGATGTCTGTGGGACAGGGAAGGGAGGACAAGAATAAACCCCCTACATGCTTGCGCTTCCTGAGGCACTGTGATAGAGGCTGCTGATCCCCCCACTCTCTTCACTGCTTCAGTAGTGGGTGCATGGCCAGATGCTGTCCTGGTATGGCCCCGTTAAGGCAAAGTGGGCAGGGAAGGGGTTAAATTCCTCCTTCTGTCTCTTCTGTCCCCAGAGACTGCAGCAGTGGTGGGGGAAGGGAAGAATTGACCCTCTCCCTGCCCACTTTGCCTTAACAGGGCCATGCCAGGATATGTCTGGCCATGTCCCCACCCCTCCTCAGGCTAGGGAGCAGAGGGGTAGGGCCAGCCCTGCTCTCTGGAGCAGAGAGACCAGTCCAGCCCAGAGCTGTACAGCATGCTGGGATGTTGGAGGATTCTGGTTTAACTTAAACTGGGAAGGTTTTGGGGACAGAAGTTGTATAAACCAGTTTGACCTAAATCAACTAAGTCTGATACTACATTCAACCAGGTTTATCTTAAAACAGTTTCAGCCATTTTAAAAATTGTTTGTGTGTACTGAACTTATGTTCTAATACAGGTTTAAACCAGTTTCTGATTAAAACACTTAAAACAATTTATTTGCAACTTCTGTCCCTTGCCTCAAGGTCCAGTTGAATGACTTGTCATTCAGCTAGTGTCATGTAGTCAGTATCTAAACAGATCACATGAGATGATTATTAATTCAGCTAGTTATCACTTTCGCTAAAGAAGTCCATTACATATCTGACAGGGATGCCACCATTTTTTAAAACTTTGAAGTCAAATTAAAGACTTGCTTGTATTCCCTTTTCTTGGGATCATTATCTCATCACAAACTACAGTACACATTTTTTGCACAACTTTTTAGAAGTCCTGAACTGGCTTGGTATATGATAAAAGGACTATCTTAATTGCTTCTTTTATTGAGATATCATCAAAATTCAACCCCCCAACCCATTTTTTTCCACTAAGATGCAATTTTCTATTGTGCACTTACAACATAAGTTTAATATAAAATTATGGAATTTGGTTGGTTAGTTAGTTCATTTTGCTTTTTAAAATATTTGGCTGTGGTGGCCTATACTTTTTTTAATGATTCACAAGGAAATTGACGTTTTATAACATTCTCAGGCAAGATGAACCAGCTGTGGTTTTCCAAGAAGATAACTATGTGTTTTCTTTCAATTATGTTTTTCTGAGAAGATGCAATTAATTAAAAGTCTGACCACCTTCAAGGTTTACTCTAGTATGCTTGTCTTTGACTCATACCTAGACTAATTTGCTTTAACAATCATACAGACTCCCTCCCTCCTTTACTCCCCCCCCCAAATACCCATAATCAAGTTCCCATAATCTTCAGACAAAACCTCTGTATATTTAAGGAAACAAGAGGTGAAGACACAAGAGGGATCTTAGGGATCTTGCTATCCAGATCTAATTATAATATTCTTGTGATAGGTGTTATAGAAAATCGGAGTCAGAAACAGAAATTAATAGGAGGCAGAAATGGCTGTAGGCATGCCAAAAGATCCCAGTGGAGATATTTACTCAACATGGTTGGAGGAAGAGAACGCAAACATTTAAAAAAAAAAAAAAAGATTTGTAAAAGTCCCAAACTTTCTGATCAACTCTATTATTTACATGCTTTCTGGAACTGGGTTAAGTAACCTGAGTTAATTTCTGCACCTTGCAACACCACTTAATTATTTAACTAGATTTAAATGCACAAAAAACAAATGCACAAACAAACAAAGCAAATTCTTCTACCTATTTAAGACAGGGTCTTATATACACACATTCATAGTTATTAAAGATGGTAAAACTGATAAAGTGGCTTTGCTTTAAAAATGCTACAATCCCAAACCACAAAATAACTTACTACTGTTGACTGCTTAATTCTAAAGTCAGAGTGTGCAATTAAAATGCCCACTGTTTCAAAATACCTTAGAATTATTGTTAAAATAAGTCTTACAATTATTCTTAAAAATTGATGTGGTCTTCAAACAATGAGTTGTTTTAGATACAAACACATAATATTAATGCACAAATGGGCAAATTAAGGATGGAATACTGGGTTATAATTCCAGGCATGACCCTACACTCCCTCAGGTGTTTTTCTTGTTTCTTTTAATTAAGACTTCTGTACTACTTCACTGCCATTTCTGTAGTTTCATCTTTCAAAACCATTTTCATCTGCTATATAATCTGGTAGACACTTTAGTAATATGAAATTTTAAATAATACAATTGTTTACCATTTTTCCTAGATTTTTTTCCTATCTGCTGAAATATTATTCCCTTCATCTATATTAATTTGGTAGGCTTCATTCTTGGCAGAAGATCTGTTAAATGGAGTGAACAAAATCGACCATCTAATTTAAAACTGGAGAACAAAGTGATGTTCATGAAGTCAGTTTCCTGTTTTTACTAGCTTGGCAGTAAAAACAAAGTTAGTCCTAATAACACCCTTATCACATGGTAATGACTCCTGCTAGTATCATTTGTAAAAACACATCAAAATCTATTTCAGATAAGTAAATCATCTGCTACATATAAAAGTACTACTAGGTATACTCCTGAATTTACTGACAGGTTATTTGTTGATCTTATTAGAACTGTAGCAGACTGAGAAATAATTTGCATGCCATCTCAACCTTTTCTCTCTTGTACAAAACTAACTGCAACCAGCCACATAATTATGCTCATCATGAAAACTTCTTTTAGTGTTTGATAGTGGAGAAATTAAATACTTTTGTAATAAAGATTGCAGCACAGATAAGCAGAGCGTAAAGATGATTTAGGCTACAGTACTTTATGCCATCAATACTGTCTCTTCTATGCTGGTCTAGTTTCCATAACCTACATGCTCCTTACTGACAGGTCTTTCAATTCCCAAATGCTTGTACACTTATCTTTTTACTTCACCCATTTATTTTTACTCTCACAGCTGTTCAAGGGATTTATGCATACATCTGCCTGTCTCAGAGCACTCAGGTACCCTGTGCCTGAGAGCAGAAAACAGCTTGGAGAGACCCGTAGGGGCAAGAAGGGGGAGGCCCAGCTGCCACTTACCAGGGCAGCCAGAGTAACAGGTGCTGGCTGCCAGGACAACCACTGGGGAGCCAGCTGACAGGAAGGGGCAGGGCCTGGCCCATATAAGCCCAGTCAGGAGACCAGGAGGGCAGTTCCCCTCTGGTGACCAAGGGAGGAGGAGCTTAGCCAGGGCATACAGAGGGGAGAGCCCTGACTGTGCGAGCAGCCCCTGGTCACTGCTGGGGGTTGGAGTGTTTTCCTGGTAAGGGATTGAATGTTGTTTGGCTGGACAGTCTAGCTTTTTATGTTAGAGCCCAGGGGCTTTGTGTTTTTGTGTTTGCTGTTTTGCACTGGAGGACCGGGTGAGGCTATTAGGGGTTGGAGGAGGCCTCATAGGAGCTCCACGGTAGTGTGGGGACCCTGGCGCCAGAGAGGGCGCAGCATTTGGGGTGCGTTGACCCCAGCCCCAGAGTGGGGGGGGCTACGAGAAGCTCCAAGGAGGTAAAGGAGAGGGCCAAGTCACAACAGGGCCCAGGTCAAAGCCACATCAGTACCATCTGCGAGGCTTGGGCTGTGGTGTAGAGGAGGAAAAGGAGCCACAGATAGCGCACCCTGGCACTGGGGCGCATAAAGTGGGCAGCCTCCTGCTAATTACATTAATCAATTAAGATCAAGGCATGGCAGGAGAGTAAGCAGGCGGTTGGCCCATAACAGGAGGGCAGACTTGCCAATAGAAAGGCTCCAGTAGCAATACTCCTGTCACACTGCCCCATCATAACAATATTTATCTGCATTTCCCTGTGAATAAATAGCCAAATCCATGGTTCCAAATATATAATTTGTTAGTATATGAAACTAACACTTATTTACAAAGGTGTAGCTGGAGGCTTACCATCTCTAATGCATCTGCAGAAGAATGTAAAGCATCATAATCTCCTTCCCTGAACTGTATTAGTACTCCCTTGTTTTTGAATGTAGGTATAAGTAGACAGAGAAAAGAGACGAAATCCAAGTCCTCCCTTTCTATGCTAGGTAATGGGAACAAAAGAAGTAGGGAGAAACAGAAGGATGAAAACTAGTCTAATCCCCTTCCATGACCCAGTTAGGAAAGCTCAACTTGTTAAATAGCAATATGCTGTGACTGG
>NW_017729008.1:7808247-7828092 GCF_001723915.1 Gavialis gangeticus | reverse complement strand
AATTAGGAAATAAAAATCTTATGAGAAGCTAACATAGTAAATATATGGAAGGCTTTCAAAGTGCTGTGTCTGGTAAAACGCTATAGTAAATTTCTCTTTCCAGTGCATCTGATTCCATGCATTTTACTATAGCTCCTCTTTAAACAATGCAGCTACATGTTTTCTATACTCCAAATATTAGGGAAAATATCGTTTTAGCCGTGATATATTTAAGGTTGCAAAGCGGCTTCCATCATAAGTTTAGGTGCAAGTGGTGCTGCACTGAGGTAGGGAATGCATTAGATGAACGCTCAGAAATCCTTCCAGCCTTCCAAACTTCTTTTCTATGATTCTGTCATTACATTTCTACCAGCTCATAATAGCTTGGTAAAATTATCCTGGCTACTGGGCATCTGTGTCTGGAAACATGGGCACAAAATCGCTTTTAGAAATTTGAAAGGCTAATTTGCCATAGTAAAAATATATTAACCACATTTATTTAAAAAACACAGTACATGAAAAGCAGATGGTGTAACAGGGAAGAAAGGAAAACAAAGTCTTGGGTTGCTGGCTATTGAAATTGTCTGTGTACTAAGAAACCATAAATCTAAAATGTTTAGAAAACATGCTAGTGGATTATAAAGACAAAATGTATGTGTATGCATCAACTGAGAGACAGTTCAGTTCGTGGATGATACCACAATGATGTATGTTTTAATCTATTGATTTAACTAACCCAGAACTTTAACAATCTTTAAACAATCATTATAAGAGATCCAAAACCACCTAACCAGACACAAAATACAGAAACAGATGGCAAAATTAGGAGAAGAGCAATATTAAATTTGTTTCACCAAGTTGCTTACAATGTTGGCAAATGACATTAAAATGCATTTTAGAAATTTGGCTTGATGATAATCAATGAAAGACTGAGAGTCATAGCATATGGAGAGTTAGAAATGAAGGCTGAACTAAAATGATTTTTTCCTAATGGATTATTAGGAAAAGCATGGTCATAATGCTATTTCCAGACACTTAGATCAATGACAGCAACTAATTCCCAAATGTTTTGAATGATTCCCAATTTTCAAGAAAATGATATTTATGGGTGAAGAAAAGCCAATGATTTCTGTCTAATGGACTTTATGAAACACAGAAGGTAACTCACACAAATTTTCCCAAATATTAAAGAGGAATTTATTCATTTCAATTGGCTTATGACAGAACTGTTTCATTTAGGAGCTAGCATGCAACTAGGTGGCTTTTACACGTAAGCAGGGGTGTTTGGTGTATTGTAGCTGAACCAGGGGAAAAGATGTTGAATTTGAACCTTTTTTCACCCCTGCTTTTTCCTCACTGAAATGAAATGAGAAGCTACGGAATATGTCATGTTTCATTTTCAGGCAGGTATTTGTAAGAAAAGTAAAGATAATGAAATGCTAGCTTTTCACAGAGCTAGAGGCAGAGGCATCCCCTTCTATCCAATACCTCAGTAGTTATTACACTCACTCAGACTGCAGGAGGTCTAGTTTAGTTTCTGCCCGAAATGAATAAACTCATCATCTCCCACTCGATTCCCTTAAACAGGCTTCTGATGGAGTGGGGAGGGGGGGAGGAGCAAGGGGACTGTTGTCAATATTTTCTGTCGGAGATGTTCTACTTTGTGTAAATATATGAATATTCATTGGCTCTTTAACTGGGAAATAGGCCTCATTTCTTGGGCAAATGACATTCTAGCCTTGGTAGCTAGGACAATAAAAAGAAATATAACCATGGAAAATTCTATAATCTAAAGTACAGGACACTCACCTTGGGAGTTCAGGAACCCAAATCCACATATCTGCTGTGAGTCAATCAACCTCAACCTACTGCAAAATCCTTCTGTGGTGTATGGCAAGCACCAATTAAGTTACATCAAGGCGGCTTCACAAGTTCCTTTCCAGAACTTCTGAAGAGTCATTATATGCATTTATTCCGCCTAGCTGTTTTTCCTAAGATTCAACTCTATCCACATTTTTGTTTTAACTGTTGATCATAAAAAGGCATGATAAGTTGTTATGGTCACAAATTGCATCTGTATGCCAAGACAAGCAGCTGTATGGTTTCTTCCACATGGGAACTTCACATAGATGTCAGTCACCTGTTACCAATCTGAAGGAAATAAATACCTGGACAGAAAGCATTCAGCTTACACTTGACCAGGGGTAGCCAATTATTTCAGCTGGAGGGCTGCTTAATGAATTTTGGTGAGCTGAGGAGGCCCCAAGGACAGCCCTGCCCCTTGATAGGTGCCCTGCCCCCTGGTTGCTATCTTGGAACTGGAAGTTCCACCCCAACCCCCTGACCTTTGGTACCACAAGTCCCTTTCCTTGTCCCCAGAAGTACTCGTTTTGGGAAGGGGAACTGCCACCTTGGAACCAGAAAGAAACAAATTATACATTACAAATCAAACAAAAATATGTTTATTTTAATTCAAAATATATTTTTGTCTTAAATTTCACGTGTTTGCATCATGTATATAGAAGTGAAGCTAGATATGCACGATGAGCCAACAGTGCAGGTCATGGGCTCAGCTGAGGCAGCAGGGAGAGGGACAGAGCCGGCCTGGCACTATAATATGGAGCTGCCCACCATTCCCTGCAGCCTGTGTGTAGCAGTGATCAGGGCTGGGACACTGGCTCCATTGTGCAGGGCTTCCCCCAGAAGCATGTGGCTCAGGCAGAGAACCCGGAAACTACATGTGAACCCCGCATAATGGAGCCAGGCAGACCCTGCATCCCCACTGGCCCAGGCTCCATGCTCCTGCCACCCTGCCCTGGGTCACCAATGGCCCCAGCCCTGGGGCACCAGTGCAGGCCCAGTGCTCCCACCCAACTGCTGCTTTACTCCCACCTGCAGCCACCACTACTTTCCCCCACCACCACTGCCACCCCTCCTCACCTCCCTTCCTCTACTGCCCACTGCTTCTATTTCCCCCACCCACCACTGCCACTTTCCTGCCTGTGGGACTGGGGTTTGGGCTGTCCCACAGGCAAGGATGGGAGCACAGCACACCCTGTCCCTGCAGGAGTGAGCAGGGCTCAGCACCATAAGAGCACAGCAGGGGCAGCCCAGGACTGGGCTGGATACAGTGAATTGATAGGCACTCATCTGTGGACTGAATGAAATTGCCTGGTGGGCCAGATCTGGCCCGCAGACTGTATTTTGCCTGTGCCTGCTCTTGACCCTGATGAAAACAGCTAATCCTACCAGGAAGACCATGGCTATCATCCCAGACAACATAGAACAATGAAAGTCAAGGCATGTGACATATAACTAGAGGTGAGAAGTTTCTAAAGGGTTTGAACTCTCAACCTTGATGAAGTCATGACCTACTTTTAAGGTTTGGGCATGCGCAGTGTATAAGGGTAATGCAGCTGTTTATCAATGTTGATATATTAATTAATGCAGTTATGATAATGTTGCTTGTATTGAGTTAAAATAGTTTGAATTGATTGATTTTTTTTTTATTATTATTATTATTTTTTTATTTTACATTCCTGTCTTCATCTGGAAAGTGGAAGGTACAAATAGGAACACAGAGCATTCTTTGTTTGTACAACTGGAAACTTTTGCAGAAAAGTACTTTAAAAATAGCTTATGCCATTTTAGACAATTTCAATTCCATATCCAAATAATTATAAAATGCTCATGTTCAGATTTATTATGCTTGGTTGTACCAAAACATGGTAAAGAACCGATCAAAATATGTAGTTTGCAGCAGTTATGAAAATATACCTGTTCAATTTTGTTTTTTTTCCCAGAGAAACTTTAATAGATAAAAGCAGCAGAGAGCTAAAGAAAAAAGCATTTTCATAAGGTTTAAGTACCTGAACCACTATTAGATTTTTGTTGTTCTAATACACACAAGTAGGTTACAAAATGTACTGTGCATTTTTAGTTTTATTTCACAGTATATGATGATTTAAAAAAAACAAAACAAACAGCATACATTTCCTTACCATTTCTGGAAATTAAGATATAAGTGAAAAAACTACTAATTGCCTATATACATTAACACATGAAAAGGAATGTTACCTTGATTATTGCAATCTATTCATTTGAAATAATGGATCTGAAATTAAAACCCATCTGAATTCTTTTACTATTGCACTGCTTAATAATGTGGAACTCAACCTCATCATATAAATCTAAAACAGAAAGCACATCAAGGATGATAAGATATGTTCTATCTATTCTTGGACCATACTTACAAAAACTAGTATTCAAAAGAATTAAGCTATAACTAGTTACACATCATGTATATCAAATCTTAGATCCCAATCCCAAGACGATTTATGAATATGCTAACTAATTCCATTGAAATCAGTGGGACTGAACAGCATTAGAATTAAGTGCCTATGCTCAATTTTTATAGCAGTTCAATCTGAAGCTGAGTATTGATTTACATAAACTAGGCAATTCAAAACCTCCTTCCCAAAGAAAGGGTACCATTCTGTCTGGGCAAGGATTTCACAATGTAACTCATGCTTAATTGAAACTTTGTTTCTTAACTATGTCTTTCTCAAACAAAATTTCTATTCATAGTTTCTACAACCTAGCATTTAGAAATTTAGAAGAAAAGTCTGTGTGTTTTGAATATTATACATTTCTAGGGAGGGTGATGAAACTTTGATAAACAATTAAGGATGAGCAGACTGACCTTGAAGTAGACAGAAAACCAAGCCTAAATTCCTTCTCAGGAAGTAGAAACCTGTGTGATAATCTCCATATCTACTGGGTATGATCTTTAGGCTATGGACAGAAGTTACACATAAACCATTGCAAGTGATCAGAAACTGGTTTGAATTTGTAACACAACAGAAGTTCAATGCACATAAACTGCCATCAAAATGACCAAATCTGGTTTAAGGTAAACATGGATGGATGCTGTATCAGATGTACCCAATTTAGAATATTAGATTGATCAATGGACCTTCTGTCTCAGATCTGCTGCAGAGTGGAGTTAACTCACAGTCCCCCAACATGCCAGGCTGCTTTGCACTTCCTTTGCAATCTCTCCCCCTACAAGGTGGGTGGGCTAGTCTTGGTCTAAGTTGTCTGCTCCAGCCAAGCAGGGAAGCGTGCTCTAGCATCCCCCAGCTTCTGGCCTGGGCCACTGCAGGCATGTAACTGCATTTCTAGAATCAAAAGTCAATGTCTGTTTACTTGTTCATTGGTTCAATCTAAGTAGCTTAGACTAACTTGCAAAGATGGAATTGATTCAGCCTTGGGCTTTTTGACTGTCTGTACTTAGCCTTAGAGACTGGGTAGCCCATTCTCAGAAATCTGGTGTAGGCCACAGATATTGATTAATCCTTATGTCTCAGATTTTCTGAACTGTATTTCACAGTTCAGAAGTAAGAGGTGAGTTGCAATAATGATGCCTTTATGTTAGTGTATAGTCATAATGTAAATTGCAATTGTATTTTATTTCATATTTTTGTGCACTAAATTATGCTGAAAGAGGCATTCCTGACCTGTAGAGAAATTGCTCACAAAATTCTTAAAAATAAAATACTTCTTCCCCCAAGCACTGCCCTTGTAAAAACATTCACATTTTTAAGTGGTGTGGGCTCCACATGTATTCTGCAGAAATGGGCTAAAGAATTTATCTAAGGAAATTCTTCTTGTGCTTTAGAACCTAACAAAGTATAGACTTCAGTTCAGAACATTAAGCAAAGCTTCTGTCACTTCTTAATGAAAAGTTGGGATTACTGTAGATATTTCTATTACATTTAAGCTTGAATTTAGCTCGTTTTGTGTCAGTAGGAAGAGAAGACATTACATAAATATTATCTTCTGCATAGCCAAAAAGTAACCCTTCAGTGCCCTACGACTGCAGAGCTTGCCTGTTAAGCTCTACAGCTGTAGGGCTAGCTCCTGGCCTATTTTTCTACCAGTAAAAATTTATTTTGATAAAAATGAGAGTTTATATACAGTCTTAGTCTCACCTGAGTTAACTGCAAACCAGAAAGCCAGCTTGATCCAGGAGAAACACCACTGTCATGGCTCACTTTGAATAAATCACTATTTTTGTTTTGAAATGTGTAAGAGTGTTATTGTTTGTTTAATATCAAAACTTTGACACATTATAAAGTGCAAGAAGACGGATAGCTAATAATCTCAATAGTCTATACATACCTGCTATAGCCATTGAGTAAATAGTTTATTTATAGTAAATAGTCTCCATACAAATTCTGTATGAGCAGCTTTTGACTTTTGCAAACATTTGCTGCTTTAATTTTTTTCTACCAGAATCTCTGTATGACTAATATTTGGTCTACAAATATTTTGCAAATATGTGAGTGTCAAAAATCTGAAGTCTGAGTTCCCCTGAGTGGCACTCACACAATGCTAGAAAAATAATCTACATAAATAATCAAGCCAAGCACCATATTTTCCTATATAAAAATGTATAGCTATTTAAGGTCAACCAAAAGAATGGATCTAAAAATCTCTAGTAATTGCCAACATTTGTTTCTGGAGAGTAGTTTCAGTGTAATGGGCATTCTGAACTGTCAAAATTCTCCCAAAGACACAGAAAAAAATGTTTTTTGGTTTAAGATAAAAGGATCACTGGGGATGAGCACAAGAGACCTTTCCAAGGAAGTGTTGGGAAGAAAATATGTATTAGGCAGTAGCTGGTATATCTTTGAGAATAGGGTTTTTAAAAAGTTATTTTTGAAGGAGCAAAAATTCTATATTTGTGATGTATGCTTTGTTATGAAAAATGGCTTGTGATAAAAAAGATGGTAAAAAACCCCACATTCTTTCAAAAAAGCCTCCAGTGGAACTAATGTAAGCATTAAAAATTAGTACACTAGTCTTTCTGATGCATGGCAAGGGAGGTACATTAATACAATAAACCACTATAATGCTACAACTACACGTAATATCCATGGAAAGACTGAAAGCTTTTCTGCCTATCTTAAATATCCTTAAGATGCTACAAAAGTGCACAGTCTTAGATGGAGGTTTCTACACAAGCATAATTTTTTTTTTTATTTTCTGAGTCGGCAGTATAATTGTTTTTCCTCCAAGCTTTGTGAAAATATAGATTCGAGGGTTTTAGTGTTGATTGTGCTGAGCCACACAATTTACAACTCTTGCCTCTGGTTCTGACAACTGAGGATGTGTGTAGACAAAATGAGGGCCCTAAATTGAAGCAGTGGGTTTTAAAAAACACTGCTTCAATTTAGGGCCCTTTAAACCCCTATGTCGTGCAAACATCCCTCTGACTTACCTGCCTCTCTGGTGGTGGGGAGGAGAGGGCAAGCTGCCGGCAGGTGGAGCGGTCCCTGGGCTGGGGGGAAGGGGTGGGGGCTGGTGCTTCCCACCACAGCATCAGTGGCTCCCCACAGGTGGCACCCGCCCATAGGCATCCAGCTGGGGCGGTCCCGGAGGCACCACAGCCACAAAGGGAAGCACTGGGCCCTAGCACACCTAAGGCAGACAGGCTCCAGGGGGAGGGGAGAAAAAAATTAAAAATAAATAAGGCTTGCCACTTTTCTTGGGTGGAGCCTGCCTTTGTGGGCCAGGCTGCCTGCAGGGCTTCCGGCAGAGCCCCTGAGCTGCATGGAGCCCGGTGCTTTGCTGTAGGGGCAGCAAAAAATTCCTCATTTAGGGAACGTTATACCGCTGAAATTGCTACAGTGGCTGCAATTGACATGCAATATATGGCTGAAACATGCAAGCACCAACACTATTAATACAGTGCAAAAGCGTTTAGCCCACTTTAAAGTGTCATGCACACATGCCCCTTATTTTGTCTACACATGGCCTAAGGCAACACATAGGCTAAAAAGGGTTGCATTCATTTTGGCTGCTTAAGAAAGCAGTGGGTTATCAGTAACTTTTTCTTTTAGAACCAAGGCATTTTATTTTACATGAAAAGAATCAAAATAACTTTAAGGAGGAGAGGAAAAGGAGGAGGATTTCACCTGAAGATTACAAGTTTCTGATTTCTGAGAGGCCAGCATTCCTTAATGTCAATGTCAGTGTATTTTTTAAGATCCTCAGTTTTTCTGGCCAGAAAACTGGTCACTTCTCCATGTTTTTGGAAGGGAGATCATCTTTGCTTCAAGGCTAAGCACAGACATTCAAAAAGTTGGAGGTGGACTCACTCAAACCTATGTGGGTTTCTATAAGTGCCCTAGTTTAGGTGGGGAGAAAACAGAACAGAAGTTTGCCATTTAGTGGGTGGCAGGGGGGAGGAGCATGAAACTACCACACTGGCCAAGGCCAGAAGGATAGGATCACTGGAGCATACCTCTCTAGGCTGTCAGGAATTGCTGAGTACTGCCAAGTCATTGACATGTATGTCCAACCAGTCTGCTCTGTCATTGTGTCCATTCACAGGAGGCATGGGGGTCCCTTGGTGGGTGTTCAGGAGCCCACTGACAAGTAGCAATGTGGACTGGAAACACCTGTCAAACATTAGATGGGGGGGTGGGGGAGGGGGAAATTCCCTGGCAGAGATGAGGAAGATGCTTCCAAACAGAGGACTGGCCTTGGCCAACAGGAAAACAAGGGAGAAGACAAGGAGCAGCCAGGTCCATGCCAAGGATATGGGTGGGGGGAGAGGAGAAAAGATGGGGAAAAGGTACCTCAAGTAGTGACTCACACTTCTGCCACTCTAGGCTCACACATCTAAACGCACACACACATCCTGCCCCACCATAATCGGCCCCTTGCACTGTGACATTGACAAGCGCAGAGGCCAAGTGCAGCAAAAAACCACCCTGGTTGGGCCAGGCTGGGCTGTGAGATGGCTGCTATGGTGGGGGAAGTGGGGCACAGCTCCCAGGTGGAGTGTGGCCAGAAATCATCACCTTAGTGGAGGCAGAAGGGGGAAAAAATTAGAAAGAAAAACATGTGAAAATAGGAGAAGTCCTGCATAACCCAGATGTCCAGCAAGGGAACAGCAGCAGCACCTCAGAAACATTTCATACAGAAATAAGGCCACAAGGGAGCTCAAGAGATTGCCTAGTCCAACCAGGGATCAAACCTGCAACTTCAGTGTTATTAGCACCATGCTAATTAACTGAGTTAAACAGCTATCTCCACACGCTCATAGTGGCCAATGCCTTTCACAGCCCAAAGAGCTTCAGAAAGAAGCAAAGAGGGAAGAAAAGAAAAAGAAGAGCAAAATTAGAAAAAGATATATTTTCTTTTCTTTCTCCCTTGCACACTCTCCCTATCTATTCCCCATGCTCCCACTCCATCTCCTTCCCCGCCCCCCACAACACTCTCCCTCTCACCTCCATCCCTCTCCTGATCACCATTAAGGGGGTGGAAGTTAAAAAAAACCCAAAAAACAAAATTAGCAGTTTGCTTTTCTTGTTTAACCCAGGTCAATCCATTTATACCACACAGGGAGATGATCCCTCCTTCCCCTCTCTCCCATGAACGCTCAGCATGATAGGCATCTCTGACCCCCATTTATCCATGTCACTGCCCCTTCTCTCTGGAGGCATGGAAGTCTCTCAGTGGGCTCCTCCATACCCACTGACAGACCCTGATGCCTCCCATGGGTGACTTAAGTAAAAGAGAGCGCTAGGCACAGCCAATACCCGCTTCCTGCCTCCCTCCCCCATCAGTAGTCGGTGTGACCGGCTCTAATACCACATTGATCTAGGTCATAGAATCATAGAAGTAGGGTTGGAAGGGACCTTGTAGATCTTCAGGTCTGACCCCCTGCCTGGGCAGGAGAAAAGACTGGACTCAAATTAGTCCAGCCAGGTAGTCATCAAGCCTCTTCTTAAAGATCCCCAGGGTAGGAGCCAGCACCACTTCCCTAGGAAGTTGGTTCCAGCTCCTAGCCACCCTAACTGTGAAGTAGTTCTTGCGGATGTCTAATCTAAAACTACTCTCTAATAATTTGTGTCCATTGTTCCTTGTCATGCCAGGGGGCGCTAGGGGAAACAGTGTCTCCCCTAAACACTTCTGGTCCCCCCTAGTGAGTTTATAGACAGTCACCAGGTCCCCCCTCAGCCTTCTCTTGTGAAGGCTGAACAGGTTTAGGTCCCGCAGCCTTTCAATGTAGGGTCTGCCCTGTAGTCCCCGGATCATGCGGGTGGCCCTCCTCTGGACCCTTTCAGTGTTGTCCACATCCCTCCTGAAATGGGGCACACAGAACTGGATGCAGTACTCCAGCTGTGGCCTGACCAGTGTTGCGTAGAGGGCGATCTTGGACCAGGATCTGCCATTTTTAAAGTAGTCTTTGTGCTCCAAATTTTTGTCCTGTTATGGGTATAGACCAGTTTCTGACTATCTAAACAAGGAAATGTATAATATCTGCACCTGGCCTTAGTGTCAAGTCAGAAAGCCTTATGACAGAAAGGTTTATGTTAGATACTAGCCAATTGCCCATCAAGAATGATGGGCAGGGGGTGCGGGCAGGGACAGAGGCCTGTGTCTGGCTCCCCCCACCACATTCAGGGCTGGGCCCACTCTCCCTTTCCCCCACTCCACCACAGAGCCGACCCTGCCCCACCCTCCTCAGCGCCATTGAATGGCCAGGCCCACCCCTCCCCACCACTGTTTTGGGACTGGGCCTGCCCCCACAACCTTCCCATTGCTGCTTTCAGGCTGGGCTGGGTGTGCCGCCATTGTGGTGCTGGTGCCAGGCCCAACACTGACACAGTATTAAGGGCCAGGCCACTCCCCCCTCCCTCCACTTCAGGGACAGGCTGGGCCTGGCGCACCCCCCCCCGCTCCCGTTTTGGGGCAGGGCCCACTCCTCCCATCCCCCCACCCTCCCTGCATTGGCCTGGGTCTGCTGCTCCTCACCTCCTGCCATGACAGCAGGCTGACTTCTCCCCCACCATCAGGCCTGCTCCTTCCCTCCACCCCACTGCCACCGTATTAGCCTGGGCCCGCTGCTTCCCCCCATCACCCCTGCATCAGGAGGGAGAAGTGTGGGAGAGAGGGGGGGTGAAGCCAGCAGCGCTGGCCTCAGCCCCTGCCTTTCCATATTCACCACCTCCAGGGAGTAGGGCAGGGCGTGCAAGGCCAACGATGCTGGCCTCGTGCCCCCCCCCCACTCTGTCTCCTGTGTCCCCACCATCATGGTGGCACTACGCTGTGCCACCACCTCCTGTCCAAACACTGTATTCACACTCTGATTGGTTGTTTCTGTCAGGCAATCAAAGTGCAAATAAAGCATTGTGGACAGACAGAGGCTTTTATAAAATTAGAATTTTAACCTTCAAGAGATGTGCTCCCATCCTTGTATATTGTTTTAACTTTTTACTGCAAATATTACAACTTTACCTATAAAACTATGAAACCTTGCTATTGCCATTTTTACATGTTAAATAAAATTTAATTTGTTGAAATATGTATTATTATTCCCATAGTTTAGATGCAAATATAACACATTGCTTTTTTTCTTTTTATAATACATAGGGAAAATGTTATAACTGTACATTTTCCTGAGAGTTTATTATTCCTTAATGGATTGCATAAATTATTCTAGAAATGATAGTTGTTAAGAAAAACGAGAGAAATAAATGACATGTTCAAGCAACACCATGGAATTTATATATAGCAAAACATCATCTTACAATGAGGTAAAAAGTAGAATAGAAGGCCACTGTATTTTGCAAATAGGTTGTGCATTTCAACATACACTTTCTTTATTTAGCAGTAAAGTTATGATGCAGAAGAATTATTGGCCAAAAGCTTAACTATATATAGGTGGCTTTTTAACATATGAAAAAAAATCACTACTTTCAAAAGTCTTTCATATCGTCAGTGATGCCTCATTACTTTAAATTGTCACACCGCTTATTAGCATCAGTGTTCATGAACATATGCTAAAAGTGACAGGTGTATCAAGCTATTTGAAAAGAATTTTTTCCTGAAAAAAACACACTTAAAAAAGGGAAATAAACATTTTGACATGCTAAAATTATTTTTTTTAAAATCCTTCCTTACTGTGATACAGAGTTCAGGCACCTGTTTTTGTTTCTGTACTATAAAGCAGGTAGCAACGTTTTAAACTTTACAAACTAATTAAATATGAAATTTTGTTGGAAAAGAGGAGTTTGCATACATTTTGTACCGAATTTTTTGTCTCTGATTCAGCAAACACATTTTACTTTTATATGATAGAGTGCTCACATCAAATGTAGAGATATTACTTGCATAAAGTGCTATACTAGGTCAGACCAACAGTCCATCTAGCCCAGTATCTGTCTCCAAGAGTAGCAGTGGTGGATGCTATAGAGTAGGGGTCCTCAACCCCTGGCTTGCAGGCCAAATTTTGCCCATGGGGCTCTCCACAGTTCAAGAAGTTTGGTGACAGGGATCAGTGGCAATTAATACTGCCACCCCTTCTCTACTGCAAATTCCTAAGCTGTGTGTGGCTGAATTAGGGTCCAACAGTCCCCTGCCCCCATCCACACAGCTGGATCAGGCCCCAACCTACCCACTCGACTAGGCACATGGGCTAGATATGGCCTACAGATGGACCAGGCACCACCCTTCTGGCCAACAGGGCAAAAAGACTGAGTACACTGTTAGAGAGAGATAGCATTGAACAGGATATATCTGCAGTGATCTACTACCTATTCAATACCCACCCTGGCATCCACTATTAAATGTTTATAGATGCCAGACAAAACAATCACCAACCATTCTCTTCAACAGACATTAATAGATTTATCATCCACAAATTTGTCTAGTTCCTTTTTTAACTTGGCTATGCCATCTGCCTCTACCACATCCTATGGCTATGAATTTGACAAGTTAACTACATGTTATGTAAAAAAAAGTACAGTAAGTGCTTTGTTATCCAACATAAGTGGGGTTAAGGGGGGTGCCAGTTATCTAAAATTCTGAGTATCTAAGAGTTATACCTATCAAGGAAGACAGGAGAGCAGCGTGGCCCACCCCCACTGGGAAGAGCCCAGCGCTGCCCCAGCCCCAGGCACAGCAGCAGGCCACCCTGCCCAGTGCACATCACTTTCCCTTCCCCCTGCAAACTTTCCTTCCTGGGAAATATTTGATGTGCATGCTTGATAGACTAGGCAAAGATTCTGGTTGCTAAAATAAGGATTTGTATTGAGGGATATTGGACATTCCGGTTAATATAGTATTCTGGTTAGTAAAATGCCGATTAACACAGCTTTTACTGTACTTTGTTGTCTTAGTTTTAAACCTCTTTCCTAGTAATTTCAGTGGGTGTCCTTTAGTTCTAGTATTCTGGAGCCTGGTGTACAAGAGTTCTCCATTTAATTCATTCACACTCTTCATGATTTTATAGACTTCTATCATATTAACCCTCTCCTTGCCCCCTGGCTTCAGCCTTGAGAATCAGGGCTCTGAGAAAGCAAAATGAAGAATTTTGTTCACAAATGTTATTCAAATTATGACACATATTACAGATTATTGCATCACTGAACTGAACAATTCTATACAGGGCTGAGACACTTCAGAAATGACCAAAAAAAGGACCTGGGCCTTGATTATAGTACAATAAACAAGCGAACAAGCAAAAAAACCCCAAAACAATAGTAAGTATTTTTCTGTGGTGCCATGTCATACTTTCCTAGGGTTTATGGGGTAACAATTCAGTTTGGACTCCATTATACTCTTCCTTAAGTGCAAAAATATATTTTATTTTGTCCACAGATCATGACTAATGTCTCCTCTTTCAAGCTTTAATTTATTTATTTATTTCTACAAAGGAAAGAAACTAAGGAATCGATTATTCTGAGTTTGTTTTGCAAAAAAAAAAAAAAAAAAAAAAAAAAAAAAAAAAGAAAAAGAAAAAGAAGAAGAAAGCTACCACTGCAATGCAGAATACCCATAAGACATTCACAAAGTTGGGCATGAAATTCAAACAAGGACACTGGCAATTTCCTATGAAGTAGAAAATTTGTTTTGTTGCTGAGGCAGCTAAATTTTGCTTAACAGAGAGACTTTATCTCTGGGATTCAGAAACAAACATACATTTGAAAAAACAGAATGCTTTGGAAGTGGACCAAACTGCACTTAAATGGCAGTGATTTTCAAAACCTTTCCAGAGAGACTTCCAGCTGACACTTTTCCCCTTCCCTTCCCACTCAGCCCTAGTGAAGGCAATAATAACTGTACCATTGACCTCAACAGGGCAAGGTTTTCATCTGCAGTCTGTACTCATATATGTTCGATTTATTTAAATTGAATAAGCTGTTTAACTACCAACACATTTAATATAACTATCTGGAACAAGTATGAATATTTCAACAAATTACTCCTGTTTGCTAAATGGCAGAATATTCTTCATAGGCACAGATCTATTTGCATAAGTCAAGCAGTATATATTCACAATTTGTTATATTCCCATACTAGTAACCCTTTCATTGAACTATCGTAATTTTTAAACCATATAGAACTGTGAGTTGCCCTAATAGATAAACCATTTCATATTCTTGTAATAAAGTCAGTTTGAGTATAAAACCATATTACATACTTTATATACTATTAGATATGGCAGCACAAGTCATTATTAGTAGTGCAAGGTGAACATGAAATAAGATAGCATATCCACAAAGAAAAATACTATCAGAGTTCATCCATTTAGGGTGGTTGGTTGTATCTGTATTGGTCTAAGGACATAGGCAGACAAGGTTCTTGGGGTAGATGTGGTATCTTCTGTTAGACCAACTAAATAGTTTGAAAAGTGTTTTTTGCAAGCTTTTGAGCACAATTGCCCTCCTTCAGACATAGGGAAAGTCTGTTGGCGTTTGTGTGCTTTCATAGGTAGAATATAAGCCAAAATGCAAAATACATGTCTGCGAAAATGCAACTGTGTGTCAGTAAGGTTCAAAGGGAATGGGAGACAATAGGTGTGAAAAGGCAGTTGTGGGGGGAGGAGGAGAAGGTGATAAAATGTAGCTGGTAACATGTAGCCAGTAAAATAATTCCAGATAACTTGTCTGTATCAGATGGCAGGAAGGTTATACATTGCCATAAATCCAATGTCTATATTCAGTCCATTTCTTTTTTTATATCCAGTAGATTTATGAAGTGAAGCTTATAGGTTCATCTATGAAAAGTGTTTTGTAATTTTGACTTCTCTTCTACCCAGGAAAACACAAACACCAACAGACTTTCCCTATGCCGGAAAGGCACTTGGGCCCGAAAGTTTGCAAAGAACAAACTTTTATAACTATTTAGTTTAGTCTAATAAAAGATATCACATCTACCCAAAGAACCTTGTTACACATATTAGTTCATCACATATTAGCTTGAAATACTGCAAGATCCAACTATACCATGGTTTATCAAAGACTCATGGTCTGATCTAACCCCCATTGAAATCAATTGAAAGGTGCCCACTGAAAACAATGAAGTTCTGTAGGGCCTTATGTGGTAAGAAAATAACCATTAACAGCAAATACTCAAAAGGATACAAACATCAAGGAAGAGAATCTACCACCCCTTTGCACACTCACTAGTATTTACTTCATGAGTCAGCTAATTGATTTTGAAGGATGCAACTAATTCATTTTCTATTCAATGTATGTCTGACAAGTTTAGATTTCATGACAAGAAAGAATTCTTTACATTGGGAGGAAGTACATAGACAAAGAAAAAACAGATTTGCTTTTACGACCACTTTTCAGTGAAAGTTGAGTAGGACAAACTTCCACATAAAGCTGATAAAAGTTTTTGCAATGAAAAGGATGCTATTGTTTTAAACTATTTCCCACCCCCCATTAAAATGTCAACACTACTGAAATTTCTCCTATACCCAAAAGAGAGTTAACAGTTTAAATCTTTTTATAAATAAAACTCAGGCTATCAGTTAATCACCATTTATGGGTGTGGCTGTATGGGATATAACTAGGAGCAATGGCCTCAAGATGCAGCAGAGAAAGTTTAGGTTGTGGACTTCCATCCAATATTTAAGGGCAGGTTAGACTAACACTTTGCTGAGATGTATTGATCAGGGGGCTAGACTTGATGGTCTTGTGAAGTCCCTTCCAGCCTTACTTTCTATGATCCTATGCTATAGAGGATCTTTCAATAAGAACAAATCACATAGACAACCCAAGCTGAATTTATCAGCTTTGTAATTTCCACAGCATAGCAATAAGAAACGTCCTGTTGGATTATACATGTTTTTTCCCAGTGTTTTCTCCCTCTTTTCCTGTATGTGTTCATACTAATACAAATGGGAATTTTGTTACAACTACCTATTAATACCTTTATAAATGATTTTTTCATGGGCTCTAAGGTGGACAAATCAAACACTGGGCAAGGGCCATGAGATAGGGAACATAAGTAAAAACCTTTGATGTTCTTAAAGCTCCATCTGAACTTGCTGGGAACCATAAAGTAAAATCACTCAATTTTAGGTTCCTTTTTTTATTGTTGTTGTTTAAAAAGACTACAAAATTCAAATATTTAAGTAAAAAACTGCTTGGGGCATCATAATTGTCAATTATTACCCTGATCTGAACTGCCAAAATCAAGAGTCTGCTTCAGTGACTAAAATGACTTTTGTCTTATGCAGGTTGACCCACCTACAAGATTGGCTGTCAACATGTATTTTGATCAACATAATCAATGCCATTATGCCTGAGCTGTAATGATGGCATAGGTCTTCTTGCTATCTTCTCCCTCATCTCCTTTCTCTGTTCTGTCTTGCCTATTCTAATGTTTTGCACAGCACCCAACGCTGCCAGTACACACTACCTGCTTATAATAAATTAGAGCTGCTTTAAAAAATGAGAAACTAATTTAAGAATTATGTTTCTTTATGCTTCCAAAAAGCAAAATACACTTTTAATCTAGCATCATCATCTCTAGTGAAAAAGTCAGAATCACCACCAAGAGTTCTATAAAAACTGTTCAATTCCAACAGGAATGGCAACAAAGTAGCCAGGAAGCTCATGAAAAGAAGAGGTAAAATTCAGCAGAAGGTTAAAGGAACATTTTCACAAGCTAGTGCTGATATTTTATTAGTATTTGAATATTTATTGAACTTTTCACAGAGAACCAGCAGTAGAGAAAGTTTCAGAATAAAATAAAAGGATTGTGGGTACAGGCAGAGCCTTCAGCAATATGGTACAGAGGTCAATATACTTGAAGAAAGAAAATTATCTAAGACAGGACGGAAACACTGATTGCCAGAGGGAATCTTAACTGGCTAGACTTGGTTCCTGATATTGTCTGGTACAGTCATATTAGTTTACTAACCACTTTCATTTTATAAGTAAAAAAAATCATAATGCATTTGTTCTGGTAGGTTTATCAGGGCAACCAGATTAGCTGATATGTACTGCTTTTTTCTTTTAAGCAAAGCTGTCGTGGGTGTTTTTAAGGTGTCTATCATGTAGATATCTAAAAACTCTTTAAAACCATTATCAGTAACAAGTGATATTATTATTGCTTTTTGTTTTCACAGCCTTTTACAAAGTGTAATAAGAGGAAAGTTAGTATTCTTTACCCCAGTTTCTATATGAGAAAATTGGAAGAGAATGTGAATTGCCCTAAACCATTATAAAAATAGAAATCAACGCTCAGGGAGAAACCTAGATATACTAAATCCTACTCTGGTGTTCCATTTGCAAACTAATCACAATCATTTATTCAGAAAACCTGGTGTTTAGGTAACAAAATTAAGGTACTACTAGGGTACAGCAGAAGTACCAGAAGTATACTGACCCTAGGTGTAAAGTTCATGGAAGGTTTACACCTATAGTAGGCACAGCAGATGAAATCTAGCCTCATTTAAAATCACTGGCAAAATTCTCAATGACTGTCAGGCCAGGATTTTACCAAGTATATCCAGGAGTAACAGGTAAGGAAAGGTGGCACAGACCACAGGGGAAGATCCAGAAGGAGTGTATTGGCATGGCTGCAACCCCTCTTTCAGACTAGATCATGCCATGGGAGCCTCTGAGAAGTTTTTAAAGACCCCAGAGCAGGTGAAAATCCCCCTTCCCATCCTCTGTGTTCTCACAACTGATAAATAGACTGGTGTGAAGTTAAGTCACCAGGGGTTTTCAAGAAGAGATTGGATAGGTATTGGTCAGGAGTGATTTAGAAGTAGCAGTGCCTGGAGTGTCCTCTGAAGAGCAACAGCTGGAAACCCAGGAGCCTTGCATACACAGGGCAACATAAAGATGACAAGAAGGGCTCTGCAGTCCAGGTCAGCTCAAAACTGGAAAGGACCATACTTAAGAAAATGAAACAGCTTTGTAGCCAGCTTGATAATGAAAGACAAAAAGAGCTGGAGATTACAGAGTGGATAGACAAGATGATAGAAAGGGGAGTTTTGGCATTCCATACAGAGTGCAATGGTTACAGAGCAGAGTGGAAGGTCTTTGGGTTTTTCCCATACTTCTAGACTTTGCTAGTTGCCATGTAGAGTTGGAAAATAATTTTTTTTTCTTCTGTTGCTCTCAGTGTCTGGTGTTTCCCCCCCCTTCTCCAGAAGCATGGGGTGTTGGTCACAACACAAACCTGGTATTTTCCCAGAAGTTCCTGGATAGTTGGTTTTGCTTCTCTATTCAGTTTAGAATGATAACAATTTTTGATATCAGGAAGGAATTTTACCCCATATTTGGATTAGCAGAGACTGTAAGGTTTTTCCCTTCCTCTGTAGTGGGGGGCATGGTCCTCTGGTCTTCTTCTTTGAGTCTCTTGAGAGTATTTAGAAGCTACTTCCTGTCCTTGCAATGGCAGGACACTGACAGTGCCCTTGTTCCCCTTGCTTTACCATATTTATACACCTTGGTTTATGCTTATTAACATTTACCCCACCATTGTCCTTCCTTTGTTCCACCCTTATTCCTTCCCATCTTAAGTTCCGCCTCTGTTTACTGTTTATTTCATTAGGATGGAATTACCTATACATTTCACTTATTTACATGTCTTTTTGCTATGAGTGCATGCCTACGACCCTGACCCCTGCTTCTCTTGGTTACTTGTGATCTCTTGCCGATTTCCTAACCATCTCCAAGGTCTTACATCTGCTTTTATCTCCTAAAGATAGCCAGTGGTCTGCATCCTGTTTTTCTTACACAATGAGCTATATATCTTACAACAATACTATATTGTTAAAAAGTACTTGGTTAAGCGTCTTGCAATGTTCCTTTTAACATATCATCTTGTCTTGTGGTTAGCAGCTTGCTAGGCCACAGGTTATAGCCTTTTATTCAGCTGCAAATCCAATGCTCCCCAAGATCTAATACTGTCACCCTAACATTTTTTAGACATTTCCTGCTTCCCTTTTCACTAGGTTCTTCTCTGAGTGTTGAGGGGTCTTCCAGGCAGACCATTATCTGCCAGGAACTGAAGCCAGAGTTCTCCTTCCTTTAATTTTAATGGAGTACTATTTCATGCTGAATTACAATGCAATTTGTATGAGCTATATACTGTAGTAGGATATTCACACTTGTAGTAAATGAGTTCATTATGGTCAGCATTGCTTCAGTGGGTTTTAAATAAATGAATACCAAGATGCCAGTCAAGCAAAGTGGTACTTTTTACATATACAAGTAAGGTTTCATGTTCTGTAACTGGGGCACCAAAATACTGGAGATACTAATTATACACTTGCTGTGTAAAAATGGTATAACTGATAACATGTAGCATTACCAATAAAAGAAAAGCTGAAAATGGGCATTTTTTTTAAATTATGTCATGTCATTGTGCTGTTACTGCTTAGCCCCAAGGTGATGCAACTATAATCAGACCCTGGCTCCGAGCCAGTACTTCATTTGATATATACCTATTTTTATGTGAGAAAGTGGCTATCACTTATTATAGCTGTTTTCTTAACAGAAATGAAAATGCAGGTTGGTGCAGTGTGAGCCTGTA
>NW_017729008.1:7796229-7803247 GCF_001723915.1 Gavialis gangeticus | reverse complement strand
TAACTGGGGCACCAAAATACTGGAGATACTAATTATACACTTGCTGTGTAAAAATGGTATAACTGATAACATGTAGCATTACCAATAAAAGAAAAGCTGAAAATGGGCATTTTTTTTAAATTATGTCATGTCATTGTGCTGTTACTGCTTAGCCCCAAGGTGATGCAACTATAATCAGACCCTGGCTCCGAGCCAGTACTTCATTTGATATATACCTATTTTTATGTGAGAAAGTGGCTATCACTTATTATAGCTGTTTTCTTAACAGAAATGAAAATGCAGGTTGGTGCAGTGTGAGCCTAAATAAGTGTCCTTATTATTCATAGATGTATGAGCAGGCCATGCTATTGAATTACCAGCAAATGGTCCAGTCCTCCACTAGTTTTCTTCCATGATAGCTTCTAGTTATTTCAGCCCAGGTATTACTCACTTCATGTGTAATCTCCTTTCCAGGTGCCCATCTCCAAACAACGCAGAAAACCATTGTTAGCCATTAGTTTTTCATTCTGTAATCAACGCATAGTAAACTAAGTTGCATATTAGCACCCTGTGCAGGTTTAGCAGCAATACCTAATATTTTCAGCCCTAGTAAATATATCATTTCAGGTGTCCCCTTCCCTGTAAATGGATATAATTTTTCAGTCTTTCCTTAGGAAAGCTAACAATGAAGTCAGGAGTTTTTAGAAACTATTATTACAAGACTTAACTTACTAATCACTTCCCACTGCGGTATCTGTTCTGGTGAAATAGTACCAAATATTAACAATTTATTATCCTAGACACCGGGCTGACATTTTTAAAATAAGCAAAGTTGCACACAATGGATATGTGCAATGTTTGCAAACAAGCTAGCCTATATGGTCAGTTACACATTTTCCACAGAGATCTACATTCAGTTTGCTCTCTGCGTTAGAAATGTGATTGTACAACTTGTACCTTTCAAAAAAGAAAGAATTTCAAATTAAATAACTCCCAACATGTGATCACATGGAATAAGCTAGTATTTTGTTAAAACATAAGTTATAAGCATAAACACATTTATCTATCATCTTCTTCATTGAAAACTATTTTTCAGTTCCAAGGAAAAGGGCTTGTACAGCTTTGACATCAGCTCCTTAGGTTGTTTCCACCCAGTAATTTATAAATTTGCATGCTTTCAATCTTCATCTTTTGTACCATTGTGCTTCATTTATAAAACATACCTGCATTTTATCTTCCCCTCCTTTTCATGCAGCTTTGCTCTGAGACTTTGTGGTGAACTGCTGTGTGGCAGACTGCTTCAACCTCTTGCCTATGCTTCCATTAATCCCTCTATTATTTTTTAGCCATCTTCTCTGATCCTGTTATCTCTTTTCTGTTGTACTCCAACCCTATCCAGTCCTGCTTCATTGAGTTCAGCCTCATGCCCTGCATCAGTGACTTTGTGCCATTCTTTGCTTGCGTTACAGTATCTTTTAGTTGTCTGTCCTGTGCAGTCAATTGTCAGGTTTTTTTTCTTATTCCATAGCTCTAGTCTGTCTTGCTTCATTTCCAGCCTCCTCTATTATTCCGTCAACTTTAACTCTGTAATATCCATTTCTGGCTCACTATACTACTTTATTTTTTTTCAGGATGCCCCTTGTGACCTTTCTAAATCCATTTCCAGTTTTCTTTTTTACTTTTCCTTGCTCTGCAGTTACTTATCTAATGATCTTCAGGATTATCTCAGTTCTTAAACCTTCAGTTTTGTGCATTGTACCAAATGGGTATTCCACATGATATTTCCCCATAGGTATCTTCATTCTTTTCTAAACACATTATTTGTTATGTTGTTTAGACATCTACTGGGTAATTCAAGCTGAATAGTTTTTATTGTTTATTTTCATTTTCTCCCATGGTGGCTAAATCATTTTGCCATTAATATGCGGAACATTACTGGTGCAAATTATTCCAGTAAATGACTTTTGTACATTAGAATCTGGCATTAGATGTTGCAATGACACTTTTATTTTTCTCTCCCAATAGTGATTGTTTGTATGCAGTCTAAAAGTCTACTGTTAGCTATTTACTCAAGGTTGTTTCTGAAATGATTGGGTAGCAACTGAGGCAAGTTAATAGTAAGATTAGAATTCCAGGGCTTTTAAATCAACAGTTAGCTACATTTCCTGTCCCAAGTTATAAGTGAGTACTGTAATAGGAAAGGTTCATTTCCTTTAAAGACGGTAAAAACTTCAAGGCAAGAGGACAGCTGTGGTCTCAAAGGTGTCCAAGACGAGAGACCCAAATTCAAAATTTTCTTCTCCCTGAGGGAATTTAAAAACCACATTACTCGCCTCTTAGAAGAATATTCCAACACTAGCTATAAGCTATTCTAGGTAGGGACAGTCTCCAATCCTCCTTTTGAAAATGTGTTAGTTGGAAATAATTCCATATTTGTGGAACCAGAAAGAGAACTAGAGGAAACAGAACTCAAGCTTAGTGGTTAGGCTTTCATCTAGTGGGGGAGAAAAGTCCAGGTTCTGGTATTGGCTTCAAGGAATGCCTAGGTTTCTGATTATGTATTCATCAGGCATGCTCTAAGAATGCTTTCAGGATTCAACCCATGAAGAGACTTAGATAAGAAAATAGTGCAGTATCTCACTATCTTGAGCCCCCTCCTCTACGTGTGAGGTAAAGGTGCAATGGGATGCAATTTACAATCCATATAATCATGCCCCGTTATGCCAGGCATGCATGTCAGGAGGCATGATCATGGGATTGTGCATAGATCCCATTGCATCTTATTGTCAGTGCAAGAGGAGTCTGATACCAGGTTGCCCCTGCACAAAACTAGAAGCAAGGTCCTGCAGCTGGGAGCCCCTTCAGTTGAGGTACTCCCAGCCATAGGGTGCCCCACACACCCCAGGACTGCAGCAGCCATAATCCCCCCACAAGGCTCAGGGGTATGGGAAAACTCTGTCTAGGGGACTGCAGCTGCCATGAACACCCAGGTCCAGGGGCTTCATGGTAGGCACTGCTCCCCTGCAGCTGAGAGTGCTGTTGGCTCACAGGCCTCCCAGATACAGGGGAGACCACGCTATACATTCAAATTAAAGCTCAATAGCAACTAGCTGTAAAAAGTCAGTACACATTTGAGTAATAATTTTCTAACTGGTTAGAGCTTTTTACCATGTGATAAGTACTTTGTACATGTAGCTGGTCTTAAGGTAATTGCACAATTGACCAGTTAATTGTGCAATGCCTGTAACTGCAGAAGGGGACTTGGTTATTTCCAAAGTGCTTACTACCATGGTTTTAAACAACATATCTGTTTCCCTTCTCTCCCCCTTCCAGGCCCCCCTCCCCCCATTGCCAAGGATCATGTCCCACTCAACCTTCCCAAACCTGAAAATGAGGCACAGGAGGATCCTTCAGGGTATCTTCAATTATTTCTCAAGCATGCCAAAGTCAAAATAGTAAGAGCAGTAGCGGGGAGGGGATATCCACACAGCAGTTCCACTGCCTTCTTTCTGGATTTGGGCTATGTGGAAAGGTATCAGGTGGGTGGGGTCAAGAACACATCCCCTAAGTGTGATTTAATGATTTATTTAGAGTTTCTCCTTAGTGACAGATGAGCTTTCATAGACCCTGAAAAGCAATACTGAGTATGGACATTAAACCAATAAGATTACATAAACATAGCCACATGATATGCAGTTATGAATGGATGTTATTAAATGTCACAGAATATCATGCCACTGGAGTCAGCAGCAGCATTTTTGGTAGAAATCTTATTTTTCTTGTACAGTTGAAAGACAATGGGACTCCTCATGTAAGTGAAAAAGAAGGGACCTTACTATTTATAAATGGTTCTTCAGAGACTTTCCTGGGGAGGTGAAACAGAAATTATATAGGTTTTATTTTTAAGTTTGTTCCCCAGCTTAAAGAATCAGTTAAATGAATATAATTTTCAAGTCACTGATGGAATGAATGAATGCAGAAGGGGGAAAAAGTAGAAAACAAGGGTAACAGACATGCTTTGAAATGCAGCCTAATGATGGTCAGCTTTGTTTGCTTCAGTTCTACAAGCACAGTACATTATTTAATTGCACTAAAAGAAGCCAGTAATAATAGCCCTGATCACTATTCCTCATGTTTCCTTCCAATATACTTAGTAGTTTCCTTTGAAAAAAATTTACCAGTTTCGTATTTTGATTCAAGTCACAGGAATTGTTAATACTACAGTCTACAACTGAGGATAGCAGTTCACCCTCTGGCAAATTGTAGCCCAGAAGACAACACAGATTGGATGTGACCCTTTAGAAGGTATTAGATAGTCTAACCATTTTACTTCTTCACAGAAAATCCCTAGTATTGCAGCATATAGAGTAGCAGCATCTTAATAAACTTTGGGCAGCCATACCATTTCTGTTATGGTAAATGCTTCATTTTAAAATATAGATTAAAAACAAAAACAAACAAACAAAAACAGCTGCAGATTGTCATGCGAACACCTAACACAGAAATTTTGTCAACCAAATTAGAAAACAAAGAAACAAACAGAAACTCTGCAATTGCCTATTCAATGATATGACTAATTGGTTTGGTAGTTTGGAACAAAATATTTAGAAACAGCTGAAAATAGATATTTAAAAATAGTATGAACTCTTTATCACCACATTAAGTTTATAGTTTCATATGATTATTGTTATCATTTTACATACTTTGGCTACAAGCTATGCAAAATTAGATATTTAACCATTTACTTAACTTTACACCAACTTCTCCCCAAATGGGAGATGCTTAGAGGCAGAACACTGAGACAAACACATTCTTTTTTTGCATAGATCTAAAGTTGTGAATGGCAATGCAAACCTAAAAAGTGTGTGAATTGATTTACTTGATATGTAAAATATGAGAGTACACGTTCATATTGTTACAATTTGTAATAATCAAAATGCTGTAAACTTAAAAAAAAGACAGTAACACCTACTTTGTTGTAGATAGTTCCCAGTTGCTCAAGATGATTTATCCTTAATCCAAGGAATTTACAACCTAAAAATCAAAAGGGAAAGGTTGAAAGGAAAGGGCAGCCATTTTATGCAACTCCTAAACAAAGTCAAGGACAAGGAGTTGTTTATGCAGAAATGGTGTACTATTTTACAATACCTGCATAGTTAGTTAAAGCAGTATGATTCAATGACCTTAACCCCTAGAACTATTTCTGAATGGGAATCAATTAAACTGGTATATAAAACAGCTTTTCAACTAAGAAAACTGTGCTCACACTTACAGAGAATAAGACAGAGAATAACGTTGTTTAAGAAAAAGACACTCTGACATCAATCGCCAAATCGTGAAAACCAGGCCAAAACAGAACAGCAGACATGGACTCCAAACAGAGTGACTGTGGAGTGTACAGAAAGCAACTATTTCGCAACAAATAAAAATAAACACTTTTTAAATGAGCTTTACACACATGCAAAAGGCTCAGAAGGTCCAAGTAATCTCCCTACCTCATACCTGTGCTGCAGTTATCCCCCATCGGGTTTAGACTAATCGGATTGACTTGCTCTTGCATTTGTGCATTTTTCCTCTTTCTTTTTTTAAAGTTCTGAGTGAATTTAACCTTTCCCAAAGTGAAGAACCAGAAGTGAGGGCTCAGGAAAGACACAGTGCCAGTAGGCTCCATGCAAACTGCTCTGCTAACATGCTTCATTCCTGGCCTACAACAGCCAACCTGTTCTAGCCCCTGAGTAGAGCTTGTCAACTGTTCCAATACAGACTCCAAACTAATTTTTCCCTGTACTAGATAAGTAACACTTTTGTTTCTGGGGAGTGAATTTGGAAGCAACATAAACAGTATAGCGTATTGCTTTGCATACGCTATGTAGTTTTGTTACAAGTCTTCCACTGTGTATCCGTTGCAACTCCTACATTTAGCAAGCATGGATATTGTTAATCTCAAGTTAAGAGGACTGTTATGAACCATGACTGTCAGTCAAGAACAGCAGAATACATTTCATAAACCAGCCTTATATTCTGCCTGTACCAGATGCTCTGCAAGAAGAAGAATGTAGACTAGATACAAGTAGTTGCGATAGCAGAAGTAAATAGCTTGGTGAAAGGAATATCAAGTACCTCCAATTATGAACCACAGTGCTCTTCAAACCTATAGGTAGCAGAGATATTACCCTGTACATTTTGGATTTATGCTCCAGAGACCACTGAGAGTAGATTCAATTTTAAGAGAGACATGGCTGAAAACACCGGAGACTCACTATTCTAAACTGAAGCACATCACACACTAGGATCTTGGGTCTGAAAACAAACATTATTAAAAAGATTTTTTAGATTTTAACTTATGGAACAGCAGCACATCCCAGACTGCCAGCCAAATGAAGGTTCTGGGGGCACACAATACTATTCTCAGAATATTATTTTTAATTATAAGGTTTACATAATGATAAAACATTGCACATTTTTACCAAAATAGGAAAACATAAATAAAATACATAATGGTTACATCTAAAGGAAATTAAGACTTAATTAAGCTTAGAAGAAATCAAACATATTAACATACTAAAACACAAGCTTAGGTAATCCAAACAACCCTACTGCTGTCCTGCAAAGGGCAGAACACAGGTACCATACAACTGTAATTGAGTCATTGCACAAGTTTTCATGAGTCAACAGTGATGTGGGAGTGGGAAAAAAGTGACAATAGCATAGTGAATAGAACAGGTAAGTTCAGGAACTTACAGGCACACAGAGCAGGTTTGATAGGGATTACAAGTCTAAAGTCCAATGTTTCTGTTGGAAGGGCCCCCTCTGTGTTCCTGCCTTTGCAGCCCATGCTATATTTATGGAAAATCATAGATTCATAGATTCAGGGTCGGAAGGGACCTAGTAGATCTTCTAGCCCGACCCCCCGCCAGGGCGGGAGAACAACAAAAAACCCCAAAAAGAGAAACGGGACTCAAATGAGTCCAGCCAGGTAGACATCCAGCCTCTTCTTAAAGACCCCCAGGGTAGGGGCCAGCACCACTTCCCTTGGAAG
>NW_017729008.1:7792060-7795543 GCF_001723915.1 Gavialis gangeticus | reverse complement strand
GGTCCTCCCCAACCTGAGGTCTGAAGGCGATCCCCTCGAGTCCGGCTTCTATCACAGCAGGGAAGTCCCGGTCCCTGCACAAGAAAACGGAGGTGAAGAATTGGTTAAAGAGGTCCGCTTTCTCCTCTGATAAAACCACCAGATTGCCCAGCGTATCCTGCAGTAGGGACTAAAATGCAGGTTTACCAACAAAGTATCAAAACAGCGAGGGTGTAGAGTCATTCTTCTCCAAATAAAGTGTATGTAAAGTGAAACAACATCAACAAGAGAAATCAATCTCTCTGGCCCCAGAGTCTCCTGTAGTCTGAAGGTTGGGACAATCGCTCAGGAAGCAGAGCATCTGTATTTAAGTTTCTGCTCCAAATCAGGCTGAAGAAGAATTTGAAACTACACCTCTGCTTCCCAGAACAGTGCACTAGCCACAATACTATCAGCATAAAGGGAAAAACGAAGCAAAACCCTCTTGCTAGGGACAGAAGTTACACAAACTGGTTTAGGTGATCAGAAACTGTTTTAAACCTGTAACAGAAGAGAAGTTCAGTGCACACAAACCAGTTTCAAAATGGCTGAAACTGGTTTAAGATAAACCTAGTTGAATGTAGTATCAGACTTAACTGATTTAGGTCAAACTGGTTTATGAAACTCCTGTCCCAGACCCCTTCCTCGTTCAAATTAAATCAGAGTCCTCTAGCATTGCAGTATTTTGCAGCACTGGACTGGGCTGTGCTGTCTGCTCCAGAGATCAGGGTTGGCTCAGCTACTCTGTTTCCTAGCCAGAGCAGTGAGGGCTGGCTCACAGTCTAATGCAAGCAAATCCCAGCTAGGATCTAGGGCTAGGGAGTGGGACTAAACTTCTCTTTCCCTGAATACAGAGCTGCCCTATCCTGCTTACTTAGTGCTATCTGGGACTCTAGACTACAAGTCCCAGAGCCACCTGAAAACACAAAGAGGAAATGAAGAGCAACCCTGCAGAGTCCTGCAGCTGAATCTGAATTGCAAATCTCAGAGACCTCAGGGATAGCAGGAAAAGGAAGTGTGCACACAGCCTATGCTGGCTATGTACCAGAAAGCTGTGTTCTAGCACCCCTGAGTTTCTGGCCTGAGTCATTTCAGGCTTGTGGCTTCATTTCCTGAATAAAAAATGAATGTCTGTTCATCTGCTTATTGGTTCAATCTTTTCAGCTTAGACTAACCTACAAAGACTAAATCAATTCAACCTCAGGCTTTTTGGCTGTCTGTACTTTAGCCATGAGGAATAAACATCCCAATAGGGAAAGTGTGAGGCCTTTTAAGTTGTGATCCCTCACCTTGTGTGGAAGATGAGTGATCATAATTAGGTATTTAAGCTCACCTCTTGTGTTGAGTATTTCCTGCTGGTTAGTTTTGGAAGTGTTCATTCAGGTTACTAGCTTTTGTGAATCCTATTCTTATGTGCTCCACTCTCCCCAGATAAAGCAGGGGTATCCTGGACACCTGAGGCTAGGTTTAAAAAGGGATGTAGGCATTCAACTTCCCTAATCTTCTCTTGAAAGCACTGGGCCCTGGACAGCAACAGGGTCTCTATAAATGAGTCATTACAATGTTCTATTATCTTTTCAGGTTTAGTCCTAGCAGTCTAAGTTTATGCTGGTGGGCATACATAATACTACTTAAGTCGCTGTCCATGTTACTTGGGAACCTATCTAATTTTTCTCCTTCCCATCATCTGCAAAGTATTTTTTATTTGGTATTTTCAGAGCAATACTAATGGATTAGGACCTATACAAAATAATCAGTAGTAAGATTCACAGGAGAATTAGCAAGTATGTTAAAATGTCCATGGTTATGGAAAGACCCAGTCTTGAAACCCCCACTCTGTCTACATTTGAAGGAGAGTATTAACCTAGGCTTCTCACTTCTCAAATGATTTCATAATCATTATGAAAGTGAATATGTCATCCAAGTGATTAGCAAAAGAGTATTTGATTAAGGCTTAGAACACTGGTCTCCTGGCAATCTGCTCTGCCCTTACTCACAAGACAGTAACAGTCCTCCAATTCCTAGGGGGAGGTCTTCCATCTACAAATTCAAATTATTAACTGTTTCAATGAGTTACCTGCCCCACACTTAATGCAAAGTTGGTACTCAGATTTATTGACTAAAAAATTTGTGATATGGTTCCCTTCAGAACACTATGGAAATCATTCTTTTTTTATCCACAGTGACATAATAGCTAACAGAACGATCTTTTATACGTATGCATAAACAAGTGTCTAACTGGCTTCTCTGTCATTTCAGGTTATTCACCTCAGCCAACAATGCAAATAAAATGTATCCAGTGTTTGATTACATGAGAAAATGTAAACATTAAGGGCGTGTCCACAGATCCAAGCATGTGTGCTTCCAGGAGCTCAAATAGAAGCGGTGCAAAATTAAGCCAGGGCTTTTTGCCTCAGCGCACGTGCTCAGACATGCACTTTGTTGTGGAGAAAATTGTGCCACTTGGGCAAAATAACCCTGCCTGGCTCCTCCCAGATCTTTAGCAAGGGGGAGCTAGAGCCCAGGGCCAGCACCTGTGCTGTCCTCAGCAGTATAAAAAGTTGCCCAGTCCTGGCCCCAGCAGTATAAAAAGCCACCCTGGCAAGTAGCTCAGGGCTACTAGCTCTCAGGAGCTTCTGGGGCTCAGCCAATTGGTACCTGGGGACACTACCCCTTGTGCCAGCTGGACTGCTGAAGCAGCCCTGAGAGTTCCCTTCACCCTCTACCCACTGCAGTAGTCTGGCAGTGGGGGCTGCTGCCTGGCTGTGACCTGCTGTGCACCTTCCAGGCTCAGATGAGGACTGCAGAGCCAGTAAAGGCATCTTCCCATCTGGGCCAGCTGCCAGTAGACTGCAGTTGCAGGGTTGGCCTTTATGTGGCACTACTGCCATTTGTACCCCCTGCCTGGCCATCTGGGTAGCTATCACCCAGAATATGTTCTGGGTGTGGTGGCTTGCTTTGAACTGTCAAAGCATGTCCTCCTGGCCCCATTTGGCCAGGAGGTCAGCCACAGCCAGATGGGTCCAAGGTGCCAGCTCTGATCAGGCAGGGTCCTGCCACTGGCCTCCCTAGCAAGAATTCTGGTGTTCCCTATTGGAAAACTGAATAATCCCTGATAAAAAAAAAATCCCAAAGTCACTCTCTAAAATATCCCCAAATCCATCTTCCTCCACAAGTAAAACAAAAGACCACTATAAAGAGAGAGATAGTGAGACAGAGACAGTAATCAGTTGGACAATGTTTTATTGATATATCTACTGTGTTAAAGCAAGTCTTTTATCATAATAATAAAGAGAACTCTAAATACAGGTTTAATGAATTTGTGAATACATATTTTTCTCCCCTCCCACATGGCAATGGCCCCCACACAAGGGCTATGGTCCCCCAACAGGGGATTCAGCCCCCACATAAAGGGTTGATCCCCCAACAGAGGGTTCAGCCCCCACACAAGGGCTACACACCCCC
>NW_017729008.1:7785345-7786530 GCF_001723915.1 Gavialis gangeticus | reverse complement strand
GATGGGGGTTTGAGGAGGTGGTGGGGAAGGGGCCAGCCCTGACTGGTTGGGGGCCTCAGGGGGGCTGGCTGGGGGAGGAGGGCTGGAAGAGTGGGCAGGGACAGCAGAGGTCTCCCACACAGTCCCTTCCCCCCTCCTTCAGCCCCCCAAGCCCTTGGTCACCTGCACCTGAACCCTGGTGCTGAAAACACACAGCCTAGCTGGCTGCATGTTTCAGCACCAGGGCTAGGGGCCAACCATAGAGATGCCCTGGCAGCCAGAGCATCACTATGGACGACCCAGACTCTGGTTGCCTCAGGGTATGGTCAGGGACCGTGCCCTGTGGCGCTTTTTTATACTTCACTTTTTTTAGACCCCAGGGGTCAAATTTTCTCCCCACGCTGGAAGAGGCACATGCTTGCTTGTGTGGACGCACCCTAAGGGGTTAACCAATCTTCCTTTTAAGCAGATGCAAGTTATAATACTAATTTTGACACAAATTTTCTTTGGGACCATGGACACATCACTTGCCTTTTTTCCCTTGATTGAAATAGTGGTAAAGGAAGGGATAATACTGAATTACATAACAGATTGGCAAACTAAAGATTAATTAGTTTCTGCTTGCATAGTTCTTTGAAAATGTCACGCCCAGGTAAGTACAGATATGTAAATGGCAGAGAAGCAGCTTAGATGAGCACAGGGCAAAACTTCAAGAATCCCACTTCGTATCCTAGCTGCTACCTTTAACAGAGCTCAAAAAGTAGATAAATAGTAACTCTTATAATAGCAACAGTTAGTTAAGAAGGAAAGAGTGGAGATGATTCACAGAAGCATTTCTTTGGAGGTTTTAAGGTGAAGGGAGGGAGGGGAAGAGAGAGAAGTTAGACACCATAGCAACTGAGCTTTCACGTTCAGCTGGAGGGGACAAATTAGTGATGTGTTAGGTTTTTTTTAACATTCAAAAAGCAAAGCTCCAGGGTGCTAGGTTTTGTACAAACACATAGGGATACACAATAGGGTTTCACCAGTGCAAACAAGGGCAAACACATAACATAACAATTGCAATTCACCAGAATCCAGTATAGAAATGTAGAGTGCTAAAAGCACCCACAACCTTGACTTGCAAGGTGTTAGCATGCCAGAGCCAGATGGCAGAGAAGCCATAAAGGGCCCAGTCCTTGTGGCAGTGCAGCTGTGGCCCTTTCC
>NW_017729008.1:7760589-7780345 GCF_001723915.1 Gavialis gangeticus | reverse complement strand
TTTCACGTTCAGCTGGAGGGGACAAATTAGTGATGTGTTAGGTTTTTTTTAACATTCAAAAAGCAAAGCTCCAGGGTGCTAGGTTTTGTACAAACACATAGGGATACACAATAGGGTTTCACCAGTGCAAACAAGGGCAAACACATAACATAACAATTGCAATTCACCAGAATCCAGTATAGAAATGTAGAGTGCTAAAAGCACCCACAACCTTGACTTGCAAGGTGTTAGCATGCCAGAGCCAGATGGCAGAGAAGCCATAAAGGGCCCAGTCCTTGTGGCAGTGCAGCTGTGGCCCTTTCCCCACTGTCCACCCTGAGGGACACGTGCTAAGCAAAATGCCTTTGCATTCCATGCTCTGGTGCCCATGCTGGGGGTTGCCTACCCCTTCCCTAGGATGAGGCAGCAGTAACAATACAATAGTGTCACTTATACTATACTCATGTAAGTGTCATGGGTCCAGTTTTCCCAGGGTAGTCATTTGCTTGATGCAACAAGGCAATTACGTGGCCTGCTATGTCATCTCACATAGTGGTGAGGTGTTGTAATAGCAGTTACCTGGCAGCTATCGTGGGATAATCAGTCATCTCTCTGCTCTGGGAACTGGTATAATTTCTATTGGTATACAAAAATCTGATGTGCTGGTTGTTCAGGGCCATAGAAGGATATTTCCCAATCTAATATTACAATGAGAGTGTTTATTCTCTAAAACTACAAGTTTCAACCTAGTCAAGGCTGCTTCAGCACCAGTTCTTTACAGATAAGTGTCATCATTTGAACATGAATTTTTCAGGCAACACACAAAACATCTAAGTTTGCTATGAACTTTCCATAGTTTAAGATATATTTTGCAAGAGTGGTCAGTTTACCTAATATCATTGCATAAGATTTCTGCTCCTCAATGTATTCCCACTATTGTCCCCAACAACACACAGCATTCATTGAACATGCTCAGTCCCCCTTTCAAGAGCCTCCTTAATTCTTACTTCCATCCTTCTTTCCATCATTGACTTCCATGCCTAGTCTGTTTATTCTTTTTTCTTTACATGGTTATGACAGTACAGATATCAAAGCCTCTGAGGTTTGCTGGCAATATAATTTAACATACAATTGGGTTTTTTTTACACGTTACTCCAGCTTCTTTTCTCCCTACAATATCATTCATATGTCTGTTATGCCCATTGCTTGGGAACATAAGCATCTACAGAGAGAGAGTGGGGTCTGGAGTCCCTTCTCCTGTGCCTCAGTTTCCTTTTCTGTAAAAGGGGGATAACATTTTTCATTGCAGAGCATTTGGAGCTCAGTGAAGTTCACTACTAGCTTGCGGTATGTGTCTGGCATGTATAATTTGGATAGAAAGTTCATTTGGCAGGGACTGAATCTGTGAAAAATGCTATGCAAAGTTATGGTGCTACACAGGTGTTCAGCAGTAAAAGCTGATACAATGGGCCTGAGTGTTCAGCACTGCCTTTTTGAAAGTGACGCTAATTTTTTTAGTACAGAAATAGGATGACTTAGGAGGGGAAAAGCATGTCTAAAGTATGTGTGTTTGTTTTATTTTTAAATAATTTAGAAGTAACTCACTTCTCTTTCCCTTTTCGATTTATAGACTGAATAGCACTTGTGCTTTAGTACAATATGAACTTTTAAGTAGATAATAATTGGAACTTGGATTGCAGAGAGGTTATCACCATAATATATTTTCTTTGCATAAGAAAGCCAAGGGTTTTGGCTTTCAGTTTCATTTTCATAGAAATATACTTTTAGGCCCAACTGAAATCTTACTTTATAGAGTAAGATGATGTTTTCCTACTTAACTCCTTCATTTCTCTTGACCATCACCTAACAAGATAGGCACCTAGACATCACTTTGCAAAGCATTTGTCTACCATTCATTAGAAACCCAGACTGTTTGTAGATCGATATTGACATCCTTTGCATTCACAGGCTTTCAAATTTAAATCCCTACCAAGGCCAGAATCAGCAACAAAATATCAAAGCCTGCCAGGTTAGCTGAATGACAGAATGACAAAGATGTGGAAGTAATAACCTTACTGAATGGAATAACTTTTATTAGTAGATGTTTAGGATTGTGAATCCAAAAAGATGACAAAGCCCGTAGGGAAATACAAAATCACCTGAGTGAGCAACTAACATTAGAGGGATGGGGGTGAGGAGGGGAATGCAACTAGGTTACAGAAAATACAATGTTAGCCAACTAAGCCCGGGAGTGGAGGAAGGGGGTTGGGTAAGGGGAGGGAGGGGGTTCGTGATGCAGAGAGAAAGAAGATAGATACACACAAACCCATTACAATGGTCCGCAATGGTGGAGGAAGTAGCTGGAAGAAAGTGTCTCAGTCCATATAGAGTCTCATCGCGGGGGTCCTCTTCAGGTGGATTGCAGTTTTCCATTGCTGAAGAATCCTCTCAAAGTGAAGTCCACCTGGCGCAGACGGAGGGGTTCAGGAGGTCCCCTCTGGGTCCGGTCTGGCAGCGGTTCATCTAGTGGGTTCAGAGTACTGGCGGTGGTCTGTGATGGAACAAACCAACATTGGAACAAACCAACAATTTTCACCCAACCACCCTTGTAATCACTTCACCCACAAACATTCACTCTTCACATGTTATATGTCCTCAGAGTCTTTGGAACATTTAATTCGTTTGTGCTATTAGTTTATCCACCCATCTGTGATCTCCTAGCCATTCAATTGATTGAATTTAATTGATCCAGCCAGCTGTGATTTCTTATCCATTGAATTGATTGCTTCTCTTGATTTAACTATCTTAGGATCTTGTTGACAGCTAGCTGGCTGAAATATCACCGGCTAATCTCACCTATTCCCATAGAAAATCTCAGCACACATCTCACCTTTTCAAATTAGCAGTCTTTTTTATGTGAGGGTGGGTGGGAAAGCTAAACAGCTGGAGTTGCTGTAAACAGTCAATGACCTGGTAAACCTGATTCTATAGCAATATAATTGGCATACATTAATTGACTTTAGTTGCCACTTTACCCCCTGCCCTGAAGAACTGGGTCACTGTGGTACAAACATACCTTTCTATAGTTTAGGCTTTATTTTAGGGGGGAGGGGGAGGAAACCATGGATAAGAACAGTAAAAATAAGCTAGGTTTGGCTGTTATACTTTCTCAGTGTCCCAGCCTGATTTTCTTTTACCATCATCATTTATATACAAGGTAGAGTTAACAAGCTATAACTGCCATAATGAGTAGGCAGGGATCAATAAACCATCCTGCGCAAGATATAGCATAGTTCAGCAGCAAAACCCAAATGTCCCTATGGGAAGTTTTCATAACTTGAGATAACTTGGAACTATTTGAAAGTAGCAGAAAGGGAACATAGTCTGCCTCAGAACTTGAACATAGAATTATTTGCCTGTGGTCTGAAAGTGAAGTACTACTGCTATAATTACAAGCTGTACTTGGCTGGTGCCACTTAACAGTCTATAACAACCTGCAGAGAACCTCGGATGATTTTGAGGGTGACATTAGTAAGCTTCCAAAAGAAAACTCCATATGCTCAAGCTGCAAGCATCAGCATTTGGTCTACCTGCAATCAATTAAGGTCAACTATAGCTAGATTCACATGAGACCTAGGCTTAGTTTTGCAGTGTCTAATCTTTAGGTTCCCTTCTGTTTAGGGGAATTCCTAACCTCACGATAAACAGCTAGGATCCCTATACAATACCCGGATTAACTCAGAAGTCTGAGTGGGATTCTCACAGAGGGGACAGTACAAGAAACCCCACTTTAGGCATTTATGAGAAAGCCTGTCTCTAGAGAAAAGAAAATAGGCAATTCCTATTACTTAGAGGCTGTTGGTCAGTTTATGCCATGAAGATCTGTATTCCATCTAGAATTGTTTTTCTATGTGATATTATAACACTGGCCTATTTTGCTACCCATGTAAATGCTAAATGCTTTTTTAAAATCTTTCTGAGCTCCTGACCTCAGTGTCCTTTGATGACGTGCACTACATTACAAATATTTGTTGTTTGACAAAAATACCTTTTTCTATTGGTTTTGAATGTCTTGCTTTTTGTTCTTGTATTATGATAAAGAATGACAAGAACTTCCTGACTCCCCCACCCCTTCCTGATCATTCATCATTCAGTTTTTAGTTCAAATATTTAAAGTAGCTACATTTCCTTCATATGTAGGCACCTCATTAATACTGATCCTCACAACAGTCATGATCCTCACCCCTTTCAGTCCTAGGGCACATTTCTTTACCCTTACCCTCTCTCAAAATACACATAATGAATTTAAAAAAACAGAAATATCAAAAATTCCCCCTCCTTCTGCCCCCATCCCCAGTATAACCCAAGCAAAAAGCCCTGATAATAGAACACTGTACTTCACATGCCTCTGTCAATGGGGAGAAGATAAGAGAACAAAAACCTGGCAGAGATCAGTCATATCATATATCCAATGTCTACACTGATAGATATTGTTGACCTTAGGATCTCCCTAAAGCTTATACCTGTCAACCATCTAAATCCATAATCTTGACCGATAGCAGCAGTCCAGCATAGGTTTAGAGATTATGCTGAACTTCTGGATATGAGGCCAACCCATTCCCACTCATCTCATAGCTCTTCCCTCTCCATACATCATAAAAAACAAGCAGATCAGGCCAGAGAACATGACACATCTGGGTTTTTTTATGTTGTACTCAGGCAACAAGCAGTACCATGAAAGATACTTTGGTGTAAATCACAAAGTTGGATATAGATGAGAAATGGCAGCTCATGTAGTTTGAGCTGGTTGCGGGTGACCTCCAAGTCAGCTGTAAATATCTATGTCAATATACTGTAGCAGGCTGGGGATCTGCATAGCTCAAACAGTCCTGGTTTCCCTGGGGTAAATATACTCTTCACAAGGAAGGACACAAACAATGGAGTTCTCTCACTCCCTGTCGTCTTTTCCCAGACCAAAGAGAATGCTTCATCTTGGCACTGCTACTGCCCCATACTTTTCTCCCTCTGTCCATTTCACTACAGCAACTCAGTCTCACAGCATTGCTCAAAGTTTCTTCACAGCTTGTTGCAGACACCATGGGAGAAAGGCAATCATGACTTAATACTCAAAGCTTATCCAGGAGCCTACCCACTGCTTTCCCTTTCCTCAAGCCTGGGAGCTTTTTATTCCCTCAGGCCAGCCAATTACTGTTCACAGCTGACCCAATCCTCCAGCACAGGCTTGCAATCACTTGCTTATAGCCTGCAGCTTCATGATAGCCCCAGAGAAATGTTGCCTGCAGGCATCCTGTTACACATGCCCTCATTGCACTATTGAAAGAGCTTGGATTTTATGGTGATGTGTACAGAGTAAGACTGTTTAGAGAAGAGAGCCCCCTATGAGGTTGGAAAGTACTTTTACCCTTTTCACAGATGATCAAAGGGGTTGAGTTGCAAAAAGTCACACAGGCTTGTCTTTGCAGATGAATTTTGAACTTTGGTGTCTGAAAGTTTGAGGGAGAGTATTAACCATTGCAACATCCTTTCATCTCATTGTATGGTTATTATATTCCCTTTCATCCACCCTTCTAAAGAAAGCAAGCTCAAGTTTTTTTAATTTCTCTTCTTAGGGAAAAGGCATCCTGCCCTATGGGAAGAGGCTACATCTTACAGCAGTGGGTACCACAAGATCTTTCTAAGGGTAGTGTGGGATGCCAAGTTGAGAAACTTTCCCCATGGGAAAACAGTTACACTTAGGGGGAAGCTTTTGGAAATAAAAATATTTTTGGATAGAAATGGTCATAAAGACAGCTCTACAGATGCAACTCCATAGGTTTTGTAAAAACAAATTCATTCAGCTAGACAAATCCTGCCCAGTACATCTAATTCTTGTCTTTCAGTGAAAAAACTAGGTTTCATGATAATTTTATCCTAGATGAAGATGTGACATAACTTTATTACAGCTGACCTTTTTGATTTTATTCCTTTACCTGTCAGATCCTTTGGCTCAGCATTAGCCTTCAGTTTGACCACGAAACCACCCCCCTCCCCCCCCATTTCCTGTGTCCATTACACTTCTAGGTGTTTCTTGCAACATAGCATTTGCTTATGAAAATGTATTTCTTAAGTATCTTTGTGACTATGAAAACTACCTAAATTTAGCTCTTCCTATTAGACTCCAACTTCCAAAGCTGTCGCCTAGAAACTGAATGTCAGCTCAAAGATTAATGATATACAAGGGAGGCGGGGGGAACCCTCTTTCAAGGCTCCCAACTAAAAATCTCTAGCCACCTCAAGTAGAAATTCAATTTCTATTTTCTTTTACTTGACTCCCACCTAGTACATATCTCAGCATAAGAAATTCTAGTCTGTTAAAGTACACACATCTTCTCATCTCTCTCTCTCTCCCCCCATCTTTCCTTGGTATACCGTGAGTTATGCTGTTAGGCTCACATAGCCGTATACTTTATTTTTCTATACTTCATTTAATACAGTTTCTTCTGCCTCATTGCCTCTTTTGGGTTTCATAAGGTGAAGGCAAAAGTGGGTGTTACTTAAAACAGGGGAACAGATTTAAATCTTAAAATAAAAAAATTCTCTTCCAGGAAAGTAGAACCATTGGACTGATTAGATTGCTGCAAACACTTTGTGTGACTTGGATTGATTGAACTTGCCTGGGGCACTTTTAGCGGTAATGATCTTGTGCTTATTTAAGCAGTGAGCAACTTAAGGACAGTCAGTGTATTAACGTTGAAGTTCCTGGCTTTCATCATTTTGTGTTTCTGTAGCTATATTCTATACTTGTACAGTGTGTATTATGTGGCATTTTCTGTTGTCTTGTTTTAAATACATATCCATAGTGTATTTAACTTTTGGTGGCACACTTGGGTACTGTTTTGGTGTATGATGGCGTACAGCTATGACTGGGTGCCATAATGGTGAGGGCAACAGGATCATATTCTGGAGTTAGCAGGCTAGTGGGTCTTTTCCATTTCTCACAGGCAATTATCAGTCAGCAGGGAGCTATGGTCCATGATAGGATAACTGGACAAGGTAATATCTCACGAAGTCTGGATTAACTGAAGCTATTTGTAGAACATGCTTTCATGTTACTAAATCAAGCAAGGCAGTCTCTGGTAAATCACAAATGTCTTTAGGTAGCACCAGATTCTTCTCATACTCTCTCAGTTGTTCTTCCATGTGGCATTTGCTTTGCTTGGAAGAATGGGGTTGCATCTGTTTTCTCCTGTTTCTCTTCTTGTAGGTGGGTGTCAGCAAAAATATCCCAAAAGTCTAGTTCAAGGCCTCATTTCCTCTGCTTCTGCCCTCAATTCTCTCTTGTTCCTCTCAAACTCTGGCCAACCTCCCCTTTCTGGGCCAGTTTCTCTCATTTTTAGAGAGGTGGGAACCCTCAGAAACCTGGAGTGCAAGGCATGTTTTATTTCTGTTTGCAGGGCTGAATTTATACCTTTCTTCATTTCCAGCCCACACAGATATTTTCTCCCTTGTAGTCAACATGCTGCAAAGCTACCAGGTTTCCTTTTCACATCTAATTAATTTTTCTGTTTTGAAAAATGTATGTGACTAAGATGCACATTTTGTTTAAAAAATGTAAAAGGCTACAATTACCATTAAATGGCTCTATATAAGATAACATTGTGGGGCAGAGGATAACTGACACAAATTGCCACAGCCTAGCACAGAAAATATAAAACAAATGGGCTTTTCATGGCCCTAATATCAGAAAATGGATTTTGAAAATTAATTGTGTATTGAATATTTGGAAAGCCTATTGTCCTCAGTCCTGGATATGACCATAAACTGCATCTGACTGGAGGACTTGGTGGCAACATGGTGGAGCTACTTGTAGCAGGGTAACGCCCATAAAACATCACAGTGTTGTAACCTTCAGAGTAAGGTATGTATAAGGCACCTCAAAATCCTAGACCTCACTACCTTGTGGGTACTTCTTGGTTGGAGATAGGTTAAGAGACGTTACCATGACAGAAACACATCTTCACTGAAGTGTTAGGCAGTCAGCAGCGATTCTAATTTGTTGCTGTCTGGTAGAAGCTACAACCATTGACTCACTGAACGTCTGAACTTGGTCTGGGATTTGGACTCTGTCTGGATGATCTAGAGGGCGGGTGGTCGGTTAAGGGCAGCCTCCACTCCTCCATACTCTTACTTAGGTGTACGTGCTGAAGGTCTTGGTGTGATGGTCACATAGACCTGTTGTGTATATGATCCAGAGCATCAACAATTACCAAGAAGAAGCCCTAGGTGCATGCCCAGCACTTGCTTCACAGTCAGAAATCTGAGGGTGATCATCAGAGCCAGCAACTCTCATTGACTTCTATGGGATTCACAAGTACTCCACACTCTTCAAAATTATGCCACTAATCTTTAGACAGAATAATACCTGATAATGTAGAATTAGAGATCTAATATCAACAAGAACAAATATTTGATCCCATTGACACAGGGCTTATTCAAGTCAAAGCAATTTAAAACCATAGGATACAGGGACAAGTTTTTAAGCGGCCATTGAATTTTTTTAAGGAGTTCTAAAGCCAGATAAGACAGAGCCCTATTCTCAGGTTTCCATTCAGCTTCTTAAAATTCAAGTGTTCAGTATGAATTGCTGGTTCAATAGCTCTCTGGTTACAACTTAAACCCAAAGGCCAGGATATTAAAAAACAACTAAAGATTTTGAATGCTGCAGTCTATAAGAGCTTAAAGGAAACAACACACCTTAAAAGAAACTAATTTTCAGAAAGTGCAGAACATCCAGGAGCCCATTTTCCTTCAGAACTACCTGCACAGTACTCCACACCCCAAGCCATGCTAGGGAACATCACTGCTATACATAGCATACACACTAAGCATACATTCATATGCATATACCCATGAGCCTCATGTTTGTGAAACAGAAGCCAAAGTGGCCTCCATGATACCCAGGTTTGAATATTGCCTTGATGCAAAATCTTTTTAATTGCCACTTTTATGTACTTCTAAGATTTCTATCACCATAGAAACTAAGCACCACAAACCATTCTACTCTTTTATATGTCATTTCAAATGTTGTATATTTGTTTCAAGTAAAGACCAAAAACCCAATACAATCTTTTGGCAGAAACGGGATCCATTATTTGTCTATCATAGTAAGGATTTACATATGGAACTCTTTCCATCCCTAATGACAGTTGGTAAATCCCCATGCATGAAAAGGAAAAATAAAGTAGGTTATATTCTAGAGACAGAGTTTTCTGAAGAGGTTTTATGAGAAATCTTTGTGATGTATTCTTTCACTGATTCTGTGCAACAGATAGAAACTGAAATTAGTATTGTATTGTGCAATAGTTTACAAGAACAACAGTAGATTATACATATTTAGCTTTATACAATGATGCACAGAATGTCTCAGTTTTGGGCAGTGATGTTTGCTACCAAGCATCAATTATTAAGTAAGATATGAGACCATTCAACTGATCTGGAATCAAATCTTTAGCAGTATTTAGACATAGTTTTTGTAATCCAGCATCCTTTGAAGGGGTGGTGGATTTTTCTTTACAACAGCATTTAGGAACAAATATTGAATTATGCAGTGTCCAAAACTCCTGCTGATTTCAATGGGAGTGGTGGCTGCTACATATCACTTAGGATCAGGACCTTAGGAAACACAAAAAGAGGGGAAATGAGCATAATGGAAAATGTATGAGAGTTAACACAATAGACTCTAATGGCTCCTTCTGAGTAACTATGGCCTATTTTCTAAATATATAATTATAGCATTTTTAAAAATATATCTTGTGTACTTTATATTTGAAACAGCTCTGAAGGGTATTTTAGTTAGGAGATTAATGAGTTGTTATAGTCTATCAAATCCATGTGGGTCCCCTGCATGTACATTAAGGTCTCTATGCATGTATAATGATTCATAGCCTTCTGCACTATTCAAAACCATAGAAAGTGTGGAATGCGGAATGGATTTTAACTCCACAGCAGCAGGACTACCTTCTTAATACTAATTTGCTCCCAGGCTGAGACTTTGTATACCAGGTTTAATCCACAAGTTAATTAAAATGGCTGATTTATAAGCCTCCCAGGAAAGAAAAAGAAGTTTCCTTTTTTTAAAAAAGGAGAGAACAGCCATAAGTGTGAAGTTGTGGCTATAATAATTGCACCATTATTCTATGTAACTGTTTTTCTCCAGCTCAGTACTTAACCTGAGCTTGGATTCTGAATATACATGATCTTCACAATCAACATTTCCAGTGACACATTAACATGAGAAAATTGCATCTGTTAAGTCCCTGAAACAGATGCTGAAAATTCTCTTGTCCTAAAATTACAGTGAATATTTACCTGAATGCTTTAAAAGTACCCTATGTGTTTTACTTTGCATTTGCATAATGGGTTTGCAGTATATTTTTACTGCCATTTAAAACAGCATTTTCCCACTAATAATATCACAACTAAGTTGTTAGCTGTGTCTAAAAGACAGCATTCCTGCACAGCAGGCATTCTGCTTATTTATGCAAAATTAGTTTCTCTGCCAATGAGAAATGCATGAAAGGTTCCAGGAAAAAAAATGTCATCAATTAGAAGTGATGAAACATCTGGTTTCTTTTATCAAAATGTTTTAACAGCAAAAGTTGAAGTTTTCAGGAATTGCAAGAGAATTCTGGTGTGTCAACATTTCTACCTTTACCAAAAGACTATTCTGGCCTAAAAGCTCAGTGCAAGATAGAGCATCATGGGCACATCCACCTGAGATGTTTACTGCACAGTAGACTACTTAGTTCCCCAGTAAACATCTTGGTACCTACGCGTGCTGGGCTATTAGGCTAGAGTAAATCGATAAAGTCCACAGCAGGGTAGAGCTTGTAAATACAAGTACTATCCTGCTGCAGAGTTGTTTTACTCTGCAGCAGTGTATGTATAGATACTGCCCCAGTTGAGTGTTTCAGTGAGAGGGCTGCCTGTCAGGGCGAGGGCTGCCTGCCCCTCACTGGAGCATCCAGCCCCAGCCAGCCCCTCCACAGCACAGTGAGTCATAGGGGAGCAGCCCTGGGATGGCAGGCTGGCCCTCTGGGCCCCCAGATCAATGGGCTGTGGCCTTGGGTACATCTGTAAATGCAGTGCCCGGGAGCAATAAACCCCAATGCAATAAGTGATAAGTACCGCTGTTTATTGTCTCACAGTAATATGCATGTATAGATGTGCCTAGTGTTTATTACAAATGCCCTCTCAGAGAGATTTAGATTGCACTTTAAAAATAATCCAACATGTTTAGTGATTTTTTAAAACACTGACAGATCCTCAAAAATTAGAATTTAAATTTCAAGAGTTTTCCCCTTTCTTTTCTCAAGAAATATAAAACCCTTACAAGTGAAATGTTACCAGCTTTTAGGGCTTGAGTATGATTAATCATATTATGTGACATTTTAAAAAGATTTTAAGGTATAACCCTACAGACACTTATGCACATCTTAATTTTACACCTGGAATAACGTTAATCATGCATCCGAATCTTTGCAGGATTGTGCTGAACCAGAATTAGATATCTGATCCCATTCTAATGAAATGGTAGATGGGTATCTACCTTTGAAAATCACAGCCACAAGGCTTGGTCATGTGAGTAAGGTTTTCAAGTGTAAGCATTTACCCATAATTTAAATTACAGTATGTCTTTGGCTACTTTAGAACAAAACTAGGGACAATTAAGCTATATTCATCAAAAATTTGCATCTTCACATATAGATAGATTTTCACTGAACACTTTTGCGTTGGAAATATGAGTAAGTTGCAATATGATTGTAAACCTTCTTATTTTGTGGTAACACTACAGTAATTACACAGTGATCATTATCCTAAGGAAACTGTAATGGCTGCAAGATGATATTCAGGAAGAAGAGAAGGAGGCTATTTGTTTTTCCTCCAGAGATACTCCCAATCTTACACTGCTAGCTAGTTGCTCTGGGCCTGGTGAACATGATAAATTGCAGCCCTGAGCTGATGGATAAGGACATGGTTCTGAAAACAAAGTAAAAAGACATTACAATTTAGGAAATATGTATTTCAAACCTACCTCTATAGGTAAGCCTATTACTTTTTTTCCTTGGCTTTTATACAAATGAATATTACATTAAAATTGAAGTCTTAAATGTAAACAGGAGTGGCAGCAACACTTTAGGATCAGAGGGACAGATTCTGATTTCAGTTAAACTAGTTTACTCTCAAGTAATTCCAATTTCAGTTAAATCACTGGCATCTGACTCAGCACGTTTACCAGATCAGAATCCCGATCTATCAAGTCCAATGATGTAACACTTGCTTCAGTGGAAGATGCAGGGGGAGAGTAGGAGACAAGAGCGAACATGCCCGATTTAGTATTTCCATGCACAGAAGGAAAAGAAAAATCTTCAGAACCATTTTAGTCAATTTATGCTTCTAACATAAGATCTCATTAACACTATTATGGCATTCAAAATTATACCTGATATTCTTAGCCAAAACATTATCCAGACTTTAAAAATATCTAAATTGAACATTGGACACACACAGTATTGCTTTTGGATAAATAGGACAGTGGCATCTCATATTATAAAGCTATAAGACAACTCGCACAAAGTCACATTTTTTTGTCCAAACTTAACCTGGCTTCCTGTTTGCCAGGTTCAAATAATTATGAGTATAATTTTGTGCCCATAAATTGAGGACTACATCCATTAAAATAGAGACACATATCTAAATATCTGAACCAAAAAGATGAAGTTACCTCAGTTCTTTAGCTGTACTAGAAACTATATAGACCTGATACAGTGCCAAGTACTCACTCAAAACTCTCACTGATACTAAAGGTGCAAAAACTAACAAAAAGTAGGATCAGTTTTTAAACAGTTGATAGAGTATCGATTTCATAATCCGTTAAAGTACAAGGTATTAGAGTAAAGTGGCTCCAAGTTCTAGCTGGCTGTGAAGCCAATTGTTTTACTATGCATTTTATTTAGTATCTTCTGAAATCACAGAAGACATGTATGTTAAGTTACAGAAGTATTCTAAGTTTGTCAGAAAGAGATACCTGACAATACAAAGAAGAGACTTGTAGGGGGGATATTTTTGCGGCTGAGGAATACGTACAGACAAGGCCTTCATAGCTGACTGCCCTACTTTATCCTGTGAAACTTGGGCACATCACTTATGTCTGTATTTCAGTGATACAGTAGATTTTTGTGGATTCTTTGTTAGTATTCTGCCTCCAAATGGAAAGGGATGCTATAAGGATATCCCTACTTCCAGAGGAGATTATTTCAATCCTCTGAATGCTGATGAATCATTCTTGCCAAAGATGACTTACGGATTCATAAAACACCTCAGAAGAGCAACAGAATACAGGTACTTCCAGAACAGACACAGTGAAGAAGAAACATCCTACACCTGGGAAGTCTCCAATCTCACTTCATTTTATCCATGCTGGATAGTGAGCTACAATCTCTGGGGGACAGATGCAACTCTAGCTGAGCAGGCTATACTGGGTTTATATTTTTAAGAACAAAAATATGCGTGAGTCCAACAAAATGAAGCTTAGCATGTATTTGTATAGTGGGTGGCACTGCTTCCATAAATGTGTTCATTCAATTAGGAAAAAGAGTAGAATTTTCATTCTTTCAGTTTTGTCCATGTGATTTAAATATCAGACTTGCGAGGAGATCCTGCCCCAGTACCTTCATTCTGCTGCTCTCCATTCTTCCTCCCTTTAGGATCTTGAACTCTATCACTTCGTGGTCACTGTCATGCAAGTTGCCTTCCAACTTCTCATTCTCAATCAATTACTCCCTGTTTATGAGTCAAGAAAAGCTTCCCCCTAGTTGGCCTCTATCCGTATCAAAACAAATCACTCCAAGAATCTGAGGGACTGCCTGTGCACTGCTGAGTTTCCCTTCCACCAGATATCCTGATAAAGGCCCCCATGAGAACAGGTTTTGAGATTTGGAAGTTTCCTTCAGTTGTTTAAAAAGGATCTTGTTGATGTCCTCCTTCTAGTTTGGTGGCCTACAGCAGACACCCACCATGATATCCCCCACTGTGACCTTTACCCAGGGGCTTTCAAAAGGCTTATCTTCCACTTCAAGCTGTACATAATAACCCTTATATATACAACAACACTTCCTCCTGTTTTCCCCATGTCTGTCCTTCCTGAAAAATCTATACCCATCTATGACCATACTCCAGTCATGTGAACTATCCCACCATGTCCTTGTAATCCCAATTACATCATAATTCTGTGATTGTACTAGGATTGCCAATTCTTCTTGCTCATTCCTGATGCTTCTTGCATTTGTATATAAACATTTCAGGTATTCAACTGATTGTCCTGTCTTCTCCCCAGGAAGGCTCCCACCATTGCTATCCTTTACTAAGTTTTTATCCGGGTACAAGACAATAAGTCTAGGTTACTCAAATGCCAAAACTGACAAAAGTTTTGCCCAAAAAGTAGCTCTGAAGGGAACAATGAGTCTGTGCACTATAACATCCCAGAGTTCTTATAGAAGATATACACAAATAAGAGCAACCTTTAGAAAAGGGACCTCCTAAATTAAATCTGTAGCCAAATGTTAGCAATACAGCAAAACACACCCTCCTTGGCTACACCAAAGGCCCATATGGAAAAGCTGTACTAACAATGGGCCAGCTGAATCATTCAGGCTGGTTTTACTTATGTATGCAGACCTAAGGGCCTTATCCATGATTAAGTCATGGACAGCAGAAACTTTATTCACCACTGATCATGCATAAAACAGCACGGACCAAATGGTAGGGTCCTTGCCAGCTGACACACTGCACTCCAAGACAGGATATTTTCTTTTTTTTCTTTAACACTTGTTATTCTGACAGCCTTTGCAGTGAAGCCACATCAATTTCAAGTGCCCTTGCTCCCTTCACAGGCCTTAGCTGCCAAGGCAATGGAAGTAATGGCACTTTGAAGAGGAAATGCTGCCAGTGAGAGACAGAGGCAACTCTGGCTGAGCTCAGATGGCTCTAAAAATTTGAGAGAGCAAAGGGTAAAGGAGAAGGATGGTCTGAGCTCAAAGCAGACAGAAGAATTAATTTTAAAGAGACTGGAGGGTTTTCAGACAAAGCAACAACTGTTGCATGAGGAATTATTTGCAGCTCAATTGGAACCAAGCTCAGGCTGACCTCAAATACTTGGGAAAGAGAAGAAAGACCTACGTATCAGGTTCAGTAAACCTTGAACTTGTGAATATAGCAATATCAAATACCAGTATAATTCTTGAAAGGACACCAAATATGTTATTTACCATAAACAATAGTGAACCCCATAGTGTCTCCATTATGCTAGTCACTGTCTGGTCATATAGAAAGACAGTAGTGTCAGCCCAAAAAACATGCTGTCTGAAGAGAAATGAAATACAGCTGTAAACGATGCAAAATGTTTAACATAAAATAGTTTGTTCTTCTGCTTCCATGAAAATCTAGTCCTCTAAATTATTATTTAGCAAACATGAACCAAGCCCCTAAAATACTCCTGTGAATAACTGAAATATATATTTTTCTTATTTAGCGATTGGGAAAATTGAAGCAAAAAGGTTAAAGAACTTTATCTATTTTGCAGGGAAGTTGTTGTCAAAACTGAGAAAGAAAAGCAAGCCTGCCTGCCTCCTGTTCTTATGTTCAGACTGTGGGATCTTGCACCATAATATTTCATGACATAATTTGTTCTCAAGCCACAATACTTATTTTAATATATTACACACAGAAAAAACAAAACTGTTTATAATGATAAGTTGGCTGGCTGAATCTGTAGCCAATCACCTTACAGATATATTAGGTTATTAGGACAGCAAGCAACCTGACACTGTTAACAAATTATCATGACAACAGTGGACAACAGTTTTAACCCATGGTACAATGCACCAGTGATTCAATGTTTCTCCCTTGCCTTGAAACCAAAAGAAAAAAAACTTAGTTTTCAGGTGTTTGCTGTGATTTCCAGTGAGTGTAATCATAACAATTGTAATCAACTAGGCAACCTTTGTCTTTAATTCATAAAATGAAAGAAATACTCCTACAGCAAAATCTTTTGCATGATTAAAACACACATATCTCTGTTCTGTTTGTTTTGAAAATCTAAAATTAAGCAGGTATGCACTTCATTCTGAATTTCAATATTCCATGAAAACAAGGGGAAAATAAACCTTGGAGGAATTTTTCTTAGCTAAGTGACAAACTAAAATATGTGGCGTTACATTGCAAAGCAAGGCTGCCTGTCATATCTGGCAGGGAGGTCTTCGCATCCATTCTGTTTCTGTCTGTATTTCTCATCCTATTATCACTGAAGCTTACAACAGCCACTAGAACCATAGAATAAAATACTGCAGCCTAGGAGCATTTAAAAATGTGTATTCTTAAGTAAACTGTGTCTGGTGCCTTTACAAATTGGAAAAAAAGATCAAGTGATAATTTGGTGGCCATATGCTATTGCAATGGATGCTGTAGACATGCATATGCACTTACAAATTTGTGCAAGAATTTGTTGGTATCAAACCTACATTTGAGCACAAAATTACATGTAGTCATATATGCATACAAAGGAGAAAAAACTCTACATGTGATATCTAGTAAATAAAACATTGCACAGAAATAAATGAATCAATATTGGAACTCTTAAAAAGTTCCAAATAAGCTATAATATTCTAAAGGGTTTTACAAAACAATATTCTTTGTGTATTAAAATCACGAAGTCCTGAACCAAATGCTGACCTGAAATTATGAATAAACATGGCAAGACTTTCAGCAAGGTTCTCAAGTGTGTATCATATGCAACGAACATAAATTAGTTCCATGATGCAAACATGGAACTATCCATGCCCTTACATTTACACACCTCTTTAAATGCTTTGCTGAATATGAGCTTCCAAAGGGGGAAAAAAAACACGCACATACAATAATTTTCAGCATGCCAACAAAGAATCTCTGCTTCCTTGTACTTGTCTACCTATACAAATTGAGTGTAAAAGGCCAATACCATTTTCTGTCTGTTTTATTCAGGTATAAATAAATATACAAGGTACAAGACATCAGAAAAATTAGTCTTCTTCAAATGCCTGTAATGTAGTGAAAGCACAGCAACTCCCTCATCTTTTGGAAAGTGTTTGTGTAATGCCTGAACCCTTTATTAGAGGGTATCATACATGCATCCTTCCGAGAATACAAATTGCTAGCAGCTCCCCTGCAGAAGTCAGGACTCCTTATATCCTTTATGATTTCCAATTAACACCTGGTGTTCAATCTGGCTTTTCTGGGAAAAGTCAATGAAAAACTGGTGGCAGGCCAGGTGCAGTAATGCAGGAAAACTTCAAGCTCTTTGGATGGCACCCAGACAAGCTTCAGAGCCAGTCTTGGCAAGGAGGCAGGGATTATCACAGTGGCTGATGTTCTCTTCCGGATAGCTGTAGTGAGACTACATCTCCCAAGAGATGCTGCTTTTTCCTTTAGTTGTACATGTGAGGTGTTTCTGAAATGACTGAAGGACCTGGCAAAAAATTACCCCCAAAATGGTTCTGCTTATTCCTCCCAAGACAATTCTGTGGTATATTGTAGGTTAACAGAAGTATTTGGCTGCGGAGTCCCACAGGGTTCAACCCTGTCATCTGTTCTGTTCGAACATCTTTCTGTAAATGGCTGTGGGATTTGGGGAGATTGTGAAACAATATAGACCACTGTTTCATATCCAGCCATTTGCTTCTATTTCATCTGACCCAGACATTTCTGTCTCAAAGCTCTTCCAGTGTCTGGCAGAGAATAAAAACAGGATGTTACCTATTTGGCAGAAGCTCAACTAAGTGGAGGGGAAGAAGCGGTGGGGAGTCCTCATGCAGGTATATACTATATAGCCATTCAGTCAAATTAGTGTTTGTGACCAAACAATGTGAAAGTGTTACATACTGTTGGAGGGTTTCCTGGACTCCAAGATCCAAGAACGCATGGCCAGAAACACTGTATTTTATCTACAGCTGGTATAGTCAGTCATATCTTGGACCTTATACTGTATATTGGTTTGACTCAACTCATCGTAAAACCAACGGTTAGAGTAGAAAATCAGCCCTTTGCTTCCAGGGTCATTGTTCAATGACAAAATTATACTTCTGCCCTGTACTGTAACCTGGGTAAAGTGTAGCAAACCACTCCACTAAAGACCCTAGTTACCTTAAAAAATTAATTCTATGTCTGAACCACTAAAAAATTGGAAGTAGCTGCTGCCAGGGTGATGTTCATGGGGAACTGGGAAGCTGACCATTCCCTTCAGCAGGCAGGAGGGCCACTGTTATGTATTGGCTTCTGCCTGAAATTAATATGTAAACTTGACTATAATTTGAAAAAATAAACTAACATCAACACTAAGGATTGCACCACTTGGTGCAAACTCTCGGACTCTCTGTGACAGCCTGGGCTCTTAGCTGACTGGTAAATGTATTCTCTCTCTCTAGTCCCATGCATAGAAGAAGGGCATGGTATTTTGCCCTTTTACTAGGAAATGTCAATGAAACAAATTCAGCCATATAAAAGTGTGCCCAGCAGCCACATGCAATAAAGAGTAATGCAGTTATCCTCAATTGCATTATTCTTGGAATGCTGTAAGATCATCTATAAAAAAGAATTGTTATAGTTACTGCACTAATTTCTAAAGATATTTGCAAGCAATTACATTTTTATGGGGGTTTCATGCTTCTTTTTATAACTGTATCCACTACCATGAACATTTCATCCTCAGCTCTTCATCAAAGTGGGTCTAAAATGATCCCAAGAACCTGCTGAACTTATTCTGCCACTATGGTGGTACAAATCAGGAGAACTACGCTGAAGTAAAAAGGATAAGGTTCATTTTCCACAAGTATAATTGACTGGACATCATCCAAAACAGTAACACCAGATTTAGAATTTCGGGTTTCTTGAACGGGATAAGATTGAACTAGCACTTTCAACGCAATTATGTTCCTCTTTCCTTGTATGTGCATAAAAGCACTTAGCAGAAGTTCCTCATGCCATCACAGAAAACTTCTTGCATTGTTTTCATGTTCTCTCCCACGTTCTTTTTTCCCTAAAATTCTTCCTTAATCCACACTTCTTTCTTGGAATATTTCATTGATATTCTCTCTCATTAGGCATTAGGGGTGTGAGAAATTTGGCTGGCAGTTTCAATTCAATGCTGTTTTGACTCATTTCAAGCTCAAAACAGCAAAATCGAAACAAAACAGAGTGCTTCGAAACAGCCTGGAAACAAAATGAGGCAAGTTGAAACATTTCAAAATTTTCGAAACATTTCAAGTTTCAAAGCTCAAGCTGGACTTGCCTGCAGGGAAACAGAAACTAAAGTAAGGAGAGGGAGAGGGAAGTGGGGGGAAGAAGTGCTCTCATTACTGACTGTGTAGCTGGCCAGTGACTGTCATCCTTTCCTGAGGTCTCTCCAATCCCAGTGCTTTGGGGGAGGGATGGAAAAACTTCATAAAAGGCAGCATTATTTCACCTGCCCTGCTTTCTGCCTTGTGTCAATTGAGTGAGGGCACACCTTAACACACACACGCTGTCAACCCACCCATGTCACAAGTTTTGCCTGTCAGCAGCTAGAGGTGCAGGGCCCCAGAACCCAGACTCCCCCTGCTCCTATCTAATTGACAGCTGGCAGGCTTTGTGGCTACAGCAGGGCCTGGCAGGCCTGCAGTTTTCACCCCCCTCTGCCCCAAGACAGACA
>NW_017729008.1:7757508-7760572 GCF_001723915.1 Gavialis gangeticus | reverse complement strand
CACAAGCACCCATGTCACGAGTTTTGCCTGTCAGCAGCCAGAGGTGCAGGACCCCAGAACCAGAACCCCTGCACCTATCTTCCTGAAAGCAGGCAGGCTTCATGGCCTCAACAGGGGCTAGCAAGCCTGCAGTTTTCACCCTGCTGCACCTTAACACACACAAAGTGTCACTCATGTCACAAGTTTTGCTTGTCAGCAGTTTGAGGTGCAGTTTCCTCCAAACCCCTGCACTTATCTCCTAGAAACCTGGCAAGCTTCATTCCCTCAGCAGGGGCTAGCATGCCTGCAGTTTTGACCCCACTGTGGCTTAACACATACATGTGCCATGAGTTTTTGCTTTCAAGAATTTAAGGTGCAGTTTCCCTGAAACCCCTGGACCTATCTCCTTGAAACTTAGCAGGCTTCATGTCCTGAGAAGGGGCTACCATTTCTGCACATTTCATCCAAATCAGGCCAGAAACGACAAAGTTATAGGCTGTTTCAAGCTTCCCCATTATAGCCTATGGGTGAAACGTTGAAACAGCGAAACAGTGAAACTGGTTCGACAAAATGAAACAGAACAGCAGTTTTGAATAGAAACGAAACTCGAAACAAAATGCTGTTCCATCGAAATGTCAAAATGTACATCGAAATGGAATGATGCCATATCTCACAGACCTATTAAGCATTATTATAACTTCAGGATGGTACAATTATCCAGTGTATAAAATACTTGGATTGTCTGTGTTTCAGTTTGATAAAAACCTTTGGATAGGAACCATATCTTAGTTCTCCCACCTATGCATGATTGCAAACTACATCGTCAGTACTGCACAAACTAACAATGACATAGTACCAGTAGTTTACAAAGCTTTGATATCTAATGCCACATACAGGCACAAGTACTACAACTGTATGGAATTATGATACATTACATAGTCTTCAAGCAAAATGTTTTTGTTACACTGTGATTGTCATTCCAGTCTGCAGCTACCTTTGAAACAAGATGAAGAACAGAGAAAGAAATATACAGTACCTATCCTTCTTTCTTCCAAGTTGTCAGGCTGAAAGGAAGATCACAGCAGGGCTATCAAGACCTGTCAGCTTGATTTGTTAGGATTTGGTGAGCCTTTCTTCATGCTTGTTTTTCTGATACAGTTTATTTTATTTTATTTTGTAATCTTCACAGTGAAGTGGCCCTAAACATCACAACATAGCTGTAAGGGCTTTTCTCTTTGTACCCTCTCAAGGGACTGCAAACCCAGACACACCACTATTTCCCTGAGTATAGCTATTGTCATTTGCATTAGATAATCCTAGTGCCAGATAGACTGCTTTTGCCATATTGCTTTCAAACACATTTTTTACACTTCCACAAAGTACAGGATTGTAAATCTAGTGCACAATCACTTCTGCTACAGCATTAAGGGTGTGGAAAAGGGATGGGAGATCCATGTGCCCTTCTCCTGCCCAGGGCATGGGGTCGGACTTGATGATCTACAAGGTCCCTTCCGACCCTACATCTATGAATCTATGTACTGAAGATGGGGAAGAGATCACAGAAGATGCTGGAGCAGGATGACTTTAGAAGTTGTCTTTTGCTTTTGGCACTGTTTTGCTTTGTTTACTGTTGTATGGTACTAAACATCCCAGCTGTTCCATTATGTGATGTACTAAGCTAACAATTGTTTTAAGCCACCAAACTCAGGTGTGACTGCAGCTCACAGCATGTGGTAAGCAAGCTGATGTTCTTCAAAGAAGCAAAGATGATTAACTATTTTCTTCTTCTGCTCTAACTTGTAAGTCAAAAGCAATCATACAGTTGTTCCAGATGGCAGGTTAACGTCTAGCTTCTGTTCTTGTGAATACAGTAATGGTGACAGTGTTTTACTTGAGAAGTTCAGTGGTTTGTGATATCACATTTTCCTGATTTTATTCCATCTTGCCAGTAGCCTATTCTTTTCAAGATCAGAATTGTCTAGACTTAACTTGTTCATAGGATTGGGAGACAGGGTTTTGTTTTCTTTTTTTTTTTGACCTTGCCACTAGCCTTGCCACTAGCACTTCACCTATGGGTAAATGCTCCAGAAGCCCCAATTTTAAAAGTGACTATGGCCAGCTTCAGAGAATTAGGCACTAGAATGTCTAACTTTGCTATTCTATACTAAGGATAGAGAGATTTGGACAACTAACTCAAACAAGTAGTCACATAAGATAGGCAGGGGAAATGCTAAGTGGAAACATTCCAGGGGATGGTGTACTGGCACATGATGTATCCACTCCACAAAGAAGCAGAAAAAGCATAGGCGGATTCACACAATGATCCACATAAGATATCCCTCTTCTTTTTCAAATCAGGAGGCTGTGTGTAGACAAGACGACAGGCATTTGTGCACGACACTTTAAAGTGGATTAACTGCTTTTGCAGCGCTTTATGGTGTCAGTGTTTGCATGCCTCAGTAGCATATTGCGCATTAATTCCAGCTGCTGTAGGAAATTTGGCAGCATAATGCACCTTAAATGACTTGGGGTGCAGCAAACTAACACTCCTTCGAGGAGTGTTAGTTTGCTGCCCCTACAGCTGCAGAGTTAAGCACTGGGCTCCATGCAGCTTCACAGCTCTCAGATTCAATATCATATTCTTTATGCTAAACTCTGTAACCTTCTTTGCTCTGACCAAATAGGTCACAGATGAGAGAACACTCTGTTCTTTAACTGGTTCTGCAAGTACTTTTTTCTCCTTTGCCTTAAGTTGCTGACATCAATTTATTCCAAGCTTCTCTTTGATTGCCAAGATAAAGGAGAAATTAATACCTGCTAAGAAACTTGATAATTTATCATACAAAACAAATTTTGGTCTATGAATCAAAGTTTTAATTATTTTCCTTCATTGGTTGTCAAATTTAAAATGAGCGTTTACATTTTATATAACTGTTCAAGACTATTATGTCTTATCAACTTAGTGAAGTGCACTGGTCACTTTTAAGACATACTTGAATTACCTATGGCCCATGGCCATAAATACACATGAATTTACATGTGCCTAAACTTTACGTGCTTTAGCCTCATGCAAAGGGGGGGACTG
>NW_017729008.1:7752214-7752508 GCF_001723915.1 Gavialis gangeticus | reverse complement strand
CTCCTCCCAATTCCATCTCCCCTTTTCTGCCACCTCTCAACCTCTCCTTGGCTTCCTGCTGTCCCTGCTGCTTTTCCTGTGATTTTCTCTCTTTGTTTTCAGGCTTTCCCCCACACCCTGTGCATTCTGTAATCTCCCCACCCCCTGCAGCTTCCCAGCTCCTATTAGCTGTCCTGCAGTTCCTTCCAGCTTCCAGCACCTACTGTCGCTCTCTGCAACTTCTCTAGCTGCCCCAGGGCCATCCTCTGGTCCCCACATCCAGAGCCCCTCTTTAACACCCACACTCTCCTTTAG
>NW_017729008.1:7746862-7747214 GCF_001723915.1 Gavialis gangeticus | reverse complement strand
TTCAACATCTTCGTCAGTGATTTGGACAAGGGGGTAAAAAAGCACCCTGTTCGGTAACAAAACCCCCAGTTTTTCTTTTTTTTTTAAAATTGTTTATCTTAAAATGCATTCCTTCCCCTTTCCCAACCATTTCTGACTTTTCTGTCCCTCTCTATTCCCTAGAGATAAGTATAAGTGGGCGCAAAATTAGGATGAGCTTAAAATTAGGATAAGCTTTATGGATTTTTATTTTTGGTGGCAAGTTTTTGGTTTTGGATATTCATCTTTTTATAATTATTAGGTTTGTATTAATTTTTACTGTTGTATAGTGTATTGTTGTCATTTTTGTATTGATTTTTGTTTCATATGCATA
>NW_017729008.1:7740876-7741862 GCF_001723915.1 Gavialis gangeticus | reverse complement strand
CTTAACCTTTCCCCAGGTATCCCAAGTACACCAACCACATACATGCATACATATCACAATACCCAACTTAGGAACTCACTTGTGTGTATGTGTAGGTTGGTGGTATGTGCATAAATTAGTGAATACACACATAGATATAGATATAGATATTGTGTGTGTGTGACATGAATTAGTAATCCACATAAGTGTATTGAATGTGCAGGTGTTGGTAACCGGTAACCGATTCTGTCTAAATTTGGTGTGTGTAGTGTATTATTTTGAACGTGTGTGTATCTGAGTTGCTAGTGTGAGAGCGTGTGTGTATATATATGGCACTGTGTGCATGATATACGAATTAGTGATCTGTGTCTAACTTTTGGGGTGTATAGTGTATGTGCCTGAGCTGGTAGTGTGAGTGTGTATGCCCAATAGGGGTGTATGCACCTAGTGAGTGTGTGCTTAATTGATTTTTACGTGTGCATGTGCAATTGTACACCACACCCTCAAGTCTAACAGTGCAATATTGAGATCCTGAGCATTGGCCTGACCCCTCAGGGCAACAGTTCAAATTTGCTGATGACACTAAGAAGTAGGGGGATGTGGGCACATTAGAAGGAAGGAATAGGCAACAATTAGACCTAGACAGGTTACAGGGGTGGGCGGATGAGAATAGGATTGGATTTAACACTGACTGACAAGTGCAAGTTGATGCATCTGGGGAGGAAGAACCAGCACCATACCTACAGGCTGGAGAACTCCCTTTTCATCAGTGCAGAGACATAAAAAGATCTTGGAGTCATCATTTATGCCAAGTTAAACATGGGGTGACAGTGTGGGGATGCAGTCAGGAAGGCCAACCACACCTTGTCATGCATCCACAGATGCATCCCAAGTAGGTCCAAGGAGGTGATACTCCCCCTCTATGCGGCACTGATCAGGCCGCAGCTGGAGTACTGTGTCCAGTTCTGGGCACCGCACTTCAAGAGGGATGTGGACAACATGGAGAC
>NW_017729008.1:7733113-7740784 GCF_001723915.1 Gavialis gangeticus | reverse complement strand
TTCAGCCTCCACAAGAGAAGGCTGAGGGGGGATATAGTGGCCTGTTAAAAGCTAGTCAGAGGGGACCAGCAGGCATTGGGGGAGTCCCTGTTCCCCCAAGCACTACCAGGAGTGACTAGAAATAACGGTCACAAGCTAGCAGAGGGTAAATTCAGAATAGACATCAGGAGGTGCTACTTCACTGTCAGGGCGGCTAGGATCTGGACAAGGCTAGACAATCACCTTGCTGGGGTCATTTGACCCCAGTACTCTTTCCTGCCATGGCAGGGGGTCAGACTTGATGATCCGCTCAGGTGCCTTCTGACCCTACTAACTATGAGACTATGAAATTAAGGCAATTTAGGTGTGCATCTACATGTACCCTCTTTAAGGCGCCTTAATGTGGCTTGCTGGGTGAACGTGTTTGCAGCCTGCCCTGGGCAGCAACCTGGATAGCCCCCTACATGCACATCCATGTTGGGTCCTGTGGGTGGTGGGTGGGTGGCATGCTGGGAAAGTGGCTGGGAGCAGTGTGAACAATGAGTGCATTCCCGGTGAGGGAGTGCAGAGAAAGGAAAGGGCATGCCCAGAAGTTTGTCAGTGGCCCATGCAGAGCTGGGGCTGTTAGACCACAGCCAGAAGCAGCTTGGTTCCAAGCGAGCAGAGGGTGTACCTGAGCTCCCAGACTGTCTAGCCACTCAAGGAAGCTGCATCCAGTGCTGGGCCTGGCCACGGGGTACCAAGTTGCCTGTCAGTGTCCCAAAGCCTGTGGTGGCATAGCAGAACGGTGCAGCCCAATGACAGCTAAGGGGGTGGGAGCCTCCATCCCCCAGGATGTGATCAGGTTAGCCTCGACCCTGACCCCAGCCCCAGCCCCAGCCCCAGCCCTGGGTCTAATCCTCCCCTTGTGTCTTGGCTTCCCCAGCACCAGTCAAGAGTGGGCCGGACCCAAGCCTTCAGAGCCCTATGCTGCCACTGGGAGCTTCTAAGAAGATACAGTGGTGGGTGCTTTTCTCCAAGACGCAGACGCTAGAATTGGAGAGGTGGCTCTGGCAGCAGAAGTACCTGTCATTGTGCCAAACAATTAAGTTCCTGGCACACAAACAGGTACCCCTGCTACCAGAACCACCACTCCAGCTCCAATGTCTGCACCTTGGAGAACAGCACCTGCTGCTTCTTCTTCTTGGCGGCACCCAGTGGCAGCACAGGGCCCTGCATGATTAGCTCCACCCTGCTCAATTGACATACACAGTGTTAAGGCATCTGAAAGCATCTACATGTCCTTTAAAGTACTTAACTATTCATGCCTAAATTTCATACCTGCTTTAAGCACGATTAGCCTAAACTTGCCATTTTAAAGGTGTAATTAGGGCACACATGTGTAGACCTGTTCCCTTCATGCACCCAATAAATGACTAAAGCACCTTAAATCACCACATGTAGACATGCCCTATGTCTACATTTTACTATCTGGAATATTAGGCTAGCTGCTATTTTTTATTTCTGTAAGTGATCTACTAATTATTACTAAATCTCCGATATACATGTTTACGCTGATGATGCTTTAATTTACTATACTTTATATTGTGTTAATACAAATGAGAAGTTATTACAGGATGACTTTAATTGAGTTCATATTGGTTGACTGGACATAAAGTGATATTAAATGCAGTCTGAGTTTGCAGCTAGGTAGTTTATTATTTGGCTCCAAACCAAATTGGCTCAAATTATTAAAAGTTTAGACATCAAAACAAATGAAGGTGAAAATGGAAAGCAAGTTAACTGCTTCTGATATTTAAATTTACTCTTCAGTTTCTGGTTTTTCTCTTTGATAATATGAGCATAATGAACTTGGTGCTGTTCACAAGCAAGACACTTTCTGAAATATTAAATTTATTACAGTAGTACAAGCTTTCCTTTAAGTTCTCCAGAAAATATTCTGTTTATTCAAATGTTACCCTTTAGGTCAGGCCAACTCTCAGGATCTCAACTGTGCTGTTAGACAGCAGGGTGTGACATAATTGCACATATACAAACACACAAATTAATTAGGTGCATGCACACACGCACACTACTAACTCAGGCACATACTCATCCAGACCAGCCTAGGTACATGGACACCTATCACCAATTCAAGTGCATACACACTACACACGAAAAATTAGACAACAATCAGTTGTCAACACCCACATAGTCCGTACATATACATGGATCACTAATTTGTATGTGTAGCAGGGCACTAAGGTGCCTGCTACTGACAAGCGGTAACATGGGCTCAGCTGCCAGTCACCAGGGCAGCACAAGTGTGGGTTGCCAAGACAGCCAGTCTGGTCAGCTGACCGGAAGGGGGCATGGCCTGGCCTTCATAAACAGCCAGGCTGAGGCTGGAAGGTCAGTTCCCCTCTCGCAGCTAAGGAAGCTGGAGCTCTGTGGGAGCAGGCAGGGCAGGCACAGCAGAGAAGCCTGATGGTCTGGGTGTCTGCTTGATGGTACTGGGTGGAGAAAACCCTGATAGGGATATGTAGGAAGGATAACCAGGTTGGTTTGGGATTTAGGTTATAGCCCAGGGGCTTTGTGTTTTCTGTTTTGTTATTGTGTAACACCGGAGGACCGGGTGAGGCTGTAGGGGTTGGAGGAGGCCTCATGGGAGCTCCCCAGTAGTGGGGGGGGTTCCTGGCACTGGAGAGGGCGCTGTGTTTTGGGGTGTCCCAACCCCGGCCCCAGTGTGGGCAGTATTGGGAGGAGCCCAGAGTGGGCGCAGGCAAGAAGCCCCAGTGGGGCGTAGGACCTGGAAAGAGGGTCTGGGGGCCAGGTAAGGCCGAGGCTGCCTGAGCCCCAATTGTGGGAAGCCCCAGTGGGGCGTAGGACCCAGAAAGGGGGTCTGGGGGCCAGGCACCTGAGCGCCGATTGTGGGAGCCGCAGAGCGAGGCCCCAGTGCAGGCTGGGCGAGGGCGCAGAGCGAGGCCCCAGTGCGGGCTGGGCGAGGGCGCAGAGCGAGGCCCCAGTGCAGGCTGGGCAAGGGCGCAGAGCGAGGCACCAGCGCGGGCGACAGTAGGACTTACGTGTAGCCCCTAAGGCTAGAGTGCACCAGAGCAACTGGACAGATCATTGGCTAAGTTACATCAAGGCACCGTGCCAAGGAAGGTTAGAAAGGCAGCCTCCCCTAAACATTTAAAACATCAAAGACGTGGCAGGCAAGATTGGTGAGGGTGCATTGACACTGGCTTGACACGGTAGCCAGGGGGCGCTAGGGGAGTTCACGGCAGCCCTTAGGTCACGTCCCTTCCACAGTATATCACACACGATATATATATGTCGGCTTTACGGCTTTACAAGCACTCATGGTGCTCTGGTGTGGTGCCAGAGGACTGGAAGAGGGCCAATGTGGTTCCCATCTTCAAAAAAGGGGAGAAAGGAGGACCCAGGAAACTATAGGCCAGTTTGTCTTACCTCAGTCCTGGGCAAGCTTTTTGAGAAAATTATTCTAGCACATATCCACGAGGGGCTAGCAGGGGAGATTATGCTTAGGGGCAATCAACATGGGTTCATTAGAGGCAGGTCCTGTCAGACCAACCTGGTGGCCTTCTATGACCAGACCACCAAATCATTAGATGCAGGGGTAGCAGTGGACTTAGTATTCCTGGACTTTCGGAACACCTTCAACACTGTCTCTCAACCTGCTCTCGTTAAGAAACTGGGGGACTGTGGTGTCGACACCCAAAAAGTGAAATGGGTCACCAACTGGCTGGAGGGCCACACCCAGAGAGTGGTGGTGGATGGGTCATTTTTGACCTGGAGGGATGTGGGCAGTGGGGTTCCGTAGGACTTAGTCCTCGGGCCTACACTGTTCAACATCTTCATCAGTGACTTGGACGACGGGGTAAATAGCACCCTGTTCAAATATGATGATGACACTAAGATGTGGGGGGATGAGGGCATGTTAGAAGGGTGGAATAGGCTGCAATCAGACCTAGACAGGTTACAAGGTTGGGTGGCTAAGAACAGGATGGGATTCAACACTGACAAGTGCAAAGTGATGCATCTGGGAAGGAACAACCAGCACCATACATACAGGTTTGGGAACTCCCTTCTCATCAGTGCAGAGGCAGAAAAGGATCTTGGAGTCATCATTGATTCCAAGATGAACATGAGCCAGCAGTGTGGGGATGCAGTCAGGAAGGCCAACCACACCTTGTCATGCATCCACAGATGCATCTCAAGTAGGTCCAAGGAGGTGATACTCCCCTTCTATGCGGCACTGGTCAGGCCACAGCTGGAGTACTGCATCCAGTTCTGGGCACCACACTTCAAGAGGGATGTGGACAACATGGAGAGGGTCCAGAGGAGGGCCACTCGCATGATCAGGGGGCAGCAGGGCAGGCCCTACAAGGAGAGACTGTGGGAACTGAACCTGTTCAGCCACCACAAGTGAAGGCTGAGGAGGGACCTGTTGACCGTCTATAAACTCACTAGGGGGGACCAGAAGGTTTTGGGAGAGACTTTGTTTCCACTAGTGCCCCCTGGCATAACAAGGAATAACGGCCATAAGTTGTTGGAGAGTAGGTTTAGATTAGAAATCCGTAAGAACTATTTCATGGTCAGGGTGGCTAGGATCTGGAACCATTTACTTTAACCCTTTCTTTCATGAGTGAGGAAAATTTGGGGTGAGGTGAGCACACTAGTAGGGAGGGAAAGACTGCAGCAAGACCTGGATAGGTTCCAGGGGTGGGCTAAAAAAAACAGGATGCATTTCAATAGTGACAGGGGTGTATGGTGTGGTATTGTTTTGGATACTATAACCACTCATAACTTTTCTAATTCTTCCAAAATTAAGCAGTACAGTTTCTCTAAGCAGATCATTCTGAAACAGTTTCTAACATCTACAGGTCTACAGCTATGGTCCCTAGGAAACAAGAGAGTGGTAGTTAGCCTTGTTAGTCTGAGGTCTGGCAGAACGCAAGGCAGGGTAGTACCTTGGAGACCAACTTGTTCAGAAAGGTTTCATAGGCAACAGCCTGTTTTGTCAGATGCTATAAATGGCATTAATTTCCTATAACAAGTTATGTCACCACTTCCTGTATAACAACTCAATATTTTAGATGTTTATAAACTAGTCATAAAAAGTCTGCTCCTGGCTGTCTTGGAATAAGTAGCCCAGAAATGTTTTTTTTTTAAAAAGGAAAAGTTAGTAGGAGAAGTTAAGGTGTCTTTGATAGATGTTTTAAAAAATGATTTGGGTATTTTTTCTGTCTGCCTCAGTTTCTATGACTCTTGTTTATTCACATGCCTACTCAATAGTATTTGTGCGACTAAGATTCCCATTAACATTGAAGAAGCAAGTTGATGACGTTACTTTGAGAGTCAGGTCTTGTATTTATTTTTACTAATATAATAAATAAAAGATCTGACCCAGAAATTACTTTTAGATTAGTACAGGCTATAAAGACATATTACACTTAAAAAAAAAAAGATTTGGTGCAAGACTGTGTGTAATTAGGTGCTTAAAATATTAAACACATGTTTTGCATATCCTGAGATATGTACACTTTTATGCCTTTTTGACCTGAGCAGGTAAGCAAAATTTAAAGTCTTGTGAGTGGTCCCAGTAAATAGGAAAACTGCTAAAGGAGCCAGATGTTTATTCAATGTGACCCTCTTCATTTATAAATATACAGAAGTTCTGTTTCTTTGAAAGAGAGAGCATGGACACCATCTTTTATTTTTTCAAGTCTCCTTATTCAGCACCCTGCCCAAAAAACTCTGTTACCTTTTTTTTTTTTGTCATTGCTTGTACTCTCCCCTTGGCTTTCTGCTCCTCCTCCATGTACAAAGACACTGTGCTCCAATCCAAACAATCTGAGGCTCTGAGCACTGAATTTGTTGTCCAATCATGGTGACACTTAGCCCCCACACAGCTAACTTCTGCTCCAGTATATATGACTTTTTAGGTAAAGTTCCCCTTTTTTTCCAGCTATTTAGCCCATAAAGGAGTTCAATTACTTTTTACATATATCCTGAATGAAAACAGGCATTAGACACAACAATTTCATTGATATTTAACTGAATTAATAACTATGGTATAATATTTAACAGTGCTTTCTATGGTTTTCCAGTTTTTAAAACAGTCTTAGAAGGCATTAACCCCAGCCTTAACACAGTAAACAGACCTTAACACTTACTGTATGTTATTTATAATGCATTGATTACAAGAAATCCTGGTTTTCCCCAATAAAAAATTGCAAATTCTCTGACAAATTCCCCCAAATCCATGATTAAAATGAAACATCACTATATATATAGGTAGCAATTGAACACAATGTTTTATTGATATATTTACAATCTTAAAGCAATTTGGAAACCTACCAGTGCCCCAATCACTATAGTAAAGTAAATTCTAAGTGCCTATACATTTTGGTATTTGATTTTGGGTGTTTTATCATGGAAAATCACAGCTCCCCCTGCCCCCTTAGCTCACCAGGATCAGGTCCAGGTCCCTCATTCCCAACTCATAGTCCCTTGACCCTGCCAGTGCCCCTCATTCCCCAACCACAGCCTGCTGGTGCCACTCACTCCCCCCCATAGCCCCCTGCCCTCCACATTCCTGTGGGAGGGGGACCCCAGCTGCTAGGACTACAGGTCCAGGGACCTGGGTCCACAGCCCCCTCCCCCTGCTGCAGTCTCAGGGTCCCAGCTGCCACCCATGGGAGGCAGTGTCTACTGTGGCCTGAGAGGGGAGCTCGGCTTTCCATCCCCCACCGGCAGCATGGTGAAGCCTATGGCGGGATGGGTGTGGGCTGCCTGCTGTGGGCTTGGGCAAGGGGTAGGGCTGGCTCCTCACCACTGTGCACATTCCAGATCTGTGCAAAGGGCAGGAGCAGATGAAGGCTGTCCACTGCAGGCTTGGGCTCCCTCTCCTGCTGCTCTCCCCCAGGGCCTCCGCAGCCCAGTGTGCAGGACTGACATGGCAGGACAGAGCAGAGTCATATGGAAAAACTTGTGGCTACTGTGAGCCCTGTGCTGATGACATATCCTCTAGCCTGTCCCAGGGTGGGGAGCCTGAGCCTGTAGTGGGCATCCCACCCCCACCCTGCACAGAGATCTGGGAGGCATGTGCCCCTGGAGAATGAGCAGTGGCAGGGACCTGGCCCCACCCTTCTGCCCCCCTGATGAGCCACCTGCAGCCCCATCCTGCTCCCCACTGGGGCCCTGTGGCCATGCACTGTAGCCCTGGGCCCCAAACCCCACAGACCACTCATCTGGGCAGCATCCCCAACTCCAGCCCTGCTCTGCCCAACTCCATCCCTCACTCCCTCCCTATGAGGGCCTCAATTCCCACCCCCCACTTACCTGTGGGAGCTGCTGTCCAAGCTGCCTGGCTGCCATGTGCATATACATACTAATGGTGCCCCCTGCCTGACTGCCCTCCTCCTGCTCCCCTCAGCCCCTTGCAGGCTGGAACTCTGCCAGCCTGCAGAATGCTCTTCGCAAAAGAGCAAAATTCACATATTATAAAATCATAGAATCAATGAGTTGGAAGGGACCTGGACAGATCATCTAGTTTGATCCCCTGCCATGGGCAGGAAGGAGCACTGGGGGTGGGAGGGGTCATAAGACCCCAGCCAGGTGCCTATCCAGTCTCCTCTTGAAGATTTCCAGGGAAGGTGAGAGCACCACCTCTCTGGGAAGCCTATT
>NW_017729008.1:7720494-7732897 GCF_001723915.1 Gavialis gangeticus | reverse complement strand
CTCTGGCCACCCTTACAGTGAAGTAGTTCTTCCTAATATCTAACCTAAACCTGTCCTCCCTCAGCTTGTGGCCATTGTTCCTGGTGACTCCTAGGGGGGCCCTGGTGAACAGACTTTCCCCAAGTCCCTGCTGGTGGCCCCTGATAAGGTCGTAGGCAGCCACAAGATCCCCCCTCAGTCTCCTCTTGCAGAGACTGAAGAGATTCAGGTCCCTCAGCCTCTTCTCATAGGGCTGGCCATGGAGGCCCCCAACCATATGAGTGGCCCTCCTCTGGACCCTCTCCAGGTTCTCCACATCCCTCCCCAAATGCAGCGCCCAGAACTGGACACAGTACTCCAACTGTGGCCTGGCCAGCGCTGCATAGAGGGGGAGCAAGACTTGTCTGTACTTGTTAGTGATGCCCAGTTGATGCATGACAGGGTGCATTTTTCAGGGTGTAACAGGATGCCCCTGTTGATGCATGACAGGGTGTATATTTCTCTGTTAAAATGAATATTCCATGGTTTTCTCAGGTGAGAGGAAAAATCCACGTTTTTTTTCTGTTTTTCCATGGGGAACAGAAAACCTGCACCCCTGTTGATCATGTACAGAGCACTGAACAGGATGTATGTCCTCTGTACAGGTTGAAAAAGCAAAACATGTACATGTAATGTCAGAAAAATGACAATTCAGAAGAGGCTTTAATTTGAATACAAATAGTATGTTTCATCACACCATGATCTTGCATTCATACAGTGTCCAGGGCTATCAGTACAGAAACTATTAAAAACCATTTATAACTATCTTAAGGCATCTGTGTTTCCACTAATGCCAGTCCATCAAATATTTCGTATCTTAATTTTTGATACATCACTTAAAGTCCAAGAGCTTGAAATCTTGTAAATACAAGATCATCTGAGTTTCTGTCTTTAAAAAGGAAGTTTTCTAGATCTTGAAACTGCAGACAAAACAGGGGCAGTGCTAGGGGAGTCTGGGGGGGAAGTCTGGGGGGGGCTATAGCTACCCCAAAGTTTGTCTTAGCCCCCCCGTAGCCACCTCTCCCAGTGCCACCCACCTCTGTCCAAGCCCCCTACCTCCTCCCCAGGCCACTACCTCCTGTCCCATGCAGCTGAGTCCACCCCTCTCCTGCCTGCAGCCCACAGAGTTGCAGCACTCCTAGCCTGGCCTGGCCCATGGGGACTATGTCTTGTCTGTGCAGCCCCCCCACAATTTTCTGTCTAGCCCACCACAACCCTCCACTGGGAAAAAGCTGGCACTACACCTGAAATGAAAGTTTAAAATTATGTCTAAAGGCTCAAAAAACAAAATGTTAAGATATTGTTTTTGAAAACAATAATGATTTTGAAGACAATCCCTTAATTGCAGGGGTATGATTTTGAATGCTTAAGAGGTGCCGAGAGAAAAAGGATTGTGCTGACCATAAGCCAGAACAATTGTGAGCCATGGGAATTCCCAGCACGCTACCTGGTTTTGCATTCTGGTTGCCTTCTGGTTTTGCATCGTAAAAGTTCTTGGAAAAAAATATAGATACAGTGGCTCTTGCTGAGCTTTAATCAATCTGGTTTAAAACAACCCCCCAACAATAAAACAGTACTGAATGACAGCTAGTAGTGCTATTAAATCAAAGCTAAACCTAACCTAGAAGAAGAATGTCTGGGAATTGAGATCTTTTGGTGATCTTTCAATATGTCCCCATGATAAATAATTGCACTGAAGGCAATGAGAATTCCACCTCCAGTAAGATACCAGGATCCACTTTTAAATATTTATTTAAAACTAGCCAATTGCCTATCATGAATGATGGAGCATTTCAGAGACAGCTTACATTCCCCCACTCCCGCACTCACCCTTTAAGACTGGTCATGTAAAGCAGGGGCGGGCAATTATTTTGGGTGAAGGGCCACTTACCAAGTTTTTGCAAGCTGTCAAGGGCCACATAGGTAGCTTCACTCCTTGGTTGGTGCCCCACTTCCTGGTCACCATCTTGCCCCCTAACCTCTGACCTTTGCCACCACAAGTCCCTCCCCTTACGCTCAGAAGTACTCCTTTCAGCAAGGGGTTTGTCATCTTGAAACCAGAAAAATACCAAATTATGTTTGTGATGGAAGGTGCCTTGAGTGGGGGTCCCTGAGTGATGCACTATCCATCTGGTGTGAAATCCCTCCCCTCAACTAGCCTGCCACAACTTGGTGTTATTATATAAAGAGAGGGTTCAGTGCAGATCTTTTTCCTGGGGGTCCCCCTGGGGACAGCAGCACTCATGGTTTGGGTGTGATGTTCCACGGGGCTCCGCCTCCCCTACACCCCATCCACTTACCAACCAGATGAGCACCAACAATAGTAGTTCAATCATGCTTGATCAACCTCGGCTTGCCTCAAGGGGGACCCCACATCTGGGTGGGTTCTGTTGGTGCTTGTCAGGCTGCCTCCCCACCTTCGATGAGTAGCCTTCTTGTCCTGGAGACTAGCAAGCTATATGTGCATTGGCTGATGCCTACTTCAATGCCTCTAAGTAGGGCGCTTCTGATCTTGAGCCTCTTCTCTCGTTTTTTTTTCTCTCAAAAGAAATACAACCTGAGGGAGGAGAGCGGTGTGGAGTTGCCTCCTTTACCCCAGCCTCCTACAGAGGGCTCAACCGCCTCCCCTTCTCTGCCTGCCAGTGTTGAACTGGCTGAGCTGCTCCTCTCTGCTGCAGGAGCCTTAGCGCATCTGGCGTGTTCTACACCGGCATGCTCTGTGCCAGCATGCTCCCTCTCCTCCTCCACCCCCGGGGTTCTGGTGGGGCTTTTAAATCTTCCCGCAGTGGCCATTCTGGCCGCCATGATTGGCTCAGCTGTTCCTGGTCCAGGAAACAGCTGATTAAACAGCTGGCATAATGCTGGCTTGTATGGCCACAGTTTCTGCTTTGGATTTGGCTGCACTGAAGGAGGTAAGTTTCCCCTGTGGGGGGGCTGTTTGTGGGGTTTGGGGCCTGCGCGGACCGCCCTCTCTCCTTCGGGAGCCTGTGGGGGCAACTCACTGCCACAATATTCTAAAAAGGAAATATCTACAGAATTTATTAATTTTATTTAAAAAAATATTTTTGTCTCACTTTACAAGTGTTTGCGTAGTGTACATACAGGTTGCACAATGGCTTAAAATGAAGCCTTACACTTGTATATTGTGGGGCATGGGTACAGGTGTGTTGGGATCTGTGGGTGTGAGGGTATGTGGTGTGAGGGAACATGTGGGTGTGAGTGGGTATGGGGTTTATGGCAGTCTGTGTGTATGGCAGTGTGAGGGGAGTGTGGGTGCATGTATATGGCAGCGTGTGTATGTGGGACTCACCCTGTTGCCCTGAGGGGCCAGGCCAATGCTCAGGATCTCAATTTTGTGCTGTTAGACCAGAGGGTGTGGTGTACAATTACACATGCACACATAAAAATCAATTAAGCACACAGTCACTAGGTGCATACACCCCTATTAGGCATACACACTCACACTACCAGCTCAGGCACATACACTATACACCCCAAAAGTTAGACACAGATCACTAATTCGTATATCATGCACACAATGCCATATATATATACTCACACCCTCACACTAGCAACTCAGATACACGCATGTTCAAAATAATTAGTCTAGATTCACGCTCACTACACACACCAAATTTAGACAGAATCAGTTACCATTTACCAACACCTGCATATTCAATATACATATGTGGATTACTAATTCATATACCAAACACACACACACACACAGAGTAATATCTATATATGTGTATATATATATATGTGTATTCACTAATTTACACACATACTACCCACCTACATATATACACACAAGTGAGTTCCTAAGTTGGGTATTGTGATATTTATGTATGTATGTGCTTGGTGTACTTGGGATACCTGGGGAAATGTTAAGGTTAGAATGCAAAAGTGTAGGGGGTTAAAGTACCAGGACCGGGATTAGAACCGGTAGAGTACAGGGGCCTGGGCTGAAGAAATGAGGCTCGGGGGTAACTTTAGGTTAATCAATCTTAATTGATTAAAAAATAACACCCAAAGCCTGCAGAACAGGGAAGCATCTCAGCACAGAGTCTGGGACTGGAGCTAGAGCTATGGGGGAGCTGAAAAGGTAGATGGGGAATGGAGGGAAAAATGTGACCAGAGGAAAGTGTGGGTGTTAAAGAGGGGCTCTGGGTGTGGGGAGCAAGAGGATGGCTCTGGGGCAGCTAGACAGAAGTTGCAGAGAGCAGCAGGAGGTGCTGGAAGCTTGAGACAACTGCACAACAGCTAATAGGAGCTGGGAAGCTGTGGGGGGTGGAGATTACCGAAGGTGCAGGGTGGGGGGAAGCCTGAAAACAGAGAGAGGGCAGCAGAAAATCACAGAAAAAGCAGCAGGGACAGCAGCAATGCCAAATTTGTTCCCTTGCACCCACTCTCACACACACACACACACATAAACACACACATGCACAATGGCAGCAGGGGTTAAAGAGGTGCAGGGGTTGAAGTCCACTGAAGTCCAGGAGGAGAGACAGAGAGAGAGTCTAAATTGTAGGAGGAGGTATGTAGGTAATATCCACCTATCCAAGGCTGGAAGTTGATCCTCAATGGCCAGTTGGGGTCTCCTTCATCTTGGTGTTGTCCAGAGGGGGTCGCTGGCAGGGCCTCTGGGGTGGATAGGTGACGTGAAGCTGGTCTGGTCTGGATGGAAATGGCTTTCCCACTGGGTCTGTCTTCACTTCCCCTCTTTATAGGGGCAGACTGTGTGTGACCCTAGTGACAGGAGTCATGTCCAGGCAAGGGTCAACCCCTGGCGTACTGAGCATGTGTGTTCCATGCAGGAATGTGCAGTTTCGGGTGTCTGTAATGGTGGGGTACAATGATAGAGTTGCTGGTTCTGCGAGGTCTTTTGTCTTTCAAATGCTGGTCTTGTCTCTGTTCCTGGGGGAGGTCCATGGTTCCTGGATGAATCAATGCGAGGTGATGGCCCAGCCATTACAGACCATTCAGTAGGGGCCTGCTACTGTTGTATTTCAATCATACCAAATCATTCTCATTCACTGGGGAATCAATTTACATGGGAGGGGTACAATGAATCATATTGTTGCAACATGGGATGCCCAGGTAGAGGACAGAAGATGGAGGCTTGACATATAAAATGGAAACTTGACATGACTTTGTTTCACTTACAAACACAGGCCTAAACCATACAATAGACATAGGAAAAATAAAAATCAATACAAAAATGATAATAATACACTATACAACAGTAAAAATTAATACAAATCTAATAATTATAAAACAGTGGATATCCGAAACCAAAAACTTGCTACCAAAATAAAATTTTTTAAAGCTTATCCTAAGTTTGAGCTCACTTATACTTATCTATAGGGAATAGAGGAGGAGGGAAAAGTCAGAAATGGTTGGGGAAGGGGAGGGAATGCATTTTAAGATAAATAAAAAGAAAAACTGGGGATTTTGCTACAACCCTATGAACACACACATGCCCCACCCATTCTGCCCATGGCTAAGCATGCGCATACACACACACACACACACTCTGTCCCTGGCTACACACCCACACCCACCCACCCACTCTGCCCCTGACTGCACACATACACCAAGCCACTCACTTACCCCTGGCTGCACACACATACACACACACACTTCTCCTGGCTTGGGGGGTGGGGCAGAAAGGACTGCTCAGTCCTGCTAAAGCTCCCACTGGGTCCTAGTGCCCATGCCTCCTGTCATCTTTGATAGGAACCGGGGGCAAGTCAATACAGCATTAAAGCCTAAAGGCTGCCTCTGCCTCTGTCTCTCTGCCTGAAGGGGTGGGGCCTGTGCAGCCAATTGCTGCCCACCCTCTCCGGGGCACATACACAGTTGGTCCCCAGTGTTATGGACAGACAGACACACAGATGGAAATACTAAGCCTTTTATTATATTAGAATTGTATCTAACTCTGAATTTATGAACAGGGTGTATCTCTTCTTAAATATAATTATAGAACTTGGTGTGCAAATACAGCATTTATCATAATTTCCTCTTCTCCATGCTATCAAACTGCCAAATACTAATATTACATGTTATAGGAAATCAATACAACAAATCCTTTGTAATTCTGCAAAGCTAATGAATGAAGCAAGTGCTTATTCTGAGAAGTGACACTCCAGTCTGGTTCTACCAAAGCACTCTCTTTTAGCTACCCATTGGGATTTTGTTTCCTACCCTTTCAGAACCGTAATATGTTGGAGCATATAGAGCATTTTCACTTTTGCTAGACATCACAGTGTTGGACTAGCTTTTTCTTTGACTTATCTCTAGTCTCTGAATACACCCCTTTAGGTGACAGTGATTCTCAGCCAGTGTGCTCTGAGATTCTTTTAAGGGTCCTGCAGCATGCCACTCAGTTTTAGCATTTCTAGGTGTGCAAACACTTACACATAATTCACAGTCTAAATTCAAGGAATTCAGACAGGAACCCCTAGAAATCAATAATATTCTGAACTTATAGGGAGAGTCCAGATGAGCACGGTTGTGCGGTATGTGGCAATGCAAACACATTTGCAGCACCACAAAACACACAGTCCAGTGTTCTCCACGCTGCAAGGGCACGCTGCCCGAGTGCGTGCTACTCTGGGTCTTTTTTCTATTGGTTTTTTGACACCTGGATATCAAAAATGGTGCAACGCACGCTCGGCCAGCGCATGCTGCTGAAAAGAAGACCTGGGCTGCCCGGAGTCGCGCTGTGGCTGCTTGCTAAGCTCTGTGCAGCAGAACTGCTGCAGCTGCAGCCTCAGGAGGCCCACAGGACCTCAGGTAAGGCTTCTGGAGCCAGCACAGTGCTGGCCCCCGTTTTCTCTACCCCACCCAGGGCAACTTGCTTTGTCCCAAAGCATGTGTAGCATGAGCATTCCCTGGGGACAAGTAGCAGCAGTGCACCTTGCACCACTGCTACTTGTCCCCAGGGAACCAAACATCCATGCATATCTGGACATGCCCGTGTGGTCTTTCTGAATTTGTTGTAACAGAATAATTGTTTTTTGCTATTGTTTTTTCTATAGTAAAAAAAAATCGAAGAGCTGGCATTTTTCAAGGGTGACTTGAGACTAAAAATGGTTGAGAACTACTGTCCTAGATCCTAATATCTCTCAGGATAAAAATTTATGGGTCACTCACTCTTAAACCAGGCCCTAAGTCCAAGCACTATCATGTTGAGTTGCTCCACACAAGAAGCTCATTAACAACTGACCTCCTTTCTCTCATGAATAACCTTTCAGCTCTTCAGTGTTCTTTTGATGTGTTAGTTACCAGTGTTAACCGGATCAGTTGTGTAACTTTGGCTTGAACCTGGACCTAGCACCATCATAGTTCCTAATATAAGGCAGATATTGTTTTTTACTTCCTGACCAATGTACAATTTTTTTTATCTAAATCTAATGTGCTACTGTGCTGTGAAGAGCCTTCTATTAAACCAAGCTCCCATATTAACATAGTTAACATTGCAATATAGTCATATAGTAAACATTTCCCAGGAACCACTCATTAAAGTGACAAACACAGATCAGATCTTCATCCTTCCCAGACATTTCCCCTCTTAACTACAACTATTGATTTTCAAGAGAAATTTAAAACAATTCTTTTCATAACTGATGAAAAATGTGTACTACACAAACAACAGATTCTTTTGGAAAAGCACTTTTTCTATAGGAAAAAAATAAAAGGGAAAGGGAGAAGATATATATGCAGCAACTCAGCTATCACTTTTTATTCAAGCCAAGCAAAACTTGACCTTGAAGAGTTCTATATCCAACCTATTTTGTGGTTTTTGAGTAACAAAATAAATACTTCAGTTCCCAGGTTTGAGAATTTCTTGGATATTCCTATGGGAAATACCCTCATGCCCTGAAGCATAGCAGTTTTTGCCAAAAAACAACATCTTTAAATTACATTATAAAGATTACCAGAGAGATTACAACAACCAAACACTGGAAACATTCTCTGTTGTCATTATGAGCTTAATTGATACTATCTTCAGAAAAGGTCTAAACAAAACAATTGGCTGCAGTGGAATTTGCTAATTCATAGACATGTTTTTGATGAGCAAAAGTTTTATGTTCTGTATTACACATCACATACAACACATTCAATATACATAAAAATGCAACTGTCACTAATAAACAAAATGGTCAGATAAGTACTTATTCTTTTTGAGGTGCAGTTAAGGCTAATTGTATTTTACAAAGCTGAATACTAGTCAAAACAAAAAGCCTGCTGCAATTCAGATCAAAATAAACTTACATTGTATGTTACCAAGCTGTTAAATATATTAATTAAAATATAGGTTAGACTGTAGCTAATCATCTCATTATTAGATTGCTGTTCTTTTGATTCTACAACATAAGAGATCCTGTGAATTTTGACCTTTACAGACCTACCCTTTCATCCTATCAACCTAGGTAAAGAAAGTACTAATAGGCAAATGTTTATCCCAGACCTAGATTTGACTTCATCAATTCCTCAGCCTTAAGTGATTTCTCATCTTATTTACTGGCTTTTGCTTGTTTCTGGTCTTGTGAGATCTCTGCTCTCCTTGTTCCACACAGCAGAAATGTTGCTGTACCTGTGTTTTCCATTTTGACTATTTTCATACTTTAAAGTACATGATTGTTTTCAAAATTATTGAAAAGCAGGCACTATTAAATATTATTGAATGCCAATAATTCTTATCCAGAAATTTTAAAAAGTGTTTTATATGTTAATGATAGCTCACATGTAAGTCCAGTATACATCAAGATCCACATGGTGATATTGCATCATTCCACTGTCTGTTATTAAAATCATCTGAATATGTGGCTGATGTGGAATTCTGTGATTATACTGAAAACCCCTCATGACATGGGCCAGTGATTTGATTCAGTGGTTTGAATCACTGTCTTGATTCAGTTCAGCCAAATCAGATCCAAAAATTCAGCGCCGCTTCAGAGATTCTGCCATAGACTAAACAGGCCCTGCTGCCACTTGCCCAGCCAGGGTAGGGTTGGGGCACGATACAGGTGTGACTTGCTATGGGCAAAAGGGAGCAAGCAGCAGCAGGGCATAGCCCCCACTTCCAATGCTGCCACACCCACATCCCCTGCCCCCCCCCGGACAAGCAGAGGCAGCACCCTCATCCTGCACCCCTGTGCACCCGCGCCCCAGCAGGACAAGTGGCAGCAGCACCCGCATCCCGTGACCGCTGCCCTAGCTGGGCAAGCAGTGACAGTGCCCACATCCCATGCCCCCCCTGGGCTGGGCAAGCGATGGCAGCACCCACATCTGACACTCCCCCACCCTGGCTGGGCAAGTGGCAGTGCCCAAGTCCCTTGTCCCGCCTGCCCCGGCTAAACAAGTGAAGGGAGAGCCCATGTCCTGTGCCCCGTGCCTGACTGGGAAAGCAGCAGCAATGCCTGCATCCCTTTCCCCCCTTCCCCCCACCCGAATGGGCAAGTGACGGTAGCACCTCATCCCATGCCTCCCTGCCTCAGCTGGGGAAGTAGCAGCAGGGCATAGACCCCACTCCCAGCACTGCTGCACCTGCATCCTGCGCCCCTCCCCCCCACATCCCATGACCCTCCACCCTATCTGGGCACCTTGTCACAGCCCCAATTCTGCCCTCGCTGTGGGGCAGTTGATCTGCCCCCCCCATGCCCCTTCCCTCCCCTCTCTGTCCACCACAACAGACATACCAGCTAGAGGGAGTTGTGTCCAGTGTGGTGAGGACTGTTGCCTGTTTAGTCTATGGCTGAATCTCTGAAGCAGTGCCAAATCTTTTCCAAATCAATCTGGAGGCTTCCGATTTAATTTAGACCCTTTACTTGGTCTCCCAATTTGATTCAGATTCAAAGATTTGGCCTCCAAATTGGGTTGAATCTCCTCTGAATCGAATCAGTCACCAAAGCTTCGCACGGCCCTACTATGCACCAGTTAAACAGAATGTATGGTATGTGGCACCTCAGATGTGTCTGCAGCACCACATACACACACAGCCATGCTTGTCCGGATGTGGTCTCTGAGTTTCCCAGACTCACTGCAGATGAAAGTGGAGGAACAAGACATGCACTAATGTCTGCTGTCTACTGTGATCGAGGTCTTCTGTGGTCACTGGATAGGCTGTTGTTTAATGTAGGCTAGGGAAGAGCCCTATTTTCATGATTACACAGATCCAGTTGCCCAGAAATCCCACATGGAAGCAGAGGAGTAAGAAGGGGACACCGTTCCTACTAGTGAACAGAGTGGAATAACAGTGACAAAGTGGCTTTGCTACAGTTAAACAGCTTCACTAGTATTTGGGAGATAAATTCCATTTGTCCCTCTATCCCTCAAGCCTGGCAGAAATGTTCATCCCAAGAATGTTTTCATGACTTATGCAGAAAGAGTGCACAATTTTAAAATGCGATATAGCAAATATGTAAATCCAATGGAATTCAATAAAAATCACATGGTATCTGAACTGTGGCAAATGTATTCAGCTCTTCTTTTCTTTATCACCAACATAAGTGAAGGTTGTGAATTTGCTGCCCCAAATGATTTTGTTTCGGACTCCCATTGTGTTGCATATTGCATTGTGCCAAATCGTTTTATACTTGTTAGAATGATATAGATATTAAAATACTCTTTCAACCCATGAATAATAAGTAAACACTTCTTGTTCCTTAGTACATAAATGTAATTTTGGCATTTCATTATAACTCTAACTGAGAACTGCATTTTATTTTTCATGCTACTTACCTGCCACTATTTCAGTTTAAAAAAAGAGAGCAAAATTATCATGCCCAATTTTTGTGGTTAATTAGCAAGCAGAAATCTTGATGAACAGCAGGTATTTTTATGTTACCCATGAATAGTTCAATCTACAGTGCATGCTTATTTCTATTATCTTCCCCCAAAAATCTATGAGCAGAATGCAGCTGCATGCTGGGTTATTGACAGGATTAAAGGAAGCACACAGATAAAAGAAAACAATGTGCTTGGGGAAATAACTCTTTTTTCCCATAAAATATAAATCACATATTCATAATTGGAATGAGCTTGGGGATTTCTATTCTTACCTCAGTTTATAAATAACTGCAGTTTTACTGCATGCTTTCAAGCAAAGAAAAGAAAAGAAAGAAAATAAAAGAAAAGTTTGTAAGTATAACTTCTTTATAGGAAAAGTTTGAAAAGGAATTATTGCTTTTTCTCCCCTTTCTGCTTCTCCTGTCCTAGATAAATGGAGTCTGAGTGAAATACTATACCACCCTCTCAGGACAAGTGCACTGACTTTCTGCTGAGTTAAAAGAACTGCAAAAATGTTTTACTGTTTAAGGTATGATGAAAAATCAGGTATACTGCACACCCTCCACCTAACCTAAAAAGGGTGAGGCATTTGGTTCTTGTTCCTTCAGCCTAGGAATTCTTCTGTAAACCTCAGATATTTCACATATTTTGCATTTTGTTTGAAAAAAATGAAACCAGTGATGCATGTTGTAAATCATCTAAAATATTATAGACCTTTAAAAAAAAAGGCAACAAAAAAATAAGCTATTTATCTAATAATTTGCCTGGTTCTTATTACACTGATTATATAATTAATTTGTTGATATTTATATGGCCTTCCTGCCTGTTTCTCATCAGGAGGGCCACAATTTCCTTTGTTGGGAATCTAACGCTAGAATTCATTAAAAATGAATGATAGGCTCAAGGATGCATATACATGTTACCTGAAACAGTTATTGGTAAAAATGTGTATGCTATCCTTAGAGCAGGAATGACTCCCAGGCCTACATTTTAACCTATAAGCTGGAGAGTCTTGCATATGCTTATACTTACGCACACTCCCTCTGTCTGGCCCAGTAAACCTTTGGTTCTTGTGTGCATATTCTGAACAGGCAGAACTGAGGAAGTTTCCCCTTCTGGCACTTTCTAGGACTATGGGAGATGTCTGCTGTAGCACCAGGCTCTCTTATAAAACCATCCTCTCCTCCAGGTACACTTTAATAGAAACAAGGGACACCCACCTTGCCTCTCAAAGTTCTGAACTTCCCTGTAGTTAAATGTGGTTTTGGACAGAAGTGACATTGTTCACATGATTGGCCCTCTGAAAGTGTTCTATAGCTGTGCCGTGACACACATGAATGGCTAGAGCACTTTAAAAGTGGCTAATTGTGTGATAAATTAACCCTCAATTTATGAGGGATCAGATGAAGGTGCTCCAAAGTAGAGCACCTTAGGGAACTTCTGTTCTCTAAGGTCAGTTTTCCAGGCTCAGGTGCTGTCTGCAGGAAGGGAGGGGGGAGAAGGAAAGGGATGGGAGCTTCAGGATGCAGTTTGCCCAGCCTGAGCTGGAGGGGAGGGGGTGGATTGCAGCCCCCCCTGTCTTGCTGTG
>NW_017729008.1:7707874-7719981 GCF_001723915.1 Gavialis gangeticus | reverse complement strand
GCTCAGGTCAGGCAAACCTTAGCCCACAGCTCCCTCCCCCTCCCTTCTCCCCTCTCCCTTCCTGCATATAATACAAGAGCTGGGAGAGGGGCAAGGCTAGAGGAGAGAGGCTGTAGACAAGCTTCTCTGCAGAATCAGCTCTAAAGCAAAGCTCAGCCTTGCCCCCCTCCACACCCTCTGACCCAACAGATGAATGTCTGCTGAGTCAGGGGGGTTGCTCTAGGGTATGTTTTATGTTCTGTCTCCATCTCCCTAGAATGTTGAAGCACCGTGAGTTAACATTGGGGATCTGCATGTCTGTCAGTATTCTGTGTCAGTCCTACCAAAGGACATGACTTAAGAAGTACACCCGTCCTCACCATGTCCCCAGGATGTAGTTCTGAGTAGCCCCTTACATAGGATACTGTTTTTGCAGCTCCCATTCTAAAGCATCTAATTTTCTTGATGAATTATATAAGAAGCTTTAAATTATATAAAATGCTTATATATTTAAACACAGCATTCTATATTCCACTCCAGGGACCAAGCACCTAAAAGTTGGCCATCCATATTATGGGTCTGATCCTAAGTGAGCATCCCAAGCATCCATCCTTTGAACTATTTGCCCTTATGCTTATTGTCCTCCCAGACTGCCTCTGCAAATGTGCTTTACTGTGGAGTAGACTAATTAGTGGGAAATAAAGCATCACCATCTATGTGGCCTACACATGCAACAGCATTAGGCTGTAGTAAACTAGTTAAGATAGTATTGTCAGGGTAATTAACAGTCCCTGACAGTATTATCTTACAGCAGGGTAATTAACTACAATTAAACGCACATGTAGATGCTGACTGCAGGTGTAAATTGTGCTCAGCCAATGCAACCAGCAGGGGGCCAGACTTCTGCTTGCCACCTACCCACACAACTCTGTACTTTCAGCATTTTTGTACCCTGGCCTTCCCTTTCTCCACCCAGTGCTGCCACCTGGAGCCTGGGACAAAGTGGGGCAGGAATGTCCCTGGCATAAACTGCTTTGCCCCAGCTCAAATTGCTACTGTCCCAGGAAGATATGTAGATGCTGCACCCAGGACTGGTTTACTCCAGCTCAAACTGCTCTAGAGTGTATTGCTTCACATTAATTGCATATGAAGACACACCCACTGTCTCTTTATGCACCTTTTATTTGGAATGTCCTTTTTGTTTTTAAATGAAATCTTTAATTACAGAAACATTTAGCACTGCAATTTTAGGGATATATAAGTATTCTTAGGAAAAACATAAAATATGACTTTGAATGGTTTATACCTTAGTTGTAAAAAAAATATTCCAGTGAAATCATGTTATATAAGCAGGCCAAGAATGGAGGCTATAAATACATGGAATCTTTAGAGTGGGATCAGCTGTGGCAGGATGTCAGGCCTCCACCACTCCTGGAGCTTCAGAGGCCCAGTCCTACTGGACAATGGCTCTGCATGGGCTGGATTTTTGAAGGCTCAACATTTCACCCTTGTATGAAAGGAATAATTGAAATTTGTAAGGATACTCATGCTTTAAAATAGCTTTCCCTCCATCCCACCCTCCCCGCAAGCATCTCTGTATCATTTTACATGGTGTCCCTCCAAACATTATGAAACCTCATAACTGAGTCTGAGGAAGTGGCTGATATGAACTGTATGAGAATATATGTGAGCATACAGGTAAGAGAGAGCTGTAGAAGGCATCTTGTAATACTGGTATGTTTGCAGGCCTACATGTCTACCATTCTAGGGAGATAGAGGCAAAACATAAAAGATACCCTAGAGGGATGATTTGGAAAAATCTATGTGAAGTGCTGAATTTGATCCCTACTATAGTCATTTTCCTACAAATTTTATACAATACAGTATTTTACAAAGTACTGTCTGAATACTATGATATGGCTCTATGCTATTTAATTGGGACAAAATCTCTATTTTTCTATTTTTTCTGCTATATATTATGAAGAAATTAAAAACTGCAAGAATCATGTTCAGGACCTAGCTTCAGCCCACATAAGTAAACAATTCAGAACTGCTCTCAAAACTCCATTCTTACTACATCCTGTATGCCTAGAGGACTATCTACTGGCAATCTGGCATATGAATTGTAGCACAAAGTTGCCTTGATGACAATTTCCTATGTAGTTTCTGCAGTAGCCTAGAGATGGGTATTATGGCATGTCTTAAAGCAGGTTTAGTGAGATTCAGCACAGTACTAATCTATGAATAAGTGGGTGGCTTTACCATGCCCAAGGGACTGTGAAAATGGCTTGTGTTTTTATAATCTTATCAATTAAAGCTGGTCAGAAATAAGGAAAAATCAGTTTAGAAATTCTTTCATTGTAATCAAGTAAATGAAGGGAGGAATTATTAATACGCAGAAGAGAGAGAGTCAGGGAACAATGGCCTGAAGGTAACTTAAGGCTTGTCATTGGGAAAAATGTTTTAACAGTAAGAACAATAGGAAGGGTAATAAATGATCCAAAGAAATAGGGTAGTGACTGCTAAACACTTACAGGGCTTGAGACTAAATCCACATTTCCCAACTTCACTATATAAGACTCTCTCATGGGTAAAACCTGGAAACATGGAGATCCTGAGAGAAGCCACACTTCAGGAAAAGTGGGGGATGATGCTATGATGTTTGTTGTACTGAGACACATAGAAAAACCCATGCTGGAATAAAAGGGAATAAATGCTGATCATATACCCAATGGAGGGTTAACAATAGAGCAGCTGTGACTAAAGCCATTAAAGATTATAATATAGTATGTCTGTTTTTCTTCCTATTTATAGGGTGTAAACCAGGAGTAACTCTAGAGAAGGTAAGCAAAGTAAATAATGTAAAACAGGAGAAATTTTATTTACAGAAAATCAATACTTACAGTCTACTTCAGAAGAATTGCAGTATTAGGGTTTGGAGTCAGTTCTTGAAAAAGGAGCTAGAGAGTAGAAACACACACTGAGGGTAGTAGGTGTTTTGAAATAAAGCACACATTTTGATCAGTGCTTAACTTGCCTGAAATTCTGGTTTAATAGTCCATACAGCCTATTACATTATCTTGAGAAATCCAAACCTTTTGGAGCTAGCCAAAGTATATGGTGAAACTTGTTTGCACTTTCTTTAAATATGTATTCAGTACGTCACAACACATATCCTGCTTTATACCTTTTTGTTTATTTGTTTGTCTGGGAAGGAGCAAAGAGCAGTTTTCTTGCAGTAAATGTTTTTCATCACTGTCAGGTGATTATATCCTATCTATCTAGTCACATATATATTTTGCAAGTTTCAAAGCAGGCAACTTTTCTACTAAATCTGTCGGAAATTGTTCAAGCAGCTACATTTTGAGTTGGCATGGAATATGACTGGAGGTGTTGACAGAATAGAGGTAACCTCTGCAGCTCTTTGCTGTGAGTTGTTGCTTTGCTTCTCTAGTACATTCATTTGGAAAATGTCCAACATGTCAACCACCTCTGTGGCAATTGGGAATCTGTCACTGGAAAGCATTCAACAGACTGCAGATACCAGCTATTTTCTCTGCCAGAAATGCCAACTCCAGCTGCTGATGCTTCAACAACCGTACTTTGTCATAAAGACGGGGTTTGGGGAGGGTTATAGAAGAGGGGGACCAAAATATTGATTTCATATTCAGTGAAAAAATAGATAGTTGTGCATAAGTCCCATAGAGACTTGTGTCATGTTTGTGGAGTCTTTATACAAAGCACACTGAAGAGATTGAAGCAAACATTCTTGTGAGCATTTAGCTTCAGGAGATCTAGGTATTTGGCAGTGGGTGCGCACAAAAAATTCATTTTTTGTTTGGCAACTATAGCAAAGTAAATGGGTAAGTATACAATTGTTTCAGTTAAACACAAAACCATTATTTAAGAATTTTTGGTGACTTGAAATAAGATTCTGAATCAACTGAAGCATTTTATTTCACCCAAAGCTAAGTCATTTTTGCTTTGTGCCGGTGGGTTTTTTTAATAATAAAATAAGGCCTAGATTCACAGAAGGGGCACTTGGGACCTAAGATATGGGTTTCCTGATCCCTGCACAAGTGTCCTAACCACTAGGCTATTGAGCTAAAACACAGTAGTGCCTTTTTCCAGAATCTAGCAGCTCATGGGCTTTTGTTTGGCTTAGTTTTGGAACGTATCTTCCTTAACACAGGTACACAGGTGAGCACATGGTCCTGCGTAGCTGCCCAGCCTCAACACAACTTTACTGAGCATGTTTAGTAGCTGTGTGGACATTTCTATGCCCAGAGATGAATTACAAATGGCATGTAAGTGCCAAAAACTGCAGTTACATGACTGCATAAGTATTTGGGTGCATAGGGTAAAACAGTATTTTGCCCTTCATTCAAACACATCTTAAGAAACTGCCGGAGAGAGATTTTGAAGCTAGAACTTTCACATTTCATTAAGCTAAAGGAGCACCAGCAGTATCACCTCCATTTTGTGAATGGTTCCTACATCCCCTTAGAACTTTTGCCCGATTAAATCCAGAATCTTTTTTTCCGTGTTTTTATTCAGCCAAAACCATTTATGACCCAAATTCCTTGATTAGTTTCAGATTGACTGAAATTTCACTTTTTGGAAAATAAAATTAGTCATTTTCAAAATACATTACCTAGCCCTCAGTGCTAAAGGAGTTAACAGGAATGTCTTCTCAAAAGCTCTGTACTGTCTCCAGACTGAAAATGTGTGTTGTATCTTGCTTACACAAACATATTTTTTCTATGTATTTGAATATCAGTAAGGATTGTCATAAACCCACTCTGGTTTTAGGATGTCATGCAGATGTTCTTGTTTTTGTTGTACTAGTATAGCCTGTGTGGTCTCATTGGAAAGCCAGTGTTATGTTGTATGCATTTGTGTCACTTTCTAACACTGTATAGATTATGTTATGCTGTCTACGTGTATCTTCATGACTTTGGGCTTGGTTTAGACATAGGAAAAAATAGAGTAGGTGGAACTGCTAAGTCACTCTTGCTACTGGGATATTAGGGCAAGTACAATTGCCGCTCTCAGTAACAGATAGAAAGGGACCACTTGTAGGATGGATGACCAAGTTATCTGCCTGTAATGGGGAAAAACAACTGCTTAATAATGAAGGCATCAGAGAGAAAAAGTCCATCAAGCCAGAGGAATACAGATATCCTAGAAAGAGAAATTTTGGGAGGATTGTGTGACTTATGAGCAATTAGAATAATGCTGATAGGTGGGAGGAAGCTGACTGGGAGGTCTTTTAGGGTCTATCTGTGATAGAATCAGTTACAGAGGCCCCCAGCCACTGGGGCTGGCAGACTGAGCATGATGGCTGATTTCTGATGATACTGGCAGGTCTCTCAGCAGGGCTAGGGTGTATCCTGCTGAGAGGGGAAGAAACTTTACTTGTCTTTTCATTCTTTCTGCAAATCTATAGTCAGTTTTACTTGTATAATTCTTTTCTCCTACATAATAAAACCTCTTGTTGTTTTGTCTCCTTATTGATTACCTGTGATAAGTGTCTCAGAGTGAGAAATATTCCAGCCTAACCCATTCTCCAGAAAAGGGGACATAAAATTTCTTTCACAACCCAAAGGGGAGGCTACCTAGAGCTGGAGGAGATTCCCCTGCTATAGCTGTAAGGTCTGGTAAAACCGCTGTAGAGTTCATGTTTGTGGGGATAAGGAGTTATTTCAGGACAAAACTTGGTCTGCTCCTTGGGAGATTTGGCAGGACAATAGGAAGAAACTCGAGGCTCTAGGGTACTCTGTGCATGGGTTTGTGAGAGGAATGGTTTGGTTTGGTTTTTTATAAGCCACCATACCTATTTGTTAATAGCTCAACATCAGGGGTTATCAGTATATAGCTGTCTTTCCACTTCATGATGCTGTAGTAATAGATGTCATGATGAATGTTAAATGAACTGACAGATTCATTGGCTTTGTTGTTTACTGTTAGTAATTTACAAGTAGCCAACTGTTAACACATGGTGAAGTTCAAGATAGAGATATTTGTCTGCACTAATATCAACTGGTGCATCTACACATGCACTTCACTGCAGACTTGACTAATTAGCTCTGCAGTAAAGTGTCACAGACTACATGTGCACCAGTATTAGGGCACAGTAAATTAATTTACAGGTTCAAAGTGCTACAGTCCTGGGTGTGTGTGTAAATGCTGTCCCTGGAAGTAGCTGACTCCTGCATGAGCTGCACCAGCGTTTATTTCTTTTAATTAATAGCACACGTCGATGCACCCAATGTGTATAATATCTACTTCAGGCAGAAGCTAACTTTTTAGATAGCTCTACAGAATCCCAATAATCATTACATAGCCTGCTATCAAAATTGACATGCCTTTTGGCAGAGATAAAGGGGTCAAGGAGATGGAACTAACCCCACAAATATCCAAAATTGAGTCAAGTCACATTGGCAAGACAGCATGAGTTTTTCCCAATGCTGTTTGTTCTGTATTTGTTCTATGTATAAATCCAAGTTCTCAGCCTCCTGGGCTTCAATTTGGCACTTTTCATGAGCACTAAATTACCTTCAAATTTAATCCAAAGAACAGGGAGCTTTTACTATGTGAAGGCGGATATAAGAGTGTTCTGACTGTGCTAGCACAAGGGCAGACTGTGGTTCACAAAAGTTCTCAGTACCTTTTAGTTACCTTGTAAGTGATGCAAATGAAAAAAAGCCTACCATTCCGCCATCTCAAAAATGAACAGCTGAAGTGACTGCAGACGTTGCCTGCTGTGAGCAGCAGGCTTTCTCCATTTCATTGGGTTTGAAAAAAAATCATCAACAAGAAAGTGAAGGCAGAATGCAAAACATGGCACATGATCAATTCCCTTAAACTTAGTGGTAGATTTTAGACCGTGTTTCTTTTATTTTCAGGAGTAAGAGGTTCGAAACAGATGTTGTACCTTGGCATTCTGAAGGATAGTTAGGAAAAAACCTGTCCTTGTTGAAACTAATAAACTAAACTGTTCAGGAATTTGGTTATAGCCAGCTGAACCAGAGGCAAAAAGAATATTTAGGCTTTTCTCATCTGAGAATTGTGTTGTTCTGTAGGCACACTGACAGTTAATATGTTCAAAGGAATTTTCAGTTATGCAAAATTATTCTCTATGATATAATTAATTAAAGGATTGGTATCACCTTTCAGCAGAATCTTACAGGTTCCATCTTATTACATAGAATTTCTCCATATGACCAAGTTTGACTATGCTTATAACACATTCTAAATTTTACGAGAAATAACTATTAGAGGGGGAAAGATTGAGATTATAGGCTACTAAACATGATGGTGTATTCCCTATCTTCATTTTCATTGTTATCCTTGCTAAACCCGTTGTCTACAGAATATCTTCACAACTTATGTTCCAAGTTACCACTTGCCTTATTTTTATGCTAGCACTTCACTGGGTTGTCAAAACTTCAAAAGAGATCCATTAAGTGCAGCTAGCAGCCCGAAAACTGTTTTGTTCAGTGTACCTGGCAAATTATGTAGCACTGAAACTATTAGATATATCTTTATGCTACATTCATTATTTTATTACTGTATATTCATCAGGATGACAATTTTCAGTTTTATTCAGTTGCTCAAATATGTTAGTATGTTTGCAAAAGCTTACTCTTCTACAAAGCATTTTATTCAACAATTGATGTGGACAGAATTTGGCAGCAGTCCTTAAGGCACCAACAGAAAACATTTGTCCATGTAAGATGTATAATATCTTGTCTTCAAATTAATTTCATAGGCCATTGATGTTAAAAACAGCAGTTTATGCCACAGTGCCATGGATAACAGATGGTAAGAACTTTGTGTTCAAGACAAAAGAGTCTATACATTCTGGGTACTGTCAATCTCAACTGTGAGAGGGGAAGGAGTCAGAAGTACTTTTCTTTCAGCCGTATCACTTCCCTCCCCTCCAGATACATGTACCTACTTTCAAGAAAGCAATTCATATAATGCCAGCTGGCCTGTTCTTCATTCATCAGGAGGGTGCAATCTAGATTAGATTTAAGTACTTTCAGTAGATGTGTGATTTGTTTTCCCTCAATATCCCAAGCCTTCTGCATCTCCAAAATAGACTAGGCTCCTGCCTCATACTCCTACAAGAATCTGCCTCTGCCTATTGTGATTATGCCTCAGTCTAACTAAAGTGATCATGATGAATCAAGTGTTACCACACTCATATGTTGGAAGCATGAGGGCCAGAAAGCCAGTAACAGGTAGAAAGGGCAATATTGTTAAGACCTTGGGAACCTGAAGGAGGGCCATAAGAGCATTTGTAAAGGCTGTGGTTGCCTGTCTCAGCTTGGACACTACAGCTGCTGACAGCATCATTGGAGAGGCCCCAACAGTGCATGTTTGCCTTAAACCATCCAACACCCATTTTGACGGGTAGAATGTGGCAACCTTCTCACGTTCCACTCCATCAGTACCTCTTTGAGGGAAGTGAATGCCACGCTTTCATTGGTGCCTCTGCATTTGGATTACTACCAGCTTCTAGGACTGCTTAGCTGGGTTCTCACGCCAAGCATAGCACTTTTTTTAGGGTGAGTGGTTACAGCCTCTGGGCCCACACTGCTAGTAGGCAATGAATCTCTATCTACCTTCCTACAACTCTACACCAAAGGAAGCAGTACAGCTAAGCTCTCTGTTGTTAGTCAGATTGCTGCTGAATGCAATGCAGCTGTCATCCTTCTGCAGGAAACACACTGCAAGTCACCTGACAGACTAGAACTGTAAGGCTTTATTTTGGCTGCCTTCATCCTCAGCAAGACCTATGCCCTTACAACCTTCATCAGAAGAGACACCGAGTGGTGCCAAGTTGCTTCCTCACCAGATGACAACAACATTGAGTGGCTCACTATCAAGATCGTGATACTTCCATCATTAATGTCTACCTGAAGGTGAATAAACCTCTTCTATGAATCACACTATTTTCCCCGTTGTCAGAACCCCCTCTATCATTTTCACAGTGTGTCAAGGCATCTTTGGTGCCTGCCACTTTAAGGGCTTGAGCAGGCTACAGACCAGCCTGCAGGTGGGAGCAGACCCAATCAGGTGGTCACATGGCAGTCAGGAGGCTGCCTGATGTAGGGCTAGGCAGCCAGGGTATAGGACCAGACCCAAGGATTGGGTCTTCCAATTGCAACTGGGGAGCTGAAGGATGAATATCACCTGGCTGGTATACTGCTGCTCTCAGAACACCTGGATGTCAGAGTAGGAACTATGGGGATTGAGGAAGTTCCTGGTCCTGGGGCATGACCTGAAACTGCACCATGATGGAGTTGGATGGTGTGGTGGGGCTGCTTGTGGCAGGGCAGTCTCCAGCAAATGCCACACCTGTGCCTCCCTAGTGAAAGGTGAGGATGGGGCACTGTAAAGACTCAGCCCCCACTGATTTGTGGGTGACCATGTGGAGGGGAAAGGCTAGGGAAACACACCCCAACAGAAAAGCAAAGGGCCCAGGCCCACTGAATGGGGCCTAAGGCAGGATGCAGGCATGTTGACAGACACCTGAGGCCTGAGTGATAGGCCAAGTTGGGGATCCAGGCATGTCAAGAGACACCTGAAGCCTAAGGGACATAATAATGCCCAGTGGCCCCAGTGAGAGGGCAAAATGAGAGCCAGAGGCCACATAGAGTAGGGTTTGTGGGGCCTGAAGGACTGCATATAGGCCTGCAGTAGTGGCAGCCAGAGACTGCATAGAATAGGGACTGTGGGGTGCCTGAAGGACTTGTGCATAGGATGGCTGGAGTTGAGGACTCAGTGACAGACACCTGAGGCTAAATTTGGGTCAGAGGCTGAGTGCAGCCCAGCTAAGGGGCTAAGGAAAATAATAGTGGAATTGGATGCCATCTGTGAGGCATGGGACATGGTATAGGGGTAGTTTGGAGAAGTGCATTATGCCCTTGGCATCAGGGCATTAAATAGGGAGCTTCCCACCTAGTAACAAATATTTCAGTTCCAACAAAGGTGTGACAGGAAAAGCAGGTGGGTGGATTGCCCTAGAAAAGTGGGTGGGCCAACATTGTGACTGGCCTCAGGATGGCACATCTCTTACACACAGAAAAATGGTTTGTAAACTATAGTAGCATGGATGTTTGAAGGATCTGTTGGCCACCAAGCTGATGAAACTTACAGCAGACAGAGTGAACACACATAGATTTCAGGGCACCTATACACATACATTAAGACTGCTCCAATGCATTGAAACAGACTCAATTAATCAAGTCTGCTGGTGCGTGGCAATTACTGTGTTCCAGAAGACTCCAGCATCACATATATCAGCATCTCTGTGCTTCAAAATGACAGTGGGGGAGCTTTAACTAAAGTTCCTTGTACAAGCTTTCGTTAAAGTGCCCCCACTGCCATTTTTCACCACAGGAACACTGATACATGTGACATTCTAATTAGAGCGGCCCTCAGAGCTGCTCTAATTAAAGCACACCTGCCTCCTGGAGCATGTGTATAAATGCCCTCAGTGACCAACATGGGGTCTGTCATAATAATTTTGCCACTCTGCTGTCTTTGCAATCTCAAAACAACCACTCCTTTAATCTGGTTCTTTCCTTATTTTTATTTCTATGAAGCCAACCCTGGATACTGCTGCAAATACAGAGATGACAAACAACTCATTTTCACAACAGCATGACAAGACACTGATTGGCACTAACCAGGGAAGGTGTCCAAAGGCAGTAGTGCTAACCATCAGTGTTTAAAAATCACAGGCAACACTAAAAATTTAGATTAAAAATCATCAGGTTTTAAGTATAATCCAAGCAATTTTAAGGTTTTCTTACTTGCCCCATCACATGCATCACATGTTTGCATGAATCTATAAGGAAATTATTAAATATCATGCCATTTACAATAAAATTTAGAGGTGGCAATGTTGCACAAGTGAGTTGAGACCTGGTGTATGAAATTAGGATACAGGTAAATAAGCAAAAGGGAGCAAGGGATGATGGTATAATTGTGTATCCTTTCAATAAGGATGCAAGTTTGGATGGATGTAGCATGTTTGGATGTGGGACTTTTCAACGTAGCATTGTTGTCTGGGAATCAGTACATACATCAGTACATAAGTATGTAACTGAAATAGCAAACTGAAGTAAGAAAAATATATTGTTCTCTGCTGACCTAAGAATGGTGTATATCCTACCTTTCAGAGCAGTCAGAGGAAATGGGTATTGCTGCAGGGAACAGCATCAGGGAAAGGGTTCCCTGTAGGGTTGTGAAAAGCTTTGGTAGCCGATTCAATTCGGATGAGATTTGGCCCAATTTGGAAGCCGAATCCCTGAATCCAAACTGAATCAGGAGACCAATTAAAAGGTCCAAATTGAATCAGAAGCCTCTGAATCAATTCAGAAAAGATTTGGCACTGTTTCGGAGATTCAGCCATTAACTAAACAGGCAGCAGTCCTCACCATGCTGGACACAGCTGCTTCCAGCTGGTAAGTCTGTTGTGGTGGGTGGAGCGGGGAGAGAAGGGGCATGGCAGGGCAGATCAAAGCCCCCACAGCGAGGAAGGGCAGGAGGACATGGGAGTCAGGGAGTGGGGCAGGAGGAGTGGGATGCAGGCGCAGCAGCACTGGGAGCTGGGGCTATGGCCTGCTGCCATTTATCCACTTCTGCCTGGAGCAAGCCGCACCTGCACCCTGGCTGGTCAAGCGGCACCAAAGCATAGCCTGCTGCTTGCCCAGCCAGGGCAGGGGGGCACAGGATGCGGTGCTGCTGCTGCTTGCCCAGCTGGGATGGGTGGAGGTTGTGGGAAGTGAGGGGGGACAATGCTAGGAATGGGGGCTATGCCCTGCTGCTACTTGCTCCCTTCCACCTGGAGCGAGCAGCGCCTGCGTCATGCCCCTCCCCCTGCTCCCGACACTGACATGCCTGCATCCTGCACCCCCCCCACCCCAGCTGGGCAAGCAGCAGCACTACCCACATCCCACCCCCTCACCCCAGCTGGGCAAGCAGCAGGCTATGCCCTGCTGCTGCTTGCCCAGTCAGGATAGGGAGGTTGTGCACTGCGTGTTTGGCTCACTCTGGGCAGAAGGGGGTAAGCGGCAGTAGGGCAGAGCCCCTGCTCCCACCACTGTTGC
>NW_017729008.1:7702571-7707680 GCF_001723915.1 Gavialis gangeticus | reverse complement strand
CCCCTGTTGCGCCCACATCCCCCCCCCCCAAGTCCTGCACCCCCCGCTCTGGCTGGGCAGTTTGTCCCAGCCCCATGCCCCTTCCCTTCACCCACCACAACAGACTTACCAGCTGGAGGCAGCTGGTGAGAACTACTGTCCAGCGTGGTGAGAACTACTGTATGTTTAGTCTATGGCTGAATCTCTGAAGTGGTGCTGAATCTTGGGATCTGATTCAGCCGAATCAAATTGGTACAGTGATTCAAATCTCTGAATTGAATCACTGTCCCTGTGAATCGGCCAAATCTGAATCTGAAGCGAATACTTGCCTCTTTGCACAGGCCTAGTTCCCTGGGACTGTAATAGCAAAAACTTTTAGAAAAGAAGAGCAAGGAGAGGGGCATGCTTTTGGAGTCACACAATTTGTAAAAGAACTATCCTTGCTTATCTCATCATTTGAAAACACAGTATTCCTTCCTTCAGGCCTTTGATAGATTCTAATTCCCTTCCATTCTTCCATTTCTCTACTATCCAGTTCACAGCAAGACTGGGAACATTTAGCTTTTACAGAAGCTGCAATGATCTTGTCCCATACAAAATTCTTCTTCTGTATTTTCTCTCTTCAGCTCCTTCTTTCCTTCTCTCCTCCCACCCCTCACCCTCTGACCTTCTATGCATAGTTTCCAATTCTCTTCCTTCACAATTCTCATAGAAATAGCATTCTAATATTTCAATGAGACATTTTCCACTTGAACTTGAAATTAATAATAATTTGCAACAATTAATTTATTTAACCTATGAGTCCTAAATTAATTTCCCATGAACTATAAGGCAAAATGTAACTACCACAGATGTTTGCAAGAAGCAAATACAGAAGAGGTACAAGGACTATAACAGAAAATTAATATTCTAATCTGACAAGATTTTCTAATATTTTTCTCTTCTGTTTCCCCAGCTCTTTTATATCTAAAAATGAATGTTACTTAAAAGTAAAAGAGAAGAGTAAAATTGTAGCCTATGTCCAGCTTTTATGTATATATTATCAGTGACTTACAATTTCAAATCTTGGGTTTTCAATTATTGTATTTTAAAAACTAATATTAATATAGATTTTTCCTACAACTACCATCTATAAATGGATATGCTACCATATCAGTCATGTCTAGCCAATGCCACACAAGGTCAAGTAATTATAACATTTTTGGCACTGAGGTAATTTATTATTGCTATTGCCCATGCAAAGTAATAACTCTATGTAATATATGGGGTGAAATGGATATTTTGAAAAAGAAATAGTCAAAATATGCAAGATCAAGCTATTTTCCATGTATTCCTGTAATTTCCCTTCAGTGTCATAAATATTTTCATACAATCAACTGATTAAAAGTATCTTATCTTTGCCATCCACTTAGCTATTAGCGTAATTGTATACAAGGCTTAGCTTAACAGAATGAAAAAAAAATCACAGATACCCCACAGAAAAAAGGATGAAGTGTCACAGCTTTGCTTCAGGGCTGATGAAAATCAATATATGGCAAAGCATTAGTCCCTTCTTAAACCATGTTATGAAATAACAGACCTTCCCAGGTTTCAACACTTATATAGAAACCTGGAGCCAAATCCATTTCAGGTGTAACCCCATTAACAGCTGAGATGTATTTGTTCTTAACAGCTTAAAAGAGAGAGAGAGATTCAAGCACAGAGGACATGCTTGTTCCTCTCACCAAGGAGAATTACATTTAACTACTAGGGAGAGGAATGTTTCCTGGCCTTCCCTCAATATCTGCATGCAGATAATGCCTCTGCTTGAAAAAGGAGGGCCATTTACCTATATAACATTTTTCTCACATTCCAGGTCCAGGACGGGCTCATTGTGAAAGGGAACAGGGACAGTGTAGCAAAGCTCCGGTTTCAGGAGCAACTGTGACACACCTTGGTGACCACGCAACCCTTGCCTTGCTCCAGCCCTAGGATGCTCTCCCCTTCTTACTCACCTGCCTTGATATATTTGTTTGATCAAATGGGAGGCTGCCTCAGGGTCTTAAAGTGAGCTCCAATTCTTTTAGTCACCATTAGGTCTTTCCTGCACCCTGCTGGTCTCAGTTCTGTGTCTCTTGGATTAAGTGGGAGCTCTTCTCTCTGGTGCTTCTTCAGTCAGATTGCCTTTCTGGCTCAGAATCTGGATGTATAACTTGCCTAAACCCTGCCCCTTCCAGTCAGGTGGCACACCAGCCAACTGCAGAAGTTTCCTCTTAGGGCCTGATGGCTGATTTCCATGGCAGCTTGTGACTGCTGCTTGAGCAGCGCCTCTCCTGCCAAAACTAGGCTCTGCCCCTCTGTCTTACTGCCTAGTGCAGAGGCAAGTGATTATTTTGGGCCGGTTAGAATAGCCTGGTGGGCTGCATCCAGCCCCCGGGCCACATTTTGCCCACCCCTGGCCTAGTGCCTGGCTTTGCAACAGGCAGTCCTAACCAGTGTTTTCCTGACCAGGCTGTGGGTGTGCCCCTTTACTCTCAACATCCAAACTCAGACACAGGAAATGAACCTGGTCCCTCACAGGATAGACAACTACCCTAACTAGCTACAGTAGTGTCCTTCTCTTTATGTAAGTGCACATTCACAGTCCAAAATTGTCCCAATGGATGTTTTGTGAAAGATGCCACATTTCCATGAAAGATTTTGATTTTGATTAAACAGCTATTTTATGAAAATGTTATTCATGTTCTAACACTATGCTACAATATTTTAGTTCTTCCTTAAAGTTATGTGGACACGACCGTACAGACCTACTAATGTGCTCATTTATAATTAAAATGTGTGAACATTTTTCTGAACTCTAAATCTAGCTAAAGATGATTGCAAAATATGGACCTAAATTCTGAAAGATGTTGCTTATGGTCTAAAGAGTTTCAGGTTTTAGTTTCTAGGAAAATATCACTGCATATAAGACTTAAACCTTTAACAGTCTTTCAGGAAACTGTCTCTGTGCAAAGAAAGACTCGATATTTTGAAGGCAGTTACAAGAGTTAATATTTAGTCTCTCTATTAACATTATTTCAGACTCTCTGGTTAAAGCACCAAAGGTCCCATGGATTGATTTACATTGTGAAGATTATCTTTGCAACTAGAAGGACTAGAAACTTTTTAAAATGATATCTTAAATTCTGAATAATAAAGTAAGATGTGCACAAAGGGCTCCAGAATAATATCTGTTATTCCATTTGGGGTGAATTCCACATCATTTCTACAAAATCGAAGTAGGCAGGTTCTATGCAAATGTAAAAAGATTGGTGGAGGTGAACTCTATCCCCAGCGATGCTACTACTCCAGACCTTTTGCTCCTGTTGAAGTGGGCCCAATAAATTTGCTTGATTTACAGGTTTTCCATTGGTTCATACTACTGTGGTGACTTTTGCTATGAATTGTGGTACAGCAAACAGTTTTAAATGCTTCTGCAGACATGTTCACTTATGCTGGGTGTCTACACCATAGATAAATCCTGTGATCCTGGTGTCTATGAAATACAAACAGATTAATAAAAATTAGGCCCTTCACCTGATTTACTGTATTTCTTTGAATCTAAGTCTGAATCTAAATAAATTAACACATTTTACCCAGACACAGAAGAGCTCAAAGCAAATCTAGCATTTCACTTCTCACAAAATCTTAGTTTAGGGAGAATTCAAGAAACCTGAATGAGGATCCTAATTCTGTTGTTACTTCTGTATTTCAGGGACATGATGGGCGTGTCCACACATGCAAGCATGTCTGCTTGCTAAAGCTCAAATAGAAGCAGTACAAGTTTGAGCCAGGGCTTTTTGCCTCAGTGCACATGCATAGACATGCACTTCATTGTGGAGCAAATTGTGCCACTTCGGGCAAAATAACCCTGCCTGACTCATCCCAGATCTGCAGCAAGGGGGAGTTAGAGCCCAGGGCCAGCACCTCTGCTGTCCCCAGCAGTATAAAAGCTGCCCAGTCCTGGCCCCAGCAGTACAAAAAGCTATCCTGTCAAGTAGCTCAGGGCTACTCGCTCTCAGGAGCTTTGGGGGCCCAGCCAATTGGTACATGGGGAAACTACCCCTTGTGCCAGCTGGACTGCTGAAGCAGCCCTGAGAGTTCCCTGCACCCTCTACCCACTGCAGCAGTCTGGCAGTGGGGGCTGCTGCCTGGCTGTAACCTGCTGCGCACCTGCCAGACCCACATGGGGACTACATAACCAGTAGAGGCAACTGCCCCTCTGGGCCAGCTGCCAGTGGGCTGTGGCTGCAGAGTTAGCCTTTCTGCAGCACTACTGCCATGTGCGCCCCGTGCCTGGCCATCTGAGCAGTTGTCTCCCAGAAGATGTTCTGGGTGTGGTGGCCTACTTTGAACTGTTAAAGCATGTCCTCCTGGCCCCAACTGGCCAGGAGGTCAGCCACAGCTAGCTAGGTCCAAGGTGTCAGCTCTAATCAGGCAGGGTCCTGTCACTGGCCTCCCTAGCAGGAATTCTGGTGTTCCCTATTTGAAAATGGAAAAATCCCTGATAAAAAAATCCTAAAGTCACACTGTAAAATACCCCCAAATCCATGTCCCTCCACAATTAAAACAAAAGACTACTAGAGAGAGAGTAAGAGACTGAGAAAGTGAGAGACAGTGATCAGTTGGACATTGTTTTATTGATATATCTACAGTATTAAAGCAATTTGGAAGACTACTAGTGTCTGTATCATAATAATAAAATGAATTCTAAATACAAGTTCCATGAATTCATGAATACATGAATATATGTTTTTCTGTCCCCCATAGGGGCTATAGCCCCCTGTAGGGGCAAAACCCCACAAAGGGGCCACAGTTACCCACAGGGGTTATGCCCCCCCAAGGGCCTACATGCCCTACCCCCACTTGTTCCCCCAGCCCCCCAGATTGCTGCCCCACCTGGACCCATCCCCCACCAGCTCCTGCAGCCCCTCCCTGATGACTTGCACCCCCAGCCACTCATGGTTTCCCCCCCAACCTCTGGCACTTAAAAAGAAAAAAGCCTCTACTCATGGCAGGAGCAGGGGCTTTCGGGGCTCCAGCTTGGGCCCTGTGCTCCCACCTGTAGCTGACATTTCCCCACTTTCCTGGCTGGCGTCAGCCACTTGCCAG
>NW_017729008.1:7666591-7697571 GCF_001723915.1 Gavialis gangeticus | reverse complement strand
CCAGGGGCTCCTGGTAGCCCCCCCCCCATGCAGCACAGGGAAGTGGGGGGCAACAGGGCCTGGGCTGGGGCCGCTGGGATTGTCACCCTGCCCCGTGCTGTGTGGGGGGGCCCCAGTGACCCTGACAGCAGCTAGAACTGCCAGTAAGTGCTGAGGTCTTCCACTCCTGGAAGCAGCTGCAGCAGTCAGTCCCAACAGCAATCAGACATTGTGGGATTGGCCATGGAGGTCCCCCTAGGTAGTGAGATCAGCCACGGGGGACCTGCTCTGGTCGACAGGACTGGTCACAGGGGGGGCACGTGACCCCCCAACTAAGGCAGCACCATGATGTCTATAACCTAAGCTTACCAGCAAGGCAAATATTTTGTTCTGGCTCTAGTTAAGACCTAGGTTTCTCAATTTGCATTTTACATTATATATTTTTATATCATCTATCAACATAATATATGCTAACACATTGATACAGTGCATTCAACTGCCTTTAGTGGGGCTATACCAATAAAGTGAAAGATACTCTTGGTTCAGACTTTGATTCTGATACAAGACAACTCTTCCAGCCCACATACAAATGTTACTATTCTCATACTCAACTACCCAATCACTTTTAGCCTAATCTACACTGAAGTCCTTGAAAGTGTTTTCTGTTGCAATGAATGGAACCTGAATTAGGTCCATGGGTTTTAAAAGCTTCAATCCTAAATTCAATAGTCTCATTTAGGAGCTGGAATTCTTCATTTTTTTAAAATGCAAGTATAACATGCTGCAGTGCAAATTTGGGGTGATATTTTAACAAGACTAAATCCATTCTAAGCCTGAATGTTTAGGGTATTATCAATCTAATGAGAAACTTGTATTGCAAGCCTAACAGAACAATACATTTTAAAATGAGGTTGGGCACAAAGTGCTCAAAATTTTGCTCACTAAAGCAAAATTACTATAGCCTGAAGCCATTTATAATGAAGTTAAGCTATTAACAGTTTCATATGCTGTGGCTGATAATTATGATGTCTCGTTTCTAGTATTTAATATACTGCACTGTATAAAAGTCCTCAGTCAGGTTATAAGGTTTTGAAAGGTCACTCCTCCCTTCTTAGAAAAGCTTACTAAAATGTATATGAGTTACAATCAGGCTTGGCAGTACTTGTCATTCTTGTATCAAGCTTCATTAAGGAGTAATACATTAACATTTAAGAGTAATTACTGCATATTCCACTTGTTTCTAATATCTACTTGGTGATGCTTGCTAAGTAGATGTGATTTAAGAAATGTTCTAGAACAGGGGTTGGCAACCTTTGACTGCCAGGGGCCACTACTTGCAACCCATCTCCTGCCACAGGCTGCAAATCTCTGCACCCCCTGCTAATCAGCAGATACAAAGAGAATAAAAAGTGAAACAGGAGGTAGGATACTAGTGATGCTTTCTCTCCTGCACCAGGAGCAGTGGAGGGAATAACCTGAGCCCAGAAGGCATAGGACCCTGAAGATGCCTCCTTTGCTGCCCCAGCTAAAGAATGCTGCTAATTATTTGAACTGCCACAGGACCTATCCAGTCTCTTTCTGGGCCAGATTTGGCCCATGGGTTGTTTGTTGCAAACCCCTTTTTGTAGAACAACCACCAGTGTGCTCTGATTATACAAAGCTACCATAAACCTGATTTTAACCAGTCAGTTAGATTGGGTATACAACTGGACACATCACTGGAGTTGTGGTGTATGCTGGCAAACATGACCCACTGATTATATTAAACACCATTTTTGGTGGGGAGGGAGCAGGCAGGAAGGCTTTTTCACTAGTGTAAAGGTTCTTTTCTACTTCTCTTCCTCCTCCTAAGGTCAAAGCATGGTGAGTATACATTTAAGCACTTTCTCCTGTGCCTTGTCAGGAATCAGTCTCATCTGCAGGGCACAGCCTTCCATTTAATGGTACCAATGCATAACATACACATAAGACTTATATTAACAATGAATAACATACAAATCACAGCATATCATCCCTAAATTTGGGCCCCTCCATATGGGAGTAAAAATGTATAACAGCGAAATACCAGGGTAATTTATGTGCTGAGTGTGTACAGGCAACAAATAAATGTGTGCAAAGGAAGAGGATGACACACCCTACTTAAATTTACAGCTTACACTCTCTTCCATCTCCTTGGTATACAAGTGTCATATGTTTAGATTCCCATACAGTCAAAAGTTACTGCACTGAGAGAAGAGTCTAATTTTTCAGGGACTGGAGGCATATACCAGATTATGCATCACTGTCAAATTCATTAATCAACTAGCACTGATCTAAAACTGACATTGTAAGAATTCTCTCCAATGGCCTCTTACAGAGACTTTGTTCATACAGGAGATGCTGACCAGCTTGTCACACTGGGAAACTTTCAATATCCTTCCTTTAAATCTTTCAAGGAGTACCAGATTTACATTAATTATCTGAAGTCTCTTAGGCTATTAAAGATGTTCTAGTTTTACATTTTTCATCTTTTTCCAGCTCTCTATTGAGTCCATCAGAACAACAAATACCCTTTTGATACAGTGTCAACTCAAAAAAGAATAGAAACAGCTGTAATAAAGGTGAGTGGAACCTGTATACACATATATTACAATGGAGGTGCTCCAAGATTGTCTAGCAATTGGCTGGATCATTCCTGTAATTTCATGACAATGCATAACATTCCATGGCTATAATTCTGAAGTCCTTCCTAAAGAAAAGATATTTCAGGGAACTGATTCCCCCCCTTCCCCCCCAAACTTGTAAATTCTCATCCTCATCAAACCTAATTAAAGGCAGGTAAATTAAATTCCTAATGGGTTTTCTGAAGTCAAGACAGATATTTTGAAGTACCTATATTTCTATTTACACTGAGTTTGCCATTCTAGCAACAGTCTCACTATACTACTTTCTCTGATAATAGTATTTTTATACATAGCTAGATTATACAGAGATAAATCTATAGGATCATGCATGGAGTAAGTGGCATTCAGCCTAAGTAAGCTTATTGATTATATTTCACATGATGGCCTAAATAAGAGTCTTTCTGTATTAGGTCAGAATACCTTTCTTACCTCCTTTATATATTGTTTTAGTTAATTAAACTAGTAGAGAACAGAGCCATGGTTCATGGAAATCAGCATACTTCTGTTGACGTAAATGGAGTTACGTCAACAGAAGAGCTGGTCCATTACTGTAATTATAGAATACTCATTAGATTTAGTACAGAGAAATCTTATTCTAATAGTATGATAATCCTCTTTACTGTATTTACTGTGTGAGTTTGTTCATATATATCTTTCTTTAGGTTTTAATAAATAAAAAAAGATTGTAGGATGGAATCAAGAAAAAATGTTACTTTGGGAATAAATGGAATTGGCCACTAAAATAGCACAGTGAATGCTCTAATGAGTGCTCTAGCAGAGAGCCTCATACTGATACGGCCTAATATATAACAAGAAATTGCAATTTCTTGCCAATAACTACATTCTAAGATACAGTCCAACCCCTTATGAGTGAGAAATAATTTGGTTTTTATGCTATTTCCAACCTGGAACTCTCTTAAAAAGAGACAAATTGTGATAAATTATGTGTGGTGTTGTTCTCTTGTGATTGATGGCTGAGGAAATCAAGCTATTTCACTTAGATACTCACTATGGAATTGAACCATGTTTTCCAGAAATAAGACAAACACTTCATTTTGAGTCATCCAGCCCCTGTAGCTTAGTCTGGAAACTACATTTTTAAAGTTCCAGCCACCCCCATCTCTCAACAGGAACCACTTATGTCATTTTGGGGGCCTGGCAATTAGTAGAAGTGCAGTTATTGTATTTCTAATTATATGTTCTAAAACTAATTTACTTACATGAATCAGAGGGTACCATATTGTGTCAGGATTTGATAAGCAAACAGGTGCTTAAAAGATTTAACGGGTCTGTAGCCATCTGCAGTGATTAATGGTGTTGAAGAACCTCACTGCATCACATAACACATCCTAAAGAAACAAGGGGACTTTTAAAGTAAATGCATTGTAAAGTAAATTAAATACATTGTCCTTGGATTTTTTTCTTTAAATCTACTAGGTTAGATTTAGCTTTATAATCTGCCCTGGTTGTCAGGGCATAGGCTTAGCATAGTCTGAAAAATGTTTGCCTTACTGAAATCAATGATAAAATTCCCATTGTTTGCTTTGGGAGCCAGCCTTCTTTCCATGACTGAAGTTGCAGACCCAGGAATAAAAGGCACTTTTTTTTCCCACAGATCTTTGTCACAAACCCTGTTATATCTTAGGTTCCATCGTGTGTCAAGAATGTTTGCTTGTGTTTTGTTCCACTGATATGGCATGTGTGGTTTCATTGGAAATCCAGTGCTATGCTGTATCCATTTATGACCCTTGCTAGGTGTTTAGGTAAAAGCACAATAAGAGCTGATGCATGATCCACACAATCATGCTTCCTGCCATTCCACATGTGATAGGCCAAGCACTAGAGCTATCACATCTGCCCCTGATCTTTGGCTAATCTGACCACTCCAATTCTCTGGAAGCACTCCTCTTCTCTTTTAAGCACACCTTGACACAGCCTCAATCTGTTCCAGGAATCCTCACATTCACTGCCTTCTCTGGTTTTGGTTCCTCACTCAGCTTTGGCTTTCCCTGACCCTGACTATATATCTCTGGAACTAGGCACCAGCTCTCTGACCCCTAGTTTCTGATTTTGGTTTGCTTCTTGGACAATGCCTGTCATATTTCACCTCTTTGCTCCCCTGGAATTTGGGCCCCATGTTCTCTGCTCCTCCATCCTAGACTCTGGCCCAACACTCAAGTAATCTGCGCTCCCACCTTGCTGACCCCCTAGTTGCTCCTAGTTGCCTACAGTATGACTGACCACCTACATCCCAGCCAAACCCTTATACCATCATGCCTTATTGCTGGTGTAGGGGATCCTAGGATGATGATCCCCCTGCACCAGCAAGCTTCTGTGGCTGGGATCCCCTTCAAGGGAGGAGGCTCCCAGCTGTGGGGGGATGCCATGAGCCCCTATGGCTGACAGTTCCATCAGCTGCAGGCTCCCAGCCTTGTGGATGCATGCTGAGCCCTCATGGGTGGGAGCCCCATCAACTGATGAATCTCCTAGCTACTGAAGCACGTGGTGCTCTCCTGTGGCTAGGCACCCTGTGTGCCATGGAGGGCACACCTGACCATACATTCAATTAATGGTGTGATAGGAACTCACCACAAAGTTATTATACATTTTTTTTTTTGCAATAACTCTGTGTCAAGATGAGAGAGCAGATGGGGGAGAATCTCTGAGAAACAGGGTGAACCTTCCCATACTTACTTCAGGAGAGTAGAAGGCTGCTGCTGGCAAGTGTGGCAGGATGCTGCATTTCCAGAGTGAGTGTTCACTCCGGATTGGCCTAGGATGCACTGTGCTGAGTACTTCTGGTCCTAGAGAGGGGCAGGCTGGGGGAGAACCCAGCACCTGGAAGACAGGGATGCAGGGAAGCTCCCCTCCTGGTGTTGATCAGCCAAGGAGAAGGCAAGATACAGGTGCCAGGGAGAGGCTGTAAGAAAATTGGAGGATCTCTGATGAAACAAGCGCAGCAGTGCAAGCTGCAGTGGCAGGATCCAGGTGAGCAGGAGCCTGTCTCCCAAAGAAGGTGGGGGGGAGAGGAAGAAGGAAGAGCTAGAGAGTTCAGCCATCTTGAAGGTATGAACTGACCCCGAAAGGCCACCTGTGCAAACTGCAGGTGACAGGAACAAGTTTTTTTCTTTGTTTGTTTGTTTTTTCTTTCATCCAAGGGAGTTCCTCATTGTTTTTTCTTTACCAGTCTTTTTTTTTTTTGATGATGATTTATGGACTCAGGTGTGGTCAAGTCAGGGTGTAGGGGATGGGGGAGTCCCATTGAAATATCCGTGCGGCTGGGCAGTCCAGAATGGTGGGAGGCATTTTCCCTCTTTGGTAAAAACCGCTTACTAAAATTTCCCAGAAACATCAAGAACATGGCAGGTGAGAATATAATGAGGGAAGGGTAGGGGGAAGTAGTTTTCATACCTCCTTTGCCCACTAATAGAGGGGAAAAGACATCATCTCACAGAGGACCCAAGCTCTACAACACCTATATTCTACATCTTGGTGCATTGGCCAGGAACTCCTACAGTGGCTTCAGTCTTGAAGGGAGGATGGATTTACAGCCCAGCACCATGGGGGAAGCATAGGTGCTGCCACAGACACTGAGCCTAATGGCTCAAATACTGCAGCATCAGCAACAACAGACAGCCAGCCAAATAGCTAGCTATAAATGAAAAAATTATCCAATAGCAAGAATGGGTCCAGAGACATATAATGAACTCTAAAGTCCCCAAAATGACTGAATAATATGACCCTGAGGCCTTTTTGGAGGCTTCTGAAAAAGCAGCAGTGGCCACAGAGTTAGAAAGAGCAAATGGGGCAGTAAGTTGGGGGTGCTGGATTATGATAAAATAAAGAAAGAAATTCACTACTATCTGGATATTACCCCGGAGCGATACTGACAGTTATTTTACATGAGAAAAAGACGGGAGGATCGTGCACTCAGGGTGCCACTGCAAACACTGGCAAACCTCTTAGAGAGATGGGTGAAACCTACTGAAATGTCTAAGGCATAGATATGTGATCTATTCTGCTGGAACAATTTCTAGCTGATCTAGAAGAATCCACACAGAGGTGGGTAAAGTGTCACTGGCCCAAGATGATGATGAAAGCTGTATGCCTAGCTGAGAACAATGCTACTGCTTAGGATGATCCACAGAGGGAAATAAAACAGAAGGGGGGAGCACCAGTGACTCTAAATACTCTGGATAAGAGAATCAGACAATAAATTAAAGAAAGTAGAAGGGTACCCCAACCATTGGATTATTTACTTTCAATGTGATCAACAAGGGCACATAGTCCTGGACTGTCTTACTGCAGCAAGGAACCCTCCATGGGTAGGAGAGTTAAGAGTAGAATAGAAAGGAAACAGAAATCCAATGCAGGAACCATCTCAAGTGGAAATGTTGGATTGCTGTTTGGGTGAAGCTGTAGGGGACCATCGATGGAAGAAACCTGTAGTGTGGGTAGAGATAGCTGGAAAATGGATACAGGCTATAGTGGATCCTGGCTGTGCTTAATCTCTGGTAAGAGCTGATCTTTTGCCAGTTGGGGAAGGAGAATGGTATGAATACATAGCAAGACTACTGCATATGAGCATAGGACAATCCCCGTGACCATTGAGAGATTGACTCATGATACCTGTAGAGGTGGCACCAGACTCATGCTACCCTACAGTATTGGGTATAGAGTGGCTGGAGGTATACGAGACTCTAGAAGCTATCCATGACCAAGAGAAGCATAAGGCAGGGCTATTAGGGGAAGAAAGACATGAGTCAGGAAATGAGGAAGGAGAAATAACCTTTTACCTGGAGGGATTGGCCAGTGGGACCTAGTTTAGAGAAGCCCAAAGACAAGACCCGACCTTCCAAGCCATCTGGGAAATTGAAATTGTGAAGAGAGACTAACAGGTTATAAGGCTGGAATTATGTGAGAATCTACCTCATTGCAAGGTCAGGAATGGGTTGTTGTGCTGTTTGTGGAGAAGCTGGGGAGAGGTTGAAGAAGTGGTACAAGTCTTAGTTCCACAACTTTTCAGGGTCCCTTTACTACAATTGGCTCATTCTAACCCACTGGGCAGTCATTTGGGAAAAGAGAAAATTGAAGTCTACTTAGTAAGGAAGTTTTATTGATTATATTTGTATGAGGAAATTGAACAGTTTTGTGGAGGGTGCCTAGAATGTCAGAAAGTAAATCAGAAAAAAACCCTAAAGTGCCACTGTGAATGATGTCTATCATCGAGGAACCATTCTCTCACATAGCCATGGCCATAGTGGGCCTATTACCTAAGAGTTATGCTACCTGGTACCCAGAGGATATTCCTCTGAGGATGGTAACAGGACCTTGGGTTGCTGAAGAGCTTATAAAATGGATGTCTTGGGTGGGGATACCGAGAAAGATAGTTACAGATCAAGGGATTCATAGATTCATAGATGTTAGGGCTGGAAGGGACCTCAAAGATCATCAAGTCCAGCCCCCTGCCCCAGGGGCAGGAAGTCAGCTGGGGTCAAGCGATCCCAGCAAGATAAGCATCCAAACATTTATTGAATGAGTCCAGAGTAGGTGCCTGCACCACTTCTAGAGGGAGTCTGTTCCAGGTCTTGGGGGCCCGTCCAGTAAAAAGATGTTTCCTTATGTCCAGCCTAAAATAGTCTTGGAGGAGATTATGACCATTGGCCCTTGTTTTTCCTTGGAGCGCTCTGGTGAACAGACATTTTCCCAGATCCTGATGCACACCTCTGATGTACTTATATGCAGCAACCAGATCCCCCCTGAGCCTGCGTTTTTGCAGGCTGAAGAGTCCCATGGCCCTCAGCCTCTTTTCAAAAGGCCTATTCTCTTGCCCTCTCATCATGCATGTGGCTCTTTTCTGGACTATCTCAGGCTTCTTGACATCCTTCTTAAATTGTGGAGACCAGAACTGGATGCAGTACTTCAGCTGCAGCCTCACCAAGGCCGAGTACAGTGGGAGTAATTTTATGTCTCATGTCCTGAGAAGCATATGTCAAATGCTAAAGACTAAACACCTTAAGACCTAAGTTTACCATCCCCAAACAAATGGGCTAGTTGAAAGTTTTAATGGAACCTTAAAGGGAATGCTTAGGTGGTGTGTTTAAGAGGACCGGTGAAGGTGGGAACTTTTGATACCCCTGTTATTGTTTGTGGTCCTGGAGGCACCACAAGCTTCTCTAGGTTATGTGCTTTGAGCTGGTGTTCCGGTATACTCCTTAGAATTTTCTGTGTGCCATGTGAGAAAGATGGGAGGAGGGTGGGGAAGGTGGCACTGAACCCACTCAGTATGTGGTGGCTTTGAGAGAAAGACTGAAATAGGGTGGCTTGGGAAAAATGCAGAATGTGCAGGATTATCAAAAAGAGCAGTATGACTAGCAGGCCAAGGAACAGGGGTTTCAAGTGGGACAGCAGGTTTTAGTGCTGTTGTCCAGACCCACTAGTAAATTCCTTACATATTAGCAGAGCTAGTTTAAATAGTAAGATGAGTGGGCCCTGTGAACCATAAGGTTCTTAGGCCAGGATATAAGAAAGAGAAACAAGTTTACCACATAAACTTACTAAAGCTATGGAGAGAAAGGAAGGGGTTGTTAGTGACTCCACTATCGGAAGAAGAGGAGTTTAGTCATGACAGAAAGTAGTGAAGGGACTGCACAGTTGGAAGATAGGGTAAACTTAAGACATCAGCTCTCTGAGGGGCAGCAAAAGCAATTGAAGAGGCTGGTGAAGGAGTTTGCAGAAGTTTTTAGTGAGGCTTCAGAGAGAACTAGGGAGTTGTAAATTAAATGTTGACTTGGGTAGGGAAGAGAGTAAGGGAAAAGTGGTGCAGAATCCTGTACCATAAGTACCAGCCAATTACAAAAGAGCTAAATAAAATGTTGCAACAGGGAGTCATTATGCCCTCCCAGAGCCCATGGAGAAGATCTTCAGTGGCAGTCCCTAAACCAGATGGGACAATTCAGTTGTGTGTAGACTTTAGGAAGCTCAATCTCATAACCTGCTTTGATGCTTTTTCTGTCTCTCGAGTAGGAGACCTTTTAGACCGGATAGAAAGGGCCAAATTTATTTCCACGTTCAACCTAGCCAAGGGTTATTGACAAATTCCTGTGATGGTCCTTTCCTTAGTCTGTGGTTTTGTAGGTGTTAATGAGTTAATGAGCAATGATTAACACCTACAAAACCATAGACTAAGGAAAGGAAATAATCAATACAGACAATCAACTGCCCCAAGACAGAGACAGTCAGTTGCACAAGCACCCATGTCATGAGTTTTACTTGTCAGCAGCTAGGGGTGCAGGACCCCAGAACCCAGAAGCCATGCACCTATCTCCTTGACAGCTGGCAGGATTTGTGGCCTCAGCAGGGGCCACCATCCCTGCAGCTTTCACCCTGCTGTGCCTTAACACACACAGTGTCACCAATTTCATGAGTTTGGCTTGTCTGCAGCTTGAGGTGCAGTTCTCCCAAGCCCCTACACCTATCACCTTGAAACTTGGCAGGCTTCATAGCCTCAGCAGGGACTACCACCTCTGCAGTTTTCACTCCCCTGTGGTGTAACACGTACATGTGACATGAGTTTTGCTTTCATGAATTTGGAGTGTAGTTCCCCCTGGACCCTTACATTAATCTTCTTGAAACTTGGCAGACTTCATGTGCTGAGCAGAGGCTACCACCCCTGCAAGTTTCATCCAAATCAGACAGAAAACAACAAAGTTATAGATATTTCATTGATTCTCCATTATACCCTATGGCTGATCTCTGAGGAGGCTCTGAAACTTTCCAAAGTGGTTCGGAAGCTCTGAACAATTTTGGAAAGTCTAAAGAAGCCAGTGCTTTGGTCCGGACATACTGCTTCAGATGCCAAACCGTCTGAAGCTTCTCTGGATCCGAAGCATGGTCCAAAGCCTCACACAGCCCTGGTACTCTGTGTATAAACTTTACAGAAGAAAAGACAGAGTAATAAACGTAATTGTAATCTCCATGGGTCAGTGATGACTCGTAGAATTTTATCTTTTGTCTTTCTCTCGTTTCCTTATCTCTTAGTGTTTCATTCTATTGATGAAACTTATTGTATGGAGAAAATTCAGGTTAAAGCAGTATTCTAAAACACCCTAATTGCATAATTAATATATTACATGGTACCAATAATGATATGCTTTAGCTATATTGGATCTATTCTTGGCACAATCTGATAGAAGAAAAATCATTTCAATCTAACATTATTACCCAAAGTGAGTAACTGTTCTTAGGTGTGCTTTAGACCTCAAGCCAAATTCTCTGCTGGAGATAATTGGCCCAGCTCCATTACCTTTACATGGGGAGCTGACAAGGATGGAACTATGCCAGTTTACACCAGCATAGAATTTGGCCCTTATTTTCAAGGTGGTTCACTAAAATTTAGCTGACTTAATCCAACAAAGGATCTTTTTATCAACGCTGTGTCTAAACAGGAACTGGGAAACACAATGACAAACATACTTGAGTTAATGGCAATCTATGTAGCTTAAGTATGACTAGTAGTAAAGTCATAGAAGCATGGGGCTACCTATAATGCCAGGTACCCAATCAGTTAGCTGAAGCCTATATGACACTATTCTCACTGCACTACTACTGGTACCTACACTAGCTGGATGAAATCAAGTTTGGAAATATAATGTAAGCAGGCCCATTGATGTAACCTGAACATCTGATGAGTAGTTACAGCTGCAGAAGTTCCACAAGACTGTTGATTTTTTGGGGCCAATCAAGAAGTACTTCTTGGTTTGAAGGGATTTATGCCAATGTCCACCTGAATAGGCTTTAGAAAAAAGATGATATGGGTAAGCCTTCTTGTTCCCTGCTTTGAGATTGTTAATGTAGACCAACTGTCTTATTACAAGTCATTTGAAAAGTAAAGGATGCAGTGTTCTCTAAGGAGGGAAGATACTAGATTTCTATTTGGAAAAAAAATCACTGACAATGTAAAAAAAGTTCTGCTTGTTTATAGCTAAATTTTCAGCCATAACCAACAAACTCACTAGGAAATTATTCAATGTGGTTTTTCAGAGGCTGTGATATTAGATGTATAGGACATATTCTGCACAAGTATGTTCTGTTGTTTTCCAGGGTACCTATCTTAAAAAATGTCACCACAGGAGACACTGGCCCTTGAAATGGCACTTTCAAGAGTAACGGTGTTAATTTGAAGAATGTTGGATGAATGAAGTAAAAGTATTTCTCACATCTTGGCTGATCACAGTAGATCAAGCCAAGCAGTCAAATATTTGAATATCCTCAAACCTCTGAAAATCCATGTAGATGGAGAAACTCACCAACATGTCTAAATATAATAATGCTTGTACCTAGCTACTTTTATGCCATTGTTTATAACAACAGAAGCCATTTGGATCTCATTTAGTATTTTCAGTCTTCCCCTTAATATAAGCTGTTTTTCCATTTGTGTTTTAAAAGAGTAAATTACAAATTTTATGGATAGCTTTTTGTACACGAGCTGGTTCACCTGAACCTTTCAAACTTATGTTTGAGATGATATCTAGCAGGTATATCATACAAAATGATTAGGGCTTTAGACTTGCATACATTTTTAAAGCTTTTTAAAAAAATCATTGGATCATACAAATACACCATTATTGCTGAGAATGCTAGTGACAGGATTTTGTTTAATAAGGTATGTCTTCTGATAACCTCTGAAAAGCACTCTGAAATCAGTGAGATCAATAATGTGCACTCTGAAAATAAAATCCGACACTGGTGCTCCTTGACAGATCTAGAGTTTTCAAGAATAATTGACACTTTTAAGCTATATTATTTAGTCTGTTACAAAAACAGTTGCACATTTATCACAAACACCTCTCCTAATCTATGATGGCTTTTGGAATTTCCAAGCTTACCATTCGAATCTATTGTTACAGTTACTTTTACTAATAAAACACACTGGGCGCGTCTACACAAGATGCTGTATGATCATAGCAATGAGCTATGGTAATGTAGCATTGGCAAGCAGGAACTGTAATGCCGATGCTGCTGCACGGTAGGGTTAGATATGACCCATGCACTGCCAGGACTGTGCAGTAATGGTGAATACTGTGCAGTCGGGCACATGTAAATGTGCTCGCTGCCTATTGTTTATTTTTTAATAATAATTACCAGTTTTTACTAATTTCTCTATGTGTTAGCTTAACAGCAAGTTAAGTAAAAATAAAATAATTAAGATTGTTTTGTGGGGTTTTAATACTGTATCTACATGGAAAGTAACAGTAATACCAGATATGAATTTAAACTGCTTAGTTATATCTATGTACAGTATGTCCAAAGAAAGTGAACATTTTAGTTCTGCTGAAGCCACACTGAAAGAGGGTTACACTTATTATGAAATAAGATTTCTATGCAAGGATTTATATCAGTATACTACTACTGGTATAGTCTGGTCACTCATTTTCCCTGTCAGCACTGGCTCCAGTTGCTTGTAGTGCTGGAAGAGCCTCTCATTTTACGAATGAACTTTCCTACCAAGGAGAACCATGCCATCTTTTAGTTCTGCTGTGAAATATGAATATTTGTTTCTATCTGGGAAAGAATTTTACAATCTTTGAAATCTCCTTTGCTTGACAAGAGGCATTTGGGTATGAAAGCTTGCAAATAAAGGAATTTTTTTGCAAGTATCTAGTTGGTCTAATAAAACATATCACCTCTAGTCAAAGGGTTTTGTATGCCTATGCTTTTAGACCAACACGGCTACAAAATTAACTGGCGTTTAACATGGCAAATACATTTTGCTTGCGTCTCCATATGTCATTAAGGTGACGTGACATGCAATGGTGCAGTCTGTGATGCAGTCAGCTTCTCTCAGGTGCAGCATCTTCCTGTGCTCCCACAAGCGCAGCAGTTTGCACTGGGGAAAAGCAGCCCTAGGCTGGCAGGCAGTCCTGGACTCTGGGTGCTGGTGTTGGACAGTGCAGGGGCTGCCTGGGGCACGAGGTGGTAAATTGTGGAGCATGGGCGACTGGTGCTGCTTTAGTCTGGGGGGGCACATGCCCTCCCCGCTACCAGTCCCACCCACTGGAGGGGTGGTCCCCTGCGGGTGATCCCACTGACCGGAGGGGGTCCCCCCATGGGTGATCCTGCAGTCCAAAGGTGGGGGGTCTCCCGCGGGCAATCCTGCGGTCTGGAAGGGGGATCTCCCTGGGAGATGCCACTGTGGCTGATCGCTGTGCTTGCTGCAGCCAGTTCTGCGAGTGGCTGCAGACGCTCCTGGAAGCAAGCACGAGCCAATCACTGCAACTGCTCCCAGAAGCTGCAGTAGCCACTCCTGAAAGTGGCTGCAGTGATTGTAGTGATCAGCCGGCGCTTGCAGGGGGGACACCAGGCATTCCCATCTGCCCCCCCTGCCCATAGCCTAAGCAGTAAGTGTGGCCATCAGGGGTTGCACTGGTGCTCTCAGAGGGTGCATGTGCCCAGGCAGGGGGTTGGACTTGAAGATCTACAAGGTCCCTTCTGACCTTACTTCTATGATTCTATGATTCTATGATGGTCCCTTAAGACTTTACCTATGAATCTATAAACTGATAAATTCAAATTAAGAACACAACTTTTTCCCTCCTAGTAAAGTCATTCAACAGATAACTAGAAAACTATTTCTTTTAAGTTTTGGGCTGGAACTAGCCAGATTTTGGGTTTTGTGATTCTTAAATAACCTGCTAAATACAGTTTCAAAGAACAAGAGATGTTGCACTTCAAGCAGATTTTTTGCAATATATTAAACTGTAGCACAAAGATTTGCTGGTGGTATTTAATTCCATGGCACCAAAAGCTCCAAGAAAGAAATAAATTTCTAGAATCAGCAGGAGAAGAACATATTTAGATAGTTTCATAAACTGCTGAATGATATTTAAATATTGAGAATGCTAGGCCCAGATGGGCATGCTGTGAACTATTCATAATATTAAGCACTAATATTCATAAAACAACAGCTTTCAGACTTTATGGATTGCAATTCATAAGACTATTGCTGTTCTATTATTGTTCATTTCTTGCTCAGAACTTGAAGACATATTGATTTCTGCAATGAATTTTATATTGGCAGAGTATCTCCCTTCCCCCTTGTCCTTAGTCATAAAAGACTAAGAGCTAAGATTTGTGTTCTCTGTAAAAAAAGAGAATGCATGTAGCTCATCTAACCCTTTAAAGAAATAGGCAAATGAAAATAATGAATTTTTAAAACACAAAAGCAACATATATAGAGCCTGTAGTGTTAGGAGCTGGGCCTTTAAACATCTGGGGCTTCCCGGGTAGGGAATTAAATAGATGACCTGTCCCAAACCAGGAGGCTGGGAGGAGAGGTCCTATTCCAAGAAGCCCTGCCAAGCTGCTTGCAGCTCCCATGAGTTCATCTGGGTATAGGGCAGGCCACACCACACTTGTATTCCAGACAGTGGAAAAATTCAATTCACCCACCACAGGCAGTTACCTCAATTTCTCCCATGCCATCTGGTCCCTCCAGTGCTCCAGTGCTCTCCAGTGGTTTCCACTATCTAGCACAACTTGGATGGTCTTTCCTGCCCCCTTCTTCCACCCCAGCCCTAGTGGTCATACCCTGGCCTTGCGGGGAGGCATGGCTGGCTAGCATGGGGGAGAGAAACATAACTAGGACATGGGCCTGAGAACCAGCATGCTTACTGCATGGCACAGAGCAGACAGTAGGGCAGAGGTGATAACCAGCATGCTTGCTTTGAAGGGTAGAAAAGGGTAGAGGATCTGGGAGCTGTGCATGCTGGGATACTGTTGCCCTGTGGGGTCAGACCAACTCTCAGGATCTCAATATCATGTTGTTAGATAGGAGGGTGTGACACAATTGAACATATACAATACACAAATCAATTTGGTGCATACACACACATACATACTACCAACTCAGGCACATAGACATCCAGACCAGCCTAGGCACATGTATACCTATCACCAATTCAAGCACATACACTATGCACCCCAAAAGTTAGACAAAAATCAATTGTCCATATCCGCACACTCAGTACACATACACAGATCACTAATTCATATATCATGCACACAATGACATATATATGTATATATATACAAACACACACACACACACACTTATCAGTTCACACACATACAACCCACCTACACATACACACAGGTAAGTTCCTAACTTGGATGGTATGGTATGTATGTGTGTGCTTGGGGTACCTGGGATACTTGGGAGATGGTTAAGGTAAGAGAGAGAGTTAAAGTGTATGGAGCAAAAGTTGCCAGAACCAGGATTAGAACTAGCGGACTAGAAAGAGAAGCTGGCTGAGGAACTGAGGATTGGGGTTACTTAAGATCAAGTGGCTCCAGGATTACTCAGGGTCACTGGTGCAAGGGGAAAAGCCTGGTGGCAAGGAGGAGACAGCCAGGAAAGAGAGAGAGACAGAAACCTCAGAGCTTGGGGCAGGCAGCTGAGATATTGGGGGGCAGATAAGTGGTGGCAAGGAGGAAACAGTCAGGAAACAGACAAAAACCCAACTCAGGATTTCAAAATAACAGGTTTATTAAACAGACAACACACTACACAGCCCCATGAAGTTACTGGTTCACACACACACAAGCACTCACAATGGCAGCAGGAGAAAGAGACTCAGTGGAAGGGTTGGAGTCCAGGTAAGGAAGAGAAGCAGATTCCAAATTGTTGGTTGAAGTGGGGGTGGGGAGTGATAGCTACCTATCCAGGCTGGAAAGAGGTCCTTGTCCAGTAGGTGTTGTCCAGAGCAGGGGTCACCGGCAGAGCCTCTGGGTGGATAGGTGGTGTGGCATGGTGCTGGTCCAGATGGAGAGGGCATTCCAAGGAGTCAGTCTTCACTAGCCCTTTTATGGGGCAGACTACCTATGATCTCTTATAGGGAGGGCATGTCGAGGCAATGTCAGTCCTGTTCCAGTGGGTTCCAGGTGTTCTTACTAAGCATGTGCAGCTTGGCACAACAGTGGGTTGCTTCATCTTTTGTTTCCAGAATGCTGAGGGTGGTTTCAAGGGCTCGGTTGTTGGTTCAGGTAATGGTGTTGATGGTTCAGTCATTCAGAGGGAGCTATTTTTAGACCCACTGCCATTGTCTCTCAAGGACCCTCATTCATTTCCATTCATTCAGGAACCATGTTGCATAGGAGGGGTACTATGAGTCATAGGTTACACAACCAGGCATGGGGATAAGATGGAGGCTTGATATTACAAGATTGAAACTTGACATGACTTATGCTAACTTACGTATATAGGTCTAAAACAGTAATCACACAATATAAAAGCTGTAAAAAATCAACACAAACATAATAATTATCACTTATAAAACAGTGGATAAGTATATCAAAATAGCAGGACACTTAGCAGAGGGGAGAGAAGTAAAATTTACTACCTAAAATAAAATGTTAAAGCTTATCCTACATCTTAGCTTACTTACATTTATCTATAGGGAATAGAGAGGGAGAAACAAAGTCAAATGGTTGGGGAAGGGGAGGGAATGCATTTAAAAGAAAAAAAGAAAGAAAAACTGGGGTTTTTTCTACAATTCTAGGGGACTTGAAATTGAACAGGTCTTTTTCAACCTGGAGGGATGTAGGTAGTGGGGTCCCCCAGGGCTTGGTCCTCGGGCTTGCACTGTTCAACATCTTCACCAGCAACTTGGAAGAGGGGGTGAAAAGCACCTTGTTCAAATTCGTGGATGACACTAAGATATGCGGAGAAGTGGGCACGCTGGAAGAGAGGGACAGGCTACAACTAGATCTAGACGGGTTACAGTGGTGGGCGGATGGAAACAGGATGGGATTCAATACTGACAAGTGCAAGGTACTGCACCTAGGGAGGAAGAACTAGCAGCGTACCTATGGGCTTGGGAACTCCCTTCTAGTCAGCACAGAGGCAGAAAAGGATCTTGGTGTCATTACTGATGCCAAAATGAACATGGGCCGCCAATGTGGGGATGCGGTCAGGAAGGCTAACCGCACCTTGTCATGCATCTGCAGATGCAGATCCAAGGAGGTGATTCTCCCCCTCTATGCGACACTGGTCAGGCCACAGCTGGAGTACTGCATCCAGTTCTGGGCGCCGCACTTCAGGAGGGATGTGGCCAGCATTGAGAGGGTCCAGAGGAGGGCCACTTGCATGATCAGGGGGCAGCAAGGCAGGCCCCATGAGCAGAGGCTACAGGACCTGAACCTGTTCAGCCTCCACAAGAGAAGGCTGAGAGGGGATCTGGTGGCCATCTACAAACTGGCCAAGGGGGACCAGCAGGCTATGGGAGAGTCCCTGTTCCCCTGAGCACTACCGGGAGTAATGAGGAATAACGGCCATAGGTTGACTGAGAGTAGATTCAGTCTAGATATCAGGAGGCACTACTTCACAGTCAGGGCGGCTACCCTGGGGGTCTTCAAAAGGAGGCTGGATAATCACCTAGCCGGGCTCATTTGACCCCAGCATTCTTTCCTGCCCATGGCAGGGGGTCAGACTTGATGATCTTCTCAGATCCCTTCCAACCCTACCAACTATGAAACTATAAAACTATGATTGCTTTATTTCCATGAAGCAATCTAACCATACATCATCTTGACCTAGGTAGATGGCTCAAAGATAACCCCCACTTCAAGCTCCACAACAGCACAGGAGAGTATGTCTAAACAAGTGGTATAGGTATGCAATGTAGTGATAGTTGTTTTCACTCAAACTACACACACAGTTCATGCATTAGTGGTGCACAAATTAAAACTAGGAGCAGCTTTCAAGCATAAGTGAAATATATTTTGGAAAAGTATTTCTTCTATGAAAAAAATTGATTTTTTTTGGCTTTTTATCAAAAAATAAAAAATGTTTTTACCCAAAAGTAACATTATTTTGTCTTAGCTATACCACCATGGTGCTTTGTGTGACTTGCAGTTCATGGAATGAACTCTTCAGCCAGATACATCTTCTGTGATTTACTGTAGTTTAGAACTCCTACAATGCACTGGCTCCCCTCTCCAAGTGACTGTAGTGCATCATAAAAAGTCTAGTTATGGAGCCTAGCTCCACAGAATTGCAGCGGGGCAGTTCTGCACCCTTGACAGCATCAGTGGTTGGGCCAGCAGTTAGGTGGCTACTAATTTTGTGCTTCTCTCTGCCTCCAAGTCAGTCCCCAGGACTGGTGCTCTGGTAATCCATCCTTAGTTATTCTATCAGTCTATGTAAGGATACAGGTATTTGAGGCAAACAAATTATTCCTTCAATGAGGCACTGCAGTGGGATTTCTAACTTTCATCTTTTCATTAAAAAATCAAGTTTTCTATGGAGGTCAAAAATCAGATCTCTAACATAAAGTTTGTTACACAAAGAAAGGAGATACATTACTGTCATGGAAAACTCTTAAGTTATGGGTGCTGACAACACAGAAGAGTCAAAGCTAGCATGCGCACTTTAGTCTTTGAGTGGAAAATTCCAAGGCTCACCCAGCACGTGCCCCCTGGGTGACCCGAGGGCCTGTCAATCAAGCGTGACCTACTTTTCCACCATGCGCATGCTCAGTTAGATACAAAGCTCAGTCAGACACATGCTCAGTTCTCTGACTGCCTGACGTAATCAGACCAGAAAATTCTGTGAGGGGAGCGTTCTAATTGGCCATGAAATTCTTATAAAAGGTTAAGGAGCCCCTACCTCGGGGGGAGACCCGCTGAACTGAGGACAGAGGCTGGCTCTCAGGGACTGTCCTTCAGTTAGGTTCTGCGGCCTATCGGTCTCCTCCTATAGCGATTTTCCGATCCGTTCCTATTGATTTTCTGGCGTTCGATCTACCAGGCACTGGCTACAGCTACGACTTCTGATCTCAAACTGAACTTACCTTGATTCCACGGCTTCCGACCTCGGCTTTCATCCTCGACTATCCATCCGTCCCATCGTTCCGGCATCGACCTCGCCACTGTGTTCCATCGACTTTGGCATCGCTTACAGCCCGCTTTTGTCCACGTTGGACTTTGTTTTGTTACAGTTCCATTGTTTGTCTGTCCCATTTATGAGCTGTTGACCAGCCCTGGGACTATTAGGTTGAGCAGCCGCCCCTAGCCCTCCGGGGTTAGAAAGCAAGGGCTCACCTAAGAACCCTGTGGGCCAATGGATCCCTTTGTCGTTTACACTGTAACCGAAGAAATTGCCTACGCCATCAAAGCGTAAGTTAAATAAACCCCTTTGGTTGGAACCATAAGCTTGTGTGCCACTCAGACTCAACTGCCGCTAATCCCACCTGTTCGTATACCCTCGGCCCACCGTGACCGGTCCGGTTCTCCGTGACCACAATTACAACATAGCACAGGAAAAAATAATGTAGCATTTCTATAGTGTCTGCATGTGTATTGACAGAATCTATCATGCAGTAGGGTATGCAGGGCTAGCCACCTGATTCTTTGGCACTGTCAACTACAGTTCAATTTAAGGTATGTAATTATAAATTCCTTCCATTCTACTTCACTATTTTCCTCTGTTTATTACCTATTACTTCCTAGCACAGCTTCCCTGCTCTATGCGGCCCCTACTGGGCAGATAATATAACATCAGTAATGTAATGGACCACAGACCATATAACTGTTGCTAGCTGGCACCATTAGTTTTCCCTTGCCTTAAAAAGGGACATTTTTATGTGATCATTCTATCTCCTTTGGGCAGCTGGAATAACTAGTGCACACCACTCAATTCCTGAGTGTGCCCTATGCACACTTTGAAATCCATCTATTTCCTGCTTGGTACCATTGCATTCCATTGGGAACATGTATTTTTGGCTTAAGTTTTTTCCCTTGCCTGTAAAGTAATAATAAGTCAGGGTCTACCCAACTCAAGGTGGCAGAATGCCAATTTCATGGGCAGATCATGGAGGCAACTGCCATTTTCAAGGGCTTATCATGACCAGCTCTCCTCACCCCTCTTATTGGCAATGAGCCTTGGTGGTTCCCAGTTGAATGGCTGTGAGGGCTGTGCATCATGCAGCCCTGCCTCTCACTGCAAGGGCTGTCTATGATGTGTCCAAAGCAACTTTGGTTTTGGCATGGCCATGAAGGAGTCTTAGGATGATGATAAATTTCCCTGGGCAGCCAAGGTGAAGACTTTGGTCAAATCAGCAAAGGCCATATACAGCTCCTGGTGTTGTTCTTGGCATTTTTACCGGATCTGATTTTTGCCAGGCTGAAAAAATCATGTCCATGGTGCCTCTTGATTGTCTGAAGCTGCACTGAGACATAGGAAGGATTTCCTTGGCAAGACAGAACAGTCAGTTCAGCAGAATTTAAGAGGAGGGTGACCCCTCAAAAGTTTCCACAGACAGACTTATCTCTCTTTTTAAAAATGGTGACAATATTGACATTCTTTAGGTCAGCAGAAATTTCCTTTGTGTTCTAGATTTTGAAAGACAGTGTGGAGCTTGTTGGTCATACTTTCCACACCAACTCTGAAAATCTCAGCTGGTATGCCATCAGGACCAGATACTTTGTTGTTCTTCACCTGTCTTATTACCCAGTGGACATCTTCAGAGGTTGGTGAACTGGCAAATGCTTCCCTTGCCAGATGCTGTGGAATGGATTAAATAGTTTCATCAGTCACCGTTGATTCTCAGTTTAGGAACTTTTGGTAGCGCTCCTTGTAGCATGTTTTCATGGATTTGTCTTTAAGGATTGTACAGCTACCTTCAGATCTAAGCAGGGTAAGTCCACAAGGGCTTGGTCCATACACAACCTTGAATGAACTGAAGAAGCTCCACATGTAATAATCATCAACAAATTGGATGACACTCTGGTTCTTAATAGTGAAATGAATGCACTATATTCACCGGTTGTTTGCAAGTTTCCCTCTCCATTAGAAAGTATAGCCATCCCCCTCCTCCATCAGATGGCCTTCATTTGCACATCTAGTGTCTCTAAGAGCAGTGATATTGATGTTGTATTGTGACAGTTCTCAGGTGACAGTAGATGTTCTACATTCAGGTGTGTCATTGTTTGAGTCATTTTGTAGGGTTTGCACATTTCAGGATGTAAAAGACATGTTTGTGTTTCAACTGCAATTTGAGGATCCCCCTGGAAGTGGCTATCCAGTTGGGTAAGATAAGGTGGGACAGCCTATGTGTGGGGCACCTTTTCTAGCCCCCTCCCTGTGTGGGATGAGCAGAGGGGATCCCCAAAAGGACTGTTTAGTAGCAATTTCAGCTGCTGAATCAATCTCCTTTCCCATTCCAAGGTTGTGAGCAACACACAACCACTACCTGTGTGTGGATCTGTGACTAGGGACTCCTGGCAATAACTCCATCTGCCTCTGTCACCACTCATCCATCTCTGCAGGATTTGGTGAATATTATGGGTATTGGTCATAGGTAGATGTTGTGGTAGATGTTGGATCCTGTGGGAGGAGCCTGCATGTGACTTGTTTTATGAGAGGCCATTGATCATCAACAACTGCATGGATCTTGGAAGAGGATAAACCTGTGTCCAGTGGCAAGGAGATCCCAGATGACTGGAGTTACTCTTCCACAGCAGCCTTCATCTGCCTTCACAGATGTTGAGAAGTATGCCTTCTTCACAAGCCTGCTCCACTGTTGAGGTGTTTGTGTTATGTTGCATTGGACTGCTCCTCATATGATACCTCACCTTTGATCTTACCACCATGGGTGACCATACCAGGAGTACAAGACTTCTGACGGTGTTACCCTGACTTTCTCTCTCTTTCTAATGATTGTATTAGTTGCTCCATCTCCTATTCTAGGTATAAAGGAACTTCACATTTGTTCTACACAATTGCACACATCTGCTCTGTCTCTGAAGAGCCATTATTGCAACATGCAGGTGTGCATGGCCTCTTCTTTATATGGAACATCCATGGTCATTGATTGCATTTTCACTTTGCGTGGTTTTGACAAAATTAATGAATCATTCTGTCTCGGGAAAATCCTAAGTATATGCTGCCAACACAAAAGTTCTGTACCTGACATGCGCAGTTGAAGTCTGTGAGTGGAAAGTTCCAAGGCTCACCCAGCTAGTGCCCCCTGGGTCACCTGCAGACCTGTCAGTCATGTTTGACCTACTTTCCCCACAGACGCATGCTCAGTGACAGCTAAAGCATGAAGTAATTTGACCAGACATTTCTTCCCTGTGAGTGTTCTGATTGGCCACTAAATTCAGACAAAAGTTCTGTGAGCCCCTCCCTCAGGGGGGAGATCGCGTTAGCTGGAGACAGAGGCTGGTGTGTTCCAGGGACTGTCTTTCAGTCAGGCTTCTGGGCCTATTGATCTTCTCCCCTCGATCGGCATTCCATGTCACTTGCTGTTATTGCATTGCTGTTTGGATGTCCTGGCTTCAACTTACCTTCAGCATCAGCTATCGACATTGATTCAGATCGTTCCACACCAGCTTTGGCTGTATCCTTGGTTCGTCACACCGGCTCCTGACTTCTGCTTCAGACACCATTTTGGCTCTTCGTTGTCCTTACTGGACTGGCATCACATCGTTACAGTTCATTGTGTGTTACCAATTTATGAGCTGTTGACCAGCCCTAGGACTATCCAACAGGCGGCCGTACCTACCTCATCAGAGGTAGAAAGCAAAGGCTTGTTGGAGAACTCTGTGGGCCAACAGACCCCTTTGTTTGTTCACCTGTTTGTTCACTGTAACTGAAGACATCGTTACCTACGCATCTAAGCGTAAGTTAAATAAATTCCATCTTGTTTAAGGAACCAATACGCTTCCTGTGCCGCTCAGACTCCATTGTCAAAACTCCCTCCTGTCCGTATCCAATTTGCCACCACCCGGCCACACCACCGTGACCAACACCGTGAGCTTAGCTTGCCAGCTGCGTGTTGCTTGACACATTCCAGGGTACTTTTTTATCTCTTTTTCCTGAGTGTGCTTTTTAGATAAGTCCCACAACATGCAGAAATGCAACAGAAGGCTTACCAACTTGATATGGGACACACTATGCAATCAGGAAGTGCTTAATCAGGTCATCCACTTTATTACAATATTTCCAAGGGAGCTGGTACCGTAATGATAATGCAAGTGTTTAGACATTCTTTTATAAAAGTTATGGAACCATGAATTATTGAAAACTACTGTATTAATGCTATAAATGCTATGTACTTCTTTACAGGCTTGTTATTGATTGTATTGCCAGATAAACAGGTAAGATAAAGAATGCTTCCTATGGGAACTAAAAACAGTGAAGATGTAATTAATGAAAATACCTACTACTGAAACAATGCAGGTCTTTTCAAGCTTATTTTCACTCAGGGGAAAGTTATACCTTACACTTAGACAATACTAAATCTGTGGAAATTTAAGAGGTATTAATGGTAGAATGTGCTATGAGCACTAGCACATTAAAGGTTAATACTGTTTCTTGCCTGCACAGCTCTGACTTGCCAATAGAGGGCTGGTGTGCATGGGCATGGCTAGAAACCAGGACTCCTGGGCTCTGTCCAGGAATGGTGCATCCGGGGAAGCTGAAGGACTGCAAATTACTCCTTTAATCTCTCTGGATCAAACTGAAGTTATCCTAACACAAGCTAAGTAGTACAGCCAGAGTTAGCCATTGCCTGAAATGGTATAACTGTGTCAGGGGTCCCACTGAGGCAGGCCAGTCTGAGCCAAGTACCTAAGTAGCCACACTAGCAGTAAGTCACTAGCTAACAAACTCTGCCCCAGTTTAGGAACATCAAGCATCCTGATTGGCTGCTGGGAGAGTCATCTATCCATTCAGTCCCAGCTGGGGTCATATATTTGCAGGCCAGTCAACAGTTTTGATGCAGTCTCCTGTGACAATCCTCTTGATTCCTGCTCTCTGGTTTTCCTGGTTTCTGACTCTGGGTTCAGCTTTCCCTTGGACTGCAGGCTTGGATTTCCCCTGCAGATTGGTTTCCTGGATCTGGACCCCTGGGTTGACTCAGTTCTTCAACTTTGCCCTGTGGACAACATTTCTGCTTTGGTAACCTAGTTATTGATTTTTCTGGATCCTGACCTCTATCTTGACCTATTGTTGGGACTTTGCCTTGTGAATTGCCCTTTGACTGTGGTAGCTTGTTTGCTGGGTTTTTTTGTCATAGATGCTGCTCTACGTTCTCCCTCCCAGACCTTTTCTCTTCTCTCAGAGACCCAATGTGAAGCAGACTCCCCATACCCTGGTTGCCAAACAGTAACTCAGTGCTCAGAGGACACTTAGCATAAATAAAGAGCTTAAATCTGCAGATGCTTGTGTATTAAGTACTATTAGTAAGGTCCATGTGTAATGTTTAACTTCACCCTAGGGTAAAAGCACCCCATCTGGTTTAAACCTGCCAGCATGAGCAAAATTACCTGAGTAAATACTCTAAAAGTCCTAAACCCCAACTTTATCCCCTCATATTTGTCCAGTAAAAGATATTCCCTCACCTCACAAATCATGTTTTGCTTATATGCCAGATCATCAAGGTTGAAAAACTTGAAAATGTATGAAGTGATAGCCCTTGATTTGCAGAAGGCACCTGAAACAGAGTGCACTTGAAGGGAAGTTTCCTCCCAACCAGTGCAGTTTTGTCTGGTCACAGAGCCAGCCCAGGTATATCTTCTAAAGCAAGAGGGAGCCCTTTTCCAAGGGTTAAGCAGTTCTATGTCCCTAATCCAGGGCATACAACCAAGAACACCCAAAAAGATTGCTTTTCTTTCCTCTTTCCAGTCTTTTTCAACACCTAATCCCCAATCTCTATTGCTGGTCTCCCTGTCTCCAAACTGCCTCCTTATACCTTTCTCCCACATAAGCAGACAATCCTTGTCCATCTTGCTTTTCTCATTGTTATGCTGATCTCATTCTCTACCTTGTGAAGCCTCCAGAACGTCTTCTCCAAAGGACGAGTACCAAGCTCACGTGACTCATCAGAGCTATTCAAAGTCTTGTAGATGCTGAAGATAGATACCTTTTGTTTTGTCCAGCACACAGGTAGTTTTGGCACGTAACCCTTCATTCTCTGCACATAAGTTAATGGGGTAAGCTGAGTATTCACCATTATAACATGAGTGCAGTTAAAAATAAATATTATGATAATCTCAGTCTGTCACACCTCACCTCACAAATCTTTCTTTTCCCATATGCATGGAGAAAGTCACCGTGGTATCCAGGTTTTATTTTAAAAATGTGCTTATTTCTGAATGCAAATTGGCCTCATTTAATCAATTAAAAGCATGTTTCCAGTGTAAACATTCAAAAGTAAATTGGCCATGTCACCCAAATTAAAAATTAAACAAAATTTAGAGGCTATGAAAAAAGAGTTATTTTGTTCAAATTTTTCTGACACACACATGCAATCTCTTTAGCCTGGCACAAAACTCTAAACCTGGTCCTTCTAATACAAAAGAAATAAAGGGGAAGGACAGCAAATAGTTCTAGGCTTGCATTGTTTTTTTGCGCTACAGGCTTTGTTTCATTTTAAGTTTATTGTTTCAAACTGTTTAGTTTTAATGGGCTATTCTCTTAGGGTCTAATTAAATTTCCTAGAACCAGAGTTTCAATTGGTTTATGTATAGGGAAAAGAAGCTCGAAACAGAAGGATTATAGCTGAGGTGGCCAGCAGCAAGTATAACATTTCCAGATTTGCCAAGAACATTTTTAAAGAGGTACTGCCCATGATTCCACTGAACAGCTCTCCCAAATGTGACCTACACTTCTCCATGGGTCATGAAATACTGTTGACTGTACTTGAAAGCAATCCTCTCTGCATTTAAGGCCTGCAGACTTACATTTTGGGTGACACTTGTATGAAATTAAATTGCTTCCTGTGTGATCTCACCTCCATTACTTACTCTAGGACATCCATGGTTTACCTATCAGTCCCTTTAAACAGAGTGGATGCCATAACAGATTTAATAGAGAGGTTATGATTTTATTTCATCCTTTTCCAAAACTTGTGTACCTACCTTAGGGCTCAAGGTTATTTAACAGTGGCTCTACTATAAATTTAAGCAGGGATATGAAAACTACGCCTCTTCTGCAGGCTTATACCCTCTCTTCCAAGAACCCTGAATGAGAATCTTTCATGGACTCCTTCTCATTTCCTTGTCTATGCTGGAGGTAGGAGAAAGGAAATGAGGGTAGTCCCTAATTCTGCAAAACTTGAAGGCACATCCTGTCATTATGTTTTGCTGCACATAGAATCAATATTAGGGTACAAGGACTTTGATCACACCTTTTTCTAACTTGCCAACCACATTGAAACCTATCAAAGTTTCAAATCTTGTCATTAAAGCACTCCACATACAGACCTACTGGACACAAGCCAAAAGATGAAGAAATCCACTGACCAGTTAGCATGTGATAAAATTCACTTCCAGAGATCCAGAAACTTGACTGAAGTTAGGACCAAAACAGAGGGCATTTTATATCATGACAGAAGCATGGCCAAACAGACTGAGCATATGCATTAACTTGGTCCCCTCCTCATACATTCCAAATCCAAATATTTGGCGGTCATGTCCCCTCCACGGGCACTGGCAAGATCTTCATCTCTGGTGAATTTGTAACCAGCCACCAAAAACAACTCCAGCCCCTGCTCCATGAAAACTCAGTGTTCCCATAAGAAAAAAATCCATAATAAATATCTTTAGGTCTCTGTTTAAGACCTAAGCATAGTAGTAACATTTGTGCCCTAGGCAGTAGCTGAGAATAGTCACTGCTGCTGTGAAGGGAGGTGCTAGTGTCATGGGTTACTGCAGCTGCTGCCAAGTGCAAAGACCTTCTTGTACCTGTCACTATATGCCACCTATAGGTCTCACTGGAGCTTTATTTAGCACATACAATACACACACAAAGACTTTGCTAAGGCTAGAATAGGCCTTACAAGAGCCATGCTTACACCATGAACTGCTTACAGCAGCTTAAGGTGGAATATACATACACAAGACTGTACAAGATAATGGAGGATCATACAAGATGTGCACTAGTGCTATTCAAGGGAACCAAGTACATCAAGCACTAGACAGTGAAATACTTGAATGATAAGCATCAGTCCCATTTATTTTGTAAACCTTAGGAAGGACATTGATGATTGCCTGAAGGTCTGCTTCTGAGCGAGCAGATGACAGCTCCATCAGTGCACTGGAACTCAATGATTGAGGTTGTGGTGGTCTTGGTTTTTATTTGGAGTCAGCTGAGATTAAACAGCTTACCAACCATTTGGTAGTTTAGCTCCACTCCAACTGGAAGCTTGCTGGTGGTCAGATGTAGTGTCACCACAAGGAATATCAAGATGAGTGCTGGAGTGAACATGCACACTTCCTTAACTCCCATCTTAATCTCAAAGGGATCTGTGATAGATACGTTACTGAGGACAACTGCTCACATACCATCATGAAGCAGGGAAAGACAGGTGATAAATTTTGGTTAGCATCCATGCTTCAGAAGGATCTTCCACAGTGCTTCTTGGTTGATGGAGTCAAAGGAGGCCAAAAAAATGAAGTCTCATTGTGAAGTCAAAGAAGGCCATGTAGAGGGATTTATGTTGTTTCTGGCAATTTTCTGCAGTTGGTGAGCAATGCAAATCATGTCAGTTGCATTTCTTGATGCTCTAAACCCATATTGGGAGGAGTTCTTCACCAAGTAGAATGAGACAGTTCAGGAGGGTTCATTCTTGCAATGATCTTTCCTGTGGTGAACAGCAAGGTAATCCCTCTTAGCCAGAAGACTACTATACACCTCAACAGTCTTCACTACCAAACAAAACCACAGCCTTTCTTTTTGTATGCTGTGGTCTTTGTACATGGAAATTAGAAATAAGTAGACATCAACCATACATACTGATACAAAACCACCAAATGTCTCCTGACTCTGTCCATTACACCAGCCTCTCTCTGGGCTATGGGCACTCTGGCTCCCTCAGTCTCTAACTGTGGCCCTCCTAGATTTCAGTCCTTCTCATTGAACCCTGGCCCTACTCCTAGACTGGTTGAGACCCATGGGGTCTCCAGCCCCACCAGTCTCTGGCTGTGGCCTTTCTTGACCTTCAGCCCTTCCCAAGCCCTGAACCCACTCCTAGATCAGTAAGACCTGGAGGCACGGTGGCCATACCTGATCACTATGCTCTCTCTCTGGGCCTTCTGACCCTCTAGACCTTCTCTCCCTGGGACATCTGGAACTCCTTACCCTCCCCTTAGTAGCTTCCACAGCTCTAAATATGCCTAGCCCAGACATACCTGGTGGGAGCCAGGGTCACTCTCCCCACAGCCTGCATTTTCCCTTTCAGTTGCCCAGATAAGACTGCCTACCTACCTCAGGCCCTGGGATTTTATATACCTTAAGACCAGCCCCTTTCTCATCAGGTGTCTCCCTGTTTACTGTCTCAGCTGTTTCCAGAACACTCTTTCCTCTTATAGTGACAGGGCTGCTAAGCACCCTGTCACAGGGAGAAATGAGAAGCCTGGGTTAACCCTCTAGCTTTAGTTATACATTAGGGCTGTACAAAATGACACCATTCCATTTTGACTTGCATTTTGATGTTTCAATGGAACAGCATTTTGCTTTGAATTTCATTTTGATTTGAAACTGCTGTTTTGTTTTGTTTTGATGTTTGACGCTGTTTTGATGTTTTGCCCATAGGCTATAATGGGGAAGCATGAAACAGCCTATAACTTTGTCATTTCTGGCCCGATTTAGATGAAACATGAAGAAATGGTAGCCTCTTCTCAGGGAATGAAGCCTGCCAAGTGTCAAGGAGATAGGTGCAGGAGTTTCAGGGAAACTGCACCTCAAATCTTGAAAGCAAAACTCATGATACATGCATATGTTAAGCCACAGTAGGGTCAAAACTACAGGGATGGTAGCCCCTGCTGAGGGCATGAAGCCTGCCAAGGTTCAAGAAAATAGATACAGGGGTTTGGGGGAAACTGCACCTCAAACTGCTGACAAGCAAAACTCATGTCGTGTGTGTGTGTTAAGCCACAGTGGGGTCAAAACTGCAGGCATACTAGCCCCTGCTGAGGCCACAAAGCCAGTCAGGTTTCAAGGAGATAGGTGCAGAGGTTTCAGGGAAACAGCACCTCAAGCTGCTGACAAGCAAAACACGTGACATGGGTGACACTGTGTAGGTGTTAAGGTGAAAACTGCAAGGATGGTGACTCCTGCTGAGGCCATGAAGCCTGCCAGCTTACAAGGATATACGTGCAAGGGCTTCTGGGTTCTGGGACCCTGCGCCTCAGGCTGCTAACAGGCAAAACTCATGACATGGGTGCTTGTGGGACTGTGCCTGTCTTTGGGCAGAGGAGGGTGAAAACTGCAGGCCTGCTAGGCCCTGCTGCAGCCATGAAACCTGCCAGCTCTCAAGGAGATAGGTGCAGGGGGTTCTGGGGTCCTGCACCTCTGGCTGTTGACAGGCAAAACTTGTAACATGGCTGGGTGATACTGTGTGTGTGTTAAGGAGTGCACTCACTGGTGCTGGGGCCTCTACACAACATGGCAGTGTGTCTCAATGAGACCTCCTCCTCCCCTACAGTCTCATACTGGTCCACCACTTTACATGGCAACAGGTAAAATAATAACTTAGCACAGTAGCACCAGCAGCATCTTAGGCAGCCAAACTGTCACAGAGCCTTTTATTTTATAAAGGAATTGAAAGCAAGAAGTAAAGATGGTGTGTTGGATATATGTGACTCATTGTGTGTGATGGCTTATCTTGTGTTTTCATGTTTATATGTTATGAAAAATACCAGGAATAGTTAGAGAAATATATCTTAAGAAGCTTGTGTCAGAATTCCACTCTCTATATTGAGTCCATGAGTTTCTGTACCTAGGAGGCTGATGAAGTGAAGTTCATAGGCCTGGCTTTTAAAAGTGGTTTATAAATTCAAACAAGAACCTAACCTCAGCACCAGAACTCATGCCAACTTCCTACAGCTCAAAACACAAGACCTGACAACTATCTTCAGTACCCCCACAGCATGCACACCAGAATTAACCAAATACAAGAATATCCAACTACCTGTGGGGGCACATTTCTAACCAAAAAAACCACTCTGCCCCCAGTCTCTCAGGCCTGATTCTGAGAGGGAACAATTTACAAACCACTTTTCACAGCCAGGCCTATGAACTTCATTTCTTCAGCCTCCTAGGTACAGAAACTCATGGACTCAACATAAACAGTGGCACACTACAACCTGCCAGATATCTGACTTCCTATTTACCTCTGCACTTTTACCTGTGCTGCTACATCCCTTTGGTCTCCTGGAAGATCTCCATTTGGCTCTGAAGTTCCCTCACTATGGCGATCACCTGGCTAAGGAAGGCATTGGCAGCACTGAATCTCTCAGTGGCCTCGAGGAAGGGCTTGAGGACCACCAAATTGG
>NW_017729008.1:7646157-7661591 GCF_001723915.1 Gavialis gangeticus | reverse complement strand
CAAGTGTCTTGGTGGCCTCAAGGAATGGCTTACGGACCACCAACATCTGGGAGATGGTACCCCACTTAGCTCTGTTCAGGGGATCGCTGATTCCAATCTCTCCAAGCAAGGCCATCTCATGGATGGCCTTCTGTTGCTCCACCAGCCTCTCGAGCATCAAGTATGTGGAGTTCCACTGAGTCTCCACATCCTGCATGATTTTGTGCTGTGGGATGTTCAGCTCTGCTTGTTTGCCCTGCAGCATCTTGCCCCACTTGATGGAAGTAGCCTGTGACCTTCCTGAATTTGGAAATGAGCTTGCTGGTGGTGCTGGAGCCATCACCAGCAGCTCTGTCCCCCTCCAAGGTGTTCCTGACACGGAGATGCAACTTATGTGCCACACAGCAGATGCCAGCAAAGTTGGCATCATGGACTGCCTTGACTATATTGGCCCCATTGTCGGTGACCATGAACCCATTGGTGAGCTCACCCTTACCAGCAAGCTACCCCTGCACCAAGCAGTTCATTATCTCTGTTGCCATGTGGGACTCATCCATCACCTTGGCTTGAAGGAGAGCACACTGACAGCCTGACTGGTCACATCAGTGCCCTGTGAGGGAGAGGTAGGCATGATCACCACCCTGGCTGCCCCAGATATCTGAGGTGAAGTTTACAGCCACCTGCAGACCTGCCTTGTGCAGCTTCTCCCTCAAGTACTCCCTGCATGCCTCATACAGGGTGGGCACCACTGTCCTACTGAAAGTGGTGCATGTGGGCACTAGGTATAATGGGGCCATGAGCACCATGAGCTTCCTGAACCCTGGCTGCTCAACTAGGGAGAGTGGCTGGCCATCAACAGCAAGCATCTCCCCAATGCTCCAGGTCCCCACTTTCTGTCTGCCTTTCCCCCACCATTCCAGGGTGGCTTGCTTCTGTTTTGGGTGGATGGGGGCTTTGGAGAGAGAGGGGGACTTCCCTTTGGGCATCCTCCCACTGGTGCCAGGCTGAGGACAGCATTAGCATCCCCATAGTGCTCATATGTTTTGTTCCCTTGCCCTGGTTGGGTTTGGCTCAGCAATGCATGCAGATAGCACACATGAGATCAACTGCCAGGTCAAAATGATCCCAGACCATAATACCTGCTCACTTCTGGAGTGTAGGTGCATGTGTGGATGCTGCTGCACTTTCCTCCTCCTCAGCAGACAGAAGCACAACAAGAGGAAGAGCAGACTTAGCTGAGCCACTTGCCTCCACCCATACATCAACCTCCTCCAAAGGGCCTTCTGGGGAAGGAGACCTGGCTCTAGGGGAAACTCAGATGATTCCCCTTTCTTCCCCAAAATTTCCCTTGCTAGAGCACTGAGATCCAGATCCAGTTCTACCTCTTCCTCTGGCATTGGAAGGCTCAGCATGGGAAGTGAAATAGGGGAGGAGTAGACTGCTGTGCTGGTGCTGCTGCTTGTTGTTGCCATCATGGTGGTGGTGGTGGGGTATGACTGGTGCTTATGGACGGGATGCAGTCTCGGGCACAGGCAGTGGCACTGGCACTGCTCCCTTCTCCTTGCTCCTTGTAGCAGCCTCATCCCTTTTAGCTGGAGGAAAGAGGCTGTGTCTCAGTTTGTGGAGGGGGGGGGAAATCATACAGCTCTCCCTCTACCCCCTCTTCTGCTCCTCTCTAAAGGCTGGCCAGCATGGCCACCTGCCCTTCCACCATGCTTCATACTGTGTTTCATGTCTTCCTTTTCTACAAATATATAAACGTATTTGTGTTCCTATATAAATTAAAAAATGTAGGTGTGTGGTGCAAATAAGAAATGTATAACAGCAATTATATGGCTTTTCCCCTGTAAATTCAAAAGTGTAGGTGCAAGGGCATTGGTACTAGGTGTGTGGTGCAAATAAAAATGTATAAAAGCGAATAGAAATATGGCTTTGTCCATATATAAATTCTATAATGTATGATGCGTGCTGCAAAGCTCTAAATGTATAGAAATAAAATATAAATGTATTTCTCTTCCTATATAAATTATTAAATTCTATAGTAATCCTATCCAATATAATTGAATTCAAAATCAATTAATATAATAATAAAATAAAAGAGCCTTGAAGAAAAAGAATCTGAAATCCCTCTTGCTAGCAAGTAGGGAATCCTTTAGAAGATCAGTGATGCTAGGCTAGCCATAGCTGTCTGATACTGAGCTGCTGAAACACATCTTAGTATAACTGACACTGAGGCAGAAATAGGGCAGTTCAAACAATGCTGCCTTTTATGCAGTTTTTCCATCCCTCCCCCAGAGAACTGGGATTGGAAGAGATCTCAGGGAAGGATGACAGTCACTGGCCGGCTACACAGTCAATAATGAGATCACTCCTTCCCCACCTTTCCCCCCCTCCTCCCCCTCCCTCTCCTTACTTTAATTTCTGTTTCCCTGCAGGTCGAGCTTGAGCTTTGAAACTTGAACCGTTTTGAAAATTTCAAAACATTTCAACTTGCTTCATTTCATTTCAAGGCTGTTTCGAAGCTCTCTGTTTCATTTCGATTTCGCTGTTTTGCAGTCGAAAAGAGTTGAAATAGCATTGAAACAAAACTGCCGGTGAAATTTCACACAGCCCTATTATATATGTAGTTGGAGGTATCTGTGCAGTCATCTCTGCTATTCACAAATGTAGAGAAATGGAGAAGGCCAGAGCCTTGAGCCCCACTTCCTTTTGTGCTGACCTCCATCCCAAGTGCCATGGTGGGAAAAAACATCCCCTCTGTGTTGGTGCCTGGGGCTTATGTCCTGATTGCCTACCTCTTGTTACACTACTGTCCAAGCAAATAGGAGTTTGCCAAAAATGTAATTTAATTCTGGGGGACAAAAAGATTGAAAAAGCCATTTTTCCCCTGGTTTTCTAAGTAAAACAATTTGACACTTCATTTTGGAATGATGTATAGTTGGAATTTGACTTAAGTCATGGATATTAAATGACCACCAAACTAAATATTTTAAAGTTGATTGAATGGATTTTTTTCCCTCTGTTTTTGTGGTCAGCTATCAACCAAAGGAAACATTATTTTCTCTGATCTACCTTAATGTGTTTTAGAGTGAATCACATTCAGCCTTCTTTTTGGAAAGAGGGTTACCACTGTGTGTTGAGGGCCTTCTAGTATATTAGTGAGGAATGGAAAACAAAAAAGCCATGGATTCTGGAACCCCAAGAAAAATAATTGTAGAATTCTCCAAGGGTATAATTCCAACACTAGCATATATCTTATACTAGCGTGGGTAAATTATATACATGATAAATACACAGGATCTCTTAATCTGTAAGAACCATATGTATGGTGCATTTTGCTTACAATAGCAAAAATCTTACAGATGAATAGATTATATAAAGGATGAGGAACTATAAAAATAAATTGCTTTGCTGTATTATCTCACTTAACTTTTGTGCTTACAAAGCTGGTTTGTTCCAGTAGGAATTCTATTTAAAAAATCTGAATGATTGAAACTGAATTAATGCATTTTGATTCTGAAAAAAATTCTTCTCTCTCCTGGTTTCTATCAGAATTACAGCAAATTCCAGGGCTTCATGCATCTGTTATGAGGTTGCTCTATAGCTTTTCCATATAGGGTATATAATTTGATAAAGTGCATGACAGTAGTGCTACCATTGTTTAAACCTTAATCTTGACTACATTGCAAATGCAGTAAAGATGAATGGCAATTTTAGCTGACATGATGCATGGGCTATTTGTTGCCAGTATGCTTTCACATTCAGAATGGAGAAAATATCTGTATAAGTCTAAGTCAATGGCATATAAACAATTTTAAAAGCCCCAATGGTATTCATTAACTTCTACATCATGAAAAAAGAAAAAGAAAACTTTTCATGTGTTTTCATTTGTATTTTTCCATGAAGTAAAATATAGCAATAGGCTTAGAATCTAACAAGGTAAATTGCTCTATGTTGAAGATCTACTCAAGGACAAAAATAATCTAAGATGATGGTGGTTATTCATAAGGTTATAAAATGAATCCAAATAAACATTGAATTCTCTACAGTTTTAACATTTTACATTTAATTGGCAAATTAGTGTATCTGGAGATATAGATGGGTATTACATTCAACATCTACTTACAAAAATATGTTTTCTATAAAGATGAGTAATGGGTTACTCACTTTATAGAAGAGTAACCTGAATTTCTCTGAATTGGTCCCTTAAGACTTTCTTAAATTCTTTGGCCAAAGAAATGTTGATTTGATTATGGATGGTTTTCTAATGTTCAGAGAACTAACTTGAACTTCTTTCTGTTGAGAAATAATGGCACAATTAAAACACTTAACCTTTCAAAAGGGAACAGCTGTGCCAGAGTACAATATTTTCTTTTAATTTCTTTTTCTCTTTCATTAGAAATTTTGTCGTATGTTCTTTATTAGTTAATTAAATAAGCATGCACTAATTAAGAAGTCAGTTCATTCAACTGATAACTAGGTTTTTCATGTAAATATTTTTCTAATTTTGTTTGTCATTCAGAGGTTGGGCTGTAGTATGAAATGCAAAAATAAATATCGACTGATTTCATTGAACGTGGACAAGGAAAAGATGTTATGGGAAGCTGACTATTCATGTAATTGAAGCTAATTTATTTGAATGTATGTTGATATACACTGTTTATGAAGGCAAATAACTAAGGCTACTAGACAAGAATATTTTGGAAGAACACATGGAGAGAAAGAAGTGCAGGGCAAGTTACAATAGGAGAACAGAATCATTTATAAACACAGGAACAATAATAATAGCAAGAGGAAATAAAACAAAAAACCCACTAAATATTGAGTGCAGGAGGACATCATATGTTAGGTACAAAATATTTTGCAAAATGTTAAATGAAAATAAAATTGTAGGTGTTCTGTGCCTCTTCTATTCAACAAGAGAAAGAAAGAAAAAGAAAAAAAATAATTGTGCAATTTACTCTTCCCTTCCTGGTAAAATATGAATATAGTTAAGCAAGAGTTTCAGGGTTTAGCTACTTTATTCATTCATAATACTGAAAAGAAATGTAAACATTTACACATTAAGTTTCCTTGTGTCACTTTTATCCACTATGGGCCAGGATGCCCAGCCAAACTGCAATTTCCATGACAACATGATGGCTGTGTGTATCTGACAAGTATTCCTTCCCACCACCAAAAGGAGTGACTGTGACAGACGTTATCAGAATAAAGTTTGTGGCATATATCCAAGCTGAAGTTTGGATGCCCTGTGCTCCCATTCTCCTCAGCTTCCATAAGGCACTGTGGCAGCATTTCCAATTTGAATTATTTCTTATTTTTCCTCTCCAAAACTGAACATTTTTGTCAGAAAAAAATATTCCAGTCAGTTCTACTGAAAACTTCTTACTGCAAAAAAAAAAAAAAAAAAAAAAAAAAAACAACAACAAAAAACCCCACCAAAATCTTCCTCCTCCCTTAAAATGTATTTTAATTTATTATAGATTTTAGAGTTCTTTTCCCCTCCCTACTTCTCCATATTCAAATGTCCTCCTCCAAATAAACTCTTCCTGCTTCTTCTCAGGGTTGTTTCCTTCCTTTCTTCCACACCAGTTTAGAGCACTCTACAGCTTTCCCAATATTTCTATTTCTTGTCTAGACAATAATTAGTTTTTATTATCTATTTGACAGCTCCCCAAATCCACTGTGAGATCCCAGCATGGCTGACAGTGGCATTCTGTTCTCTCTCTCACTCGCTCTCTTTTGTTTCAAACTGAGCCTGCTTACATTACAGCCAGTCTCTTTTGCTCAGGGGCTTCCTTTGTGATCAGAGCCATCAAAGACAACACTGTAAGCCTCTCACCTGGTGAGGCCTGGAGTATATAATAAGCATCTATATTTTCACAGTGTTACTTATACTTTGCCTAATTAATTTTCATAGTAACTATTTACTCTAGGAGGCAGGAGTCATTTATCTGAACACCCTGAGGGCCAGTGTAAGTAAGAATGGTAGATTCTGCATTGAGAAGGACACATTAGTTGCCCAGTCCACTATTTGGATGCAAAGTTTTCATATGTACCATGACATTTTCTCTAAGCATGATCATCTTTTACTTCATAGGAAAAAAAAACATAAATATCTGCAAACTCAATAAACTTAAATTAAAATTCCTCTTTTCTTTCCTAACTTTCCTGTGCTAAATTTAATTTTGCTTATTATGATATAAAAACTATGGCCACATACAGAAGTTACACTTATTGTACATCAGGCATTGAGAAAGTGCTCTAGAGATGTAACTGAACAGATGGTCAGGGCACATAGAGTATGTCCAGATGAATATACATGTGAGTTTCCCCAGGAAGAAATAGCAGTGGCATATGTTTGTGCTGCTGGTAGTTGTCCCTGGGAAATGCCCCTGCATGTGCACTCTGGCATGAGAAAGAATGTCCTGGATGGGTTAGGGGAAGCTGGGGCCAGGCCCAAGGCCTGGCCCCAGAAGCCTTACCTGAGGTCCTGAGGGCCTCCTAGGGCTGCAGCAGAGATGATCCACGCGCTCAGAGATTAGGTGGCCAGTGATGCTGTCTCAGGAGAGAATGAGGAGAAGGACCCTGAATAAGAAAGGAAAGTTATGGGCAACAGAATGGACAGAAGGGGGAGGAAACAAACATAAAAATTAAAACGGAAAAAAACTACTCACCCACAGCAGGAGCCACGGTGCAGTGGGAACAGGGAGAGAAGCCCGCGTGGCTTGTTAGCTGCATCTTTTTCCAGCTGACGCCAGCCAATGACGTCACCAGCAATCACTGGCCAGCAGGGATAAAAATGGCCTGCGGCTGAGGAAGAAGAGGAGAGAGAACAGCCCCAAGGAGTGCAGGGCCACAGGACCCATTCCGGGTATCCCTCAGGGAGGAAGAAGCACTGGAGGAGGAGCCAGAGGAGGCTCCTGATGCTGATCTTAGCAGCAGCGGCAGGGAGCAGATCGTCAGTGCTGAAGACAAGCCAGAAACAGCCCCTGCAATCTGCAAAGGCAGTGGCAACAGAGGAAGCAGAGAAGGGTACACAAAGACCCATACCATAACGGGTGGGAGTATTAGGAACAGTTGGGAGGAGGAGGAATTCTCACCACTGGGAGAGCCCTGGCAGGAGCAGCAGGAAAGGCTACAGAGAAGCAGGGCACTTACCCTGAATGCAGAAAGTAGCCAGCCATACGTTGAAGAACTATGAGGCACCTGGAGCGGGACACACCAGAAGGGACAGAAGCAGGGCAACACCGGACTTGCGGAAGGAGTGGAAAAAAGGGAAAGGATGACCCGAGCAGGAAGCCATGGGTACATGGCCCCAAACAGGGGTCATCCCCTGGCTAGACCATAGGGAATGAGGCATCCTGTACCCTGACATAAGGGACCAAGGGGGCTACCCAGATTCCTAGGGACAGGGTAGCCTTGTTGTTTTGTACTTTTCTTGTTTTTCTTTTGTGCTTCCCCATGTGAAGGGGTTGAGAGATAGAAGGGGCCTACATAAATAGAATAATTGGTGCAGGGCTTCACATTGTATTCAGGCTTTAGGGCAGGAGTCCACCCTAGGCAAATACAGGCTCCACGACCGGGACATCCAAACTTAGACAACCCGGGATGGAGTCAGTGAATCATCTGCAGAAGTGGATGTCCAAGGCAGTAAGGAATTCAAGAGGCTTCACAGCTATGTTAGAAGGAGGATGTGGCCAAGAAGACTGAGCGGTCCACTGAAGTGGTGTAAGGTTGGGGGGTAGGGGAGGTGGAGCCCCACAAGACCACATGCCGCAGAAGGAGTGAACCTCCCACTGGGAAACATTCAAAGTCATGGCAGGCAAGATCGGGGAAGACTACTCAAGGAGTGAACATCTACTTGGCAATTTACGGGAGGCTGCAAGGCGTACACCACCACTACCTGAACCAAGGCTGCACATGACCGGGTGTTCGAGATCCGGTGGTCACAGATGCTTTTTAAATTGATTGACAGGCATTGGACTACACCTACATTGATAGGACCTGGAGGGTGATGTCAAAGGGGTTATATAAATCTAAGACTGGCCAGAGAGAGGGGTTGTGAGAGGGTGCTTCTGCGCTGAGCCACCCACCTCACCACACCTGATTACCTACCAAGCTCCAAGTGCCTCCCTGGGGGCGCCTCGTGTCTGGCTGACCCCCTTCCTGGAGCACACCCACAAGCCTTGCAGTACTGCTGCCATGACCCAGGGGTTCCATCTGTCTAAGGGCCCTGTGCCCCCTGGGTACACAAGCTTTGCAGAACTTGAGGGTGCTTGTCCCACTGGGAGATCTTGGGGTGCTTCCTTTAGCCTGAAGCACCAAAAGTAGCATCTCTTAGTCAGCTGGACCAAGGGCAAATGTGATCCCTCTCTTAGCAAGTTCACCACATTTGTTATAGTGGAGAGCTTTATTGGTTTCAGAGAATAGGCTTGGGGAAGGATACAAGTTAGAGAAGTATCAAAGAATAACTTTAGAGCAAACAGTGTCCGCGTAGTAGCTGGTTGATACATTTCTACATTACAGTAAGCTATATATCTGGATAGGTTTCAGGTAGTTTACCCACTTCAGCATCCTGAGAGAGAGAGAAAGAGAGTTGAAGATGTTCCAGTTGCTGTGTGTGTCTTTATCATGGCTGCTGCCCCTCCCCCTGGGCAGTCTTAGGTTTATATATGTGACCCTTCCCAGCACACTAGATGGGACAATATCTGGATTTCAGATCCTCAGGTTGCCAGAAGCACTGGGTTCTCCCTCAGGCAGATCTGCTGACTGAGGTGTCCCGTGGGAGGGGTGTGGCCCTCAACCTTACTCTAAGCCCAATGAAGAGATGGGTTTCTTTATTTTATCTATAACTATATACAGGAAGAGAGAGGTTAGTAACAAAGAAGACATATATTTACATCTTCCTTTTGACACATATATAGATATAGATATTTCTCTCTATATATGTGTGTATATATATAAAATCAGTAGAGAATAATAAAACCAATAATTTGAATATTATCTACAAATGCAACATTAAGTTAATAATTCAACACAATGAGTGATCCCACTTACAGCAAACTCAATCAATAATTACATTCACCAGGTTATAACCTTTAAAACACAGTTTTCCTAGGATTGCAATCCACTCCCATGGCAACAAATGGCAACACTGTTGTTGCTCTGATCTGCCAGGAGATGGCACGGGCGAGGCTTTTATTGCTCCCAAGGGGCTCTGAACTCCCCTCTTCAGATGGGTCACAGCGATGCCAGCCTCTGGTGACGTAAGCAAATGGCTTTCTCTTATCTCTCCTGAAAATAAAGTACCTGAAAACACTACAGGGTTAAGTGCCTTCTCACACCGCCTCCCTTAGATTTGTACCTCCTCAGCCCTTTCCTCCACTAAGACCATCTCCCCTCCCAAGACATACGGTCTGGCACAGGAGTTTCCCTCCCCCAGCAGGTCCTTTGTTCCTGCAGCCCTGAGCCTTCATGGCTCAGACCAGGCTCCCTCCCCCAGGGTTGTGACCCCCAGCTCCCAAACAGACTACCAGCTGTGCTGACGATTCCTTTTCCCACTTCCCCGCAAGGCACCTGTGTCCTGAAGCTGCACAGCTATACACCCAGGTGGGGAAATAAGCTCCTGATGGTGCTACAAAGGCTTTCCCTTGTCCTGGTGTCAGCCCCCTGAGTAAGTCTTGGTTCCCATTCCAGTGGTAGGGGAGCTGTGTCTCTGCCTCCTCTCTCTCCCAGCTAGAATCAGATCCTCCTCTCTCTTTTCCCATGGTTTAGCTGTTTTGCTGCCATCCACTAGCAGCAGGGCTCCGGTCACCGTGCTAGTGGTCCAATAAAAATCATGCATGGTGTGCAGCATATTTTCATGCTTGCAAAAGTCAGGGCACCCAATTTAAAAATTGACTGGCCAGCATTAGACCACTGGCCACCTAAGCTCTAGCCCCTGCCCCCATGCCATGAGGTCAGTGCTTAGAACAATAAGAGACTAGGTTCACTCCCCCTATACCTGCTTGAGGTCATGTAGTAGCCATAACCTGAGGCAATCAGGTTGATAGACAGGTGAGGAGACAATGACAAAGGAAAGGAAACAAAACTGGTAGCAGAGACAGGGAAGAGATGGGGATGGAAATCCTCCACACCATGCCCCCCAGTACCAGTGTAGCAGTCACTGCCCTGGCACAACCCACAGAACTCATGGCAAGTTTTCCCAACACTTCCCCTGACAAGTCAGGCCACATGTTAGGATGCTGTGCAACCCATGATCATAAGGGTCATCCCAGCTTCACGTGACTATGAGGAGGACTCAGGCACTGGGAAAAATGTAGAGCCCCTAGGGGCAGCAGGAGAAGCCAAGGCTGCCATAGACCACCCGCTGTGATTGCAGCCCTCTCTTATGCCATTATGGCTGAGAAGCCCACAAAGGGGCAGGGGCTGGAGCAGCGGGTGGGAATGCTAGACACAGGGGGAAGGTGAATCACTCACTTCCCTCCCACCCCTACCTTCCCAGATCAAGTGGGGAGCCCAGTCAAGGCACCAGTCCCCTCCACCTCCCCACCCCACTCTTGGTTTCTTCAGAAAGCATATCTCATTCAATGGAATCATAAATCTACATACCTGACTTGTCCTTGCCATTTCCATCAGGTCCATGCTGTGTTCCATGGAAGATTTGAACCTAAGCATGGATATCTCAAGTGCTCAAGCATAAACAGTTCCCCCTGCCCCCAAAGCACTCATGGAAAGGTATCAATAGTGTTAGGGAGCTCAAAAGGCAATTTCTGCAGAAAGCACCCTCAGGTCAGGAACAGGAGATACGACATAGCTATGTCAGACAACCAATGCAGTCACAGTGTAGCAGGAATGAGAAAAAAAAATGTCTCCTTTCCAAAAAAACCACAAACCTCCCTCCAAGGTCTGGAAAGGGACATATGTGATGGAAGGATTCCCATGTGGGAACCATTATCTCAGCTGCTCAGCTCTCACTGCTGGGATGACTCCTGGATTGTGCACCTGGACAGGCTGGCAAGTGGCCCAGCAGCCCCTTTCCCCCTTCCTTCTGATCCAATCCATGGCTGAAATCCAATGGGCTCCAGCTGATTCTGACTCTTGCGGCAAAAGCAATCACTGTATCAACTCCTCAGGGCAACCCCCAAGCCCCCTCCCACACTCATGGATCCATCCCAGGGCTAGACCTGTCCCATCCCCCACTTCCCCCAATTCCTGCAAGTGAAGCAGCCCCTCTCCCTTGTCTGAAGGCTCTGCATCTGTGCATGGAAGTCCAGTTCATGGTGAGTCCAGGACCTCATGAAAAAGCAAATGAAAGATGTGCATATGAGTTTCAAATGAAATAAAGAAAAGACATTACAAGCTCTGGTCATAGCCTCTGAGCTCAAGCTGTGCACCTTGGTCTTCTGTGGCCAGGGGCTACAAGACTGGCAGGGGAAATAAATCAGTATGCATATGAAGGAAATGGACAGGCTGGGGGGCATTTACACGCAGGCTGCTGAATTGCATAACTAGGTGCTCCAAATGGCCACCTGCTGTTTCAGGGGGACACCCTAGAGTGCAGTGGAGATGAGAGAGTCACAGCTCCAGGATAGGGAGTTAATGCATATGGTCCTGAACTGCTGTCAGTAGCCCCATAGGTGTAACCCCCCAAGTGCTTCCAGGCCAGTCCCAAAGGGGCTTGGGAACACTCAGAATGGGGAGGAAAGGGCAGCCCCACCAGCCCACTGGGCCAGGTCACTGGAGGAGTTTCTGGCAGCAGAGCCTGGCATCCCCAGCTCATCCAACACTCACCAGGGGCCCAGGAGGGAACTCTTCCACTCCCCATTGCCCCACTTATAGCCTGGGATCCACTGAGGGGAGCAGCATAGCCTTGGCAGGAATAGGAAGCCCCCCAGCTCAATCCAACTGCCTGACATGAGCCCCAGGCATCAGAGGAGGCTCAGAGTCTGTGGTACTTGAAGGGGGAAACATGGCCTCAGGGGCCAGAGCTCCCATGTGCAGTCACTGCAGTGATGCCTCCAGGCCCACATCTCTCTTCGACACGTAGTCAGTCCAGGATCATGAAGCTGTCCAGCTCCTACACAGAGAAGTCACTGCTCTTGACTCTAGACCCCTGAAAGTAGAGTGCCAGGTCAAAGGCCCCCTAACCCATGCCTCCCCTCCAAGATTTCATGTTTGTTGAAACAGGCCCTGTGATGTTCCCCTTGATCCCAAACCCCTTCCAGGTTCTGTCACCTCATTTTCATGATGAGGCATTGCCATCTCAGGTTCAGGTGGACAGTTGTGATGTCCTGACCAGCCAATCAGGGGTGGCTTAGCTATTCGGCTCCATCTGGGAGTCTTCAGCATCCTGGGGACCCTATGAGGCATGCTGGGAGGTGTGCAAAAACCCATTGCACTTCAGCCTTGCAGACAAGCCCTGAGCCTCCCTTCCCCACCCCAAAAAGGGGTAACATGTGCTGCTTCCTCCTGACCTAAACAGAGCCCCTTAGAGTAAAGCTTGGAAGTTAGAGTGCCATCGGCTCCTTAAATGCATGTACTTAGCCTATTACTTTGGCAACTAGAAACACATAATACTATTGTAAATATTACCTCTTTTATGATTACTTTGCTATAAATGCATCGGATCATACTAATGACTAAAATTAAAAGCCTTCATGAGGTGAATACACAAGTCCATTGACTTACTACTGACACTGAAACTACAAAATTAATAATATGACTAAAGTGGCTCAACTGTATGTATTATATGTAAAGTTCACTGAGAAATATTTAAAATTATACTAAACAGGTAATTTTTACAATTTATAATGACCTATTTGTGCATAATCCCAATCAAAGCTCTAGAAGTGTTCAATTCAGTAGAATTATTTGATGAACTTACATTTTGTCTATATCCCTACAGGATGGGAATGTTTAGTTCCCACAAATTGTTATTTTTAGGGTTTCCCTGTCAAACAGGCTTTTATCTGTTACTATTATTATTGACCATGCTATATAAAATCTTTCTGAACTTCAGAAGTTGTATACCTTGCATTTTAAAGTGAAAACATTATTTATCCTTGTATCGCTTAATATTGCAGGGCAAGAATGGGGATAAAGTGGAGGCAATTTAAATGCTATCAGTACTTTTCTACAGTATCTTGAATAAAAGTCCTAAAATGACTTTATATACATTAATTCAGTCTTAGATGCAGGCACATGAAGTAAGCATTGCTAAAACTATTTTTAAAAAAAATCAGCAAATTGAGGCTCAGAAAGGTTTAATAAATTGCCTGAGGTCAAACAAAGAGTCAGAGACAACCCTTAGTCCCCAAACACTTTATGTATTTCACACAGCATCCTACATAGAAATGTGGAAAATAAAATATGCTTTACAACTTGCAGATAAAATGAAGAAAGCAAAGGAAAGATATTTTGTAGAATTTTATGGAAATGTGTATGTAAAAATGACAAAATTCTGCATGAAAGTCTAGATATAGGCGTCCTGGGGATAACGAGAAGCAGGACTGGGAAGCCCCACCCGTGGGGCTCGGCACAGGAAAAACACCAAAATGGAGAGAGGAAAACCAAACCTTTACTCAAGCCAACCGCGAGGGATTGGGAGTCTCCCTGCATGATTGCTCCCAGGTACCAGGTCAGGGAGCCAGGCTGTGGGCAGAAAGGCTAAGGGGACCCAAGGGACCAGCATCAAAGGGGCACTGCCAAGCATGGGCAGGAGGGCTTGCACAGCCAGCCAGTAGGACACTCAACTGGAAGGTCCTTTGGGCTTTCTCCTGCATTTTTTTTCTTCTTTTCTTCACCTCTGCCCAATAGGGGCACCCCCTCCAGCTCCGGTAACAGACTCGACCCGCTCAAGGGGCTTCCAGTTCTAGGACCTGAGGTGACCGACCATCCTTCCCCAAAGAGCAGGGGGGATATCGTCTAAGGCAATAAGGAGCAATGAAACCACAGAGTGCGTGCAAGGAACATCCATACCGGAGGGGGGCTGTTTCAAGATTAGGTGTGGCGTGTGGTTGGGGTATAGGAGAAGTGGAGCCCCACGAACATCCCATGAGCAGAGTGGTCATCTCTGAGGGGAACTTCAAGGCTGAACCCCACACTGACTAAACATTCAAAGATGTGGCAGGCAAGTTTGGGGAAAGCCAGAGAAACAACCAAGTCCACTGCGGGGAACCCACGAAGCCAGAGAACGGACATCCTCTACTGCTCATGCCAAGGTGGTGCACAAGAGGGCATTCAAGGCCAGGCAGGCGCAATAGGGAAAACAGAAGGAAGGTTCACAGTCCTTTAAGCTCATGTAATTAAAGCACAGTTTATGACTCAAAAGCACACTAGGATGGAGTGATATGGGCATAACTGGCCACTATATCATAACTGACCACCATTAACTTCCCAGCCTAAATGACCAGATACCCACTGATGACTGATCAACCTGGGAGTGACATTTAGCATGGGTGTAGAGCAGGACTTTAACTCAGGTCTTTACAGGCATCACAAGGCACCTTAGCTACTTTTCTATTGTGACCTATAGGGGGAGAAAGAAGAGGAATTACACCATCAGATAATTTGTATCCTTTCTCCAAGATCCAAGAGAAAGTGAGTAGATCAGCTGAGTGTCTAAACTGAGTCAAGTCAAAAGGAGAAGAACAGCGGTGGTGTTGTACTGGCAGTCTACTCAAGGCAACTAAACATTGCTTAAGTGCTTTGGGTCTGTCAGAGTATGAACTGCTGGCATTAAGTTTGCAGGGCTGAACTTCAACTGGTGGAGAGAATGGTCTGTGGACTCTGAATGATCAGTATGCAGGAAAATGTACAGAATAAACAAAATATTCTTGATCTGCAAAGACACAACCTGGGAGCTGTGGAAGTGGACTATCAATACACAGGTCCAAATGATCATGATGAAGTGGGAGGTAGCCGTTAGAAAATGGGAGATCCCAACAGCCATTGGTCTATGCCAACCCGTTTGGAATAAGTAAATCAGTGACCAGTGGAGCAGTGCATTATATTTGTGCTGCTATCAAGAAGGCATTCTCATTATCTTTCCTTGGCCTCTTGTATCCTCAGGAGGTCTCTGACAATTATCCTGCATGGGGCTTTCAAACCATATCGGTGAGATCAACCAAAGGGAGGAAGGAGGACCGAGGAAACTATAGGCCAGTTAGTCTTACCTTGATCCTGGATAAGCTTTTTGAGAGAATTATTCTGGCACATATCCATGAGGGGCCAGCAGGGGAGATTATGCTTAGGAGCAACCAACACGGGTTCATTAGAGGCAGGTCCTGTCAGACCAACCTGGTGGCCTTCTACGACAAGGTCACCAAATCCTTAGATGCAGGGGTAGCAGTGGACATAGTCTTTCTGCACTTTTGGAAGGTCTTCAACACTGTCTCTCACCCCATTCTCAATAAAAAACTGGGGGACTGTGGTGTCAACACCTACACAGT
>NW_017729008.1:7640864-7641157 GCF_001723915.1 Gavialis gangeticus | reverse complement strand
AAAAAGATCTTGGAGTCATCATTGATGCCAAGATGAACATGGGCCGGCAGTGTGGGGATGCAGTCAGGAAGGCCAACCATACCTTGTCATGCATCCACAGATACCTCTCTAGCAGATCCAAGGAGGTGATACTCCCCCTCTATACGGCACTAGTCAGGCTGCAGCTGGAGTACTGCAGCCAGTTCTGGGCACTGCACTTCAAGAGGGATGTGGACAACATAGAGAGGGTCCAGAGAAGGGCCACTTGCATGATCAGGGGGCAGCAGGGCAGGCCCTACGAGGAGAGGTTACAG
>NW_017729008.1:7623355-7640661 GCF_001723915.1 Gavialis gangeticus | reverse complement strand
GGAGAGGGTCCAGAGGAGGGCCACTCGCATGATCAGGGGGCAGCAGGGCAGGCCCTACGAGGAGAGGTTACAGGACCTGAACCTGTTCAGCCTCCACAGGAGAAGGCTGAGGGGGGATCTAGTGACCTGTTGCAAACTAATCAGAAGGGACCAGCAGGCACTGGGGGAGTCCCCGAGCACTACCAGGAGTGACTAGGAATAACGGTCACAAGCTGGCAGAGGGTAAATTCAGATTAAACATCAGGAGGCGCTACTTCACTGTCAGGGCAGCTAGAATGTGGAACTAACTTCCAAGCAAAGTGGTCCTGGTTTCTACCTTGGGGGTTTTTAAGACAAGGCTAGACAATCACCTTGCTGGGGTCGTTTGACCCCAGTCCTCTTTCCTGCCATGTCAGGGGGTTGGACTTGATGATCTGCTCAGGTGCCTTCCGACCCTACTAACTATGAAACAGCATGTATATGCAGCCACTTGTCCTCTCCATGATGCCTATGATGTTCAAGCAACATGTACTAGCATCCACCATAGGATGGGCAGTGGAGACTGTGGAGGCATATGTTGCTGAGGGTTGTGTTTCAGGAATAAAGGTGCCAGGTGAGAAAGGAAACCTGCCAGGTGAGAAAGGAACCTCCACAAATGCAGATCCAATCTGAATGGTTTTCAGTTCTTGGTGGGATAAACTCCCACTCCTGCATTTTGTACACTATCAGGCTCTCCACTACCTCTTCCCCAGCCTATTTCTAGACTGCTTCCATTATACCATCATTGCTATCACTCACTACTAAGTCTGAGTTTTTAAAGAAAAGACTGGATAGCATCTACCTGGAATGGTTTAAAGTGATTGCATCCAATACTACTGCAGAAAATTGGATTCATCAACCCCCGCAATTCCTTGCAAATCTAGGATTCTGAATTCCTGCCCATCAAAAAAAGTATTTGAACATTGGGTTCCCTTAATAACAGGTTATTGAAAATCCAAATTATACACTATAAACTCCCTTTCCAGCTTCCTGGTGTTCAATTCTTTAACTACAAATTAAAAATCTTTTGGAATCAATTTAAAATGGGAATAAGCCAAATAAATTTTCAATTATATTTAATTAAGCTCCCCTTGGCGTTTCAGGGTAATAGTGATACTCCTTAAACTCTGTAGTTTCTGTGTCTGTTTCTGTGATTTTTTTTCACTGACTTCATTTTCTTTTACAACACACAACTCTAGGGTGCCCTGAGAAATACCACTGTAGGAATGCATCATCACTGGCCTCATATAGGGACAAAATAGATCTGGTTGTGAAATCTATCCCTAAAACTGCAACAAACTAAGAGTAGTAAAAGTATTTAAATTGTTTTAAAATTATTTTTAGAGAACTTTGTATTTTGTACATTTAAATGAAAAGTAACCTTTGAGTGGACCCCATCTGAAGTCAACATCATACAAATTTGCCAACACAGTTTAGCAGTGTAATCCAGAAAGTTTCAGGGTTCATATAAGCACATCCCCCCTCATTCACTACTGGTTTCCCAACAGTTCCTCCCAGTTCACAGAAGAATGACAAGCAGGAACAAAGCTGTCAAACTACAAGCATTTGAAATGCCTATTTCTGACAGCAACAAAACCAGAGTGTTTGCTGTTTCATGAACAGTACAAACATCTTGGCATTTGTACTATTTTTAGCTCCTGTCATCATCATAAAAAATGAAGTTACATGAAATGCACAGTGAGCCAAGTGCTTTGGATCCAATTCAGAAATTACATCCTGAGGGGTATGTGTTCACATCTCCGCCAAGTAGGTAGAGCTTGAAGGCACAGGGACAGAAACAGCTGCCTACAAAAGGATTTATCAGTCCCATCACATGCTCAAACCTAAATCAGCTTGTCCGGTGTAACCAATGGGTATCCGAGCTTTCTGACAAGATTGTCTTAAGAATGAAAGCCTACTAACAGGTATAAATGTTGTGCTGCATAAAAGACCAGAAACACTATTAGAAAACTATCCCTGTGCCACACTTTTGGAGAAGATGACACTGCCCAGGTACTGTATTCATTTCCCTAGGATGCTACATTAACTCATATCTCTATTGCACCTGCCACTGCTTCTCTAAAGCAAACAGTCAATTTATTGCAATATTTCTTTCATCTAGAAATAATACAAGAGGAAGTCACAAGAGGAAACGAGTAGTCCACAACAAAAAGTTAAATATATAAAATAGAAAGAATAAAACTGAAACATTTAAAAAATACATTTCCCAGAGACAGACAGATATTAAAATAGTATCTCTTTGCCTTAAGGTATCTTTTCTGCTTCTATTTACACAACATTGAAGTTGTGCTGTATTAATTTAGACTAGTATAACTCTATAGTGAAGCTTCTGAAGTCAATAGCATTACAGCACATCTAGAATCAGTCTTACTGAGAGCAAAACCTGGTATATCATGTTTAAACCTTTACAGTGCAGTTACTGTGATTAAAAAAAATGTAAATCTAATTTACGATGATCTACAGGCCATGCAAATTACAAAATACGTATGCAGTCCTTTATTTAAAGTACCACTACCAGAACTACATAGCTCCCACAATTAATGTCACAGAATTACAACTAATGCTGCAGATACAGGAATACTCCAGCAAATATTCAGGCACTGAAAGAAATAGAGTGCCCTGAGATTTGCTTATTCTCAAGTTTACATGGATATTATAAAAAATATATCACTGTTGATTTGTAGAACAATTCCATAGCCCTCAATGTGCTACTATTTTTTCCTAGAAACTGTCATAGACACAGCACTTCCAAAAATTTCTTTTGCAGTATAATGATTTCTCCGATGTACAAAGTATATTTTTAATTAAATATCACTAGTTAATGTCTCATTTTTTGAAGATGCTATGCACACATTGCTAAGTTATTCTTCTCAAATTAATAGTGACAAGAACCATATCTTCAAATAATCTACCATGTGACTCTAGAGACAATAAGCCTCTTACGATGTGTGATAGTATTGAAGCTAAAGAGTGTACATTGGGATAATTATGAGAGGAACCTCCCTGTAGCCTGTACAGTCATAGTCATACAGGAAGCCTGTAACTGTCTGTGTAGCAGACTCAGAGTTCCAAGAAATCAATTATTGCAACAGACTATTGTATTCTTTAACTAAAGCCCAGAAGAAAGGCAAACACCAGCTGAGGGCTTTCACACCAGAGTTCTACTATACCTAATTCATCATAAGCTTGTCTGACAATCATGGCCAGTAAGTCAAAGTGCAAATGAAATTAAGATTTTGATTTTCTTCTAATCATTATAAACATACAGTATATACTCCTCTTTAGTCTGCAGCTTAGCCATTCTCCCATTCGTTTCCAACACGTAGAGTCATAGTTTTACACGGTATACCTTTGTGCCTGTCAATATATTCAGACCTATTAAATAATTAAGATTTACAATACAGAAGACATATATCAGTTACAGGATTTGAAAATTTTAGTCTAAGCCTCCAGAAAGACTGTTTCTATCAACTTCTTTGAGGTAGAAAAAAAATCACTTCAGGTAGAAAAAATATGAATATGGCATTGTTTTCTACACATACAACGGAAAATGTACTGCTCACACTTAAAACAATAATCTGCATATTCTTGAACATTAAGAATTTGTCCCAATCCAACAGTTATGTACATTATAAATAATCATAACCCGCTGCAATAGTGTAGAATTAGGGTTCCAGCACATTTTGGCTGTGTGCCTGCACTGCTGAGTACAGAAAGCATAGTTTAAGGGAGAAGGAACAAATGTCATGTTGTCACACCTTTGTGTCTTCTTTTTTTCTGGGCTAACCAAGGGGCCAGGAGAGTCCTTGGCATAGTATCAGAATTTTTCAAGGCTACTCTACATTAGCTGCCTCAGGAGGGGCTAGGAGTTGCAATTAGTTGTTGAAACATTTCATACCCTTTCTGTTTCTGTGGATGCAGGAGTAAAGAGTAGCAGCTTAAGACTGCCTGTGGTAAACCTTCCACAAAGGCTGTGCAACCTGCTGTTCAGTGTGTGTTCTGCATCGCATCTATTTCTTGTGCCTGATCGATAGAGCATGTGAGCCTTGTATAGCTCTTAGCTTGATTACCTGGCTCTTTAGCTCCAGCTCTAGATACTCAGACTTTCGCTGCCTGCTATGTCAGACAAGATGGTTCTTCAGCTATTTTTTTGCCTCTGTGCACAAATAGGGACAACAGCAAAGAATGGAATTCATGCAGACAACTGCAACTGGAATTAGTTCCATGGTGCAGAGGAGGAAATAATGCTCTTGGGACAGACAGCTAAGAAGGAGATATGAATGATACAGCTGATAAAGTATGGACAAAGTAAGACAAAGCAGAAACCATATGTTCCTGTACTAAGCAAAAGCAAATAGAGACAATATAATTACTAGCACTGAAATTATAAAGATACCTTGGGGGAGGAGGAAAACCTGCTTCTGATGCTTAAAAAACTGATATTTAACTTAGACAAAGAACTGGCATGTAAGAGTATTATTTGCCATGGAAGCTGAAGAGGACTACTCAACAGTAATAGGATGACTCAACTTCTGTAGTAGTAGATGACAAAATTCTCCATTAAATTCAAAGGAAGAACAATCTAAGTTTATATTTTATAGCCATTAATGTTTCCCATTAGTAAGAATATACTATATATATTACAGAAGTGCATAAAAGTAGCCTTAGGGCCCTTCTACAGGCACATCCACATGAGTGCACGTGTGCACTGCAGCACCACAAAGGCTTTTGAGGCACCAAAAAACTGGTGTTGTGGGGCACCACCAATGTGGGCTGTGGAGCTCGCAGAGGGAGGAATGCCAGTCATACTGCCCCCCCCCCCCCGTGAGTTTCCTCAGCTCTGGTGCTTGCAGCAGGGGCTGCAGGGAGAACACTGTCACCACTGTGAGTTCCACCATAGCAGGGCAGCAGGGAGAATGCTGCTGCTGCGAGCCTCCCTGCTGCCCCAGCTGTGAGCCCTGCAGCTGATGAGGCTCATGGGTGCGGGGTGGGAGGGCAGGGCAGGGAGCCTTCTCCCTGCTGCAAGCCTTGCAGCTGAAAACACTGCCGCTCCTGCTGGCAGCATTTAGTGCATCTCTGTGTATGGGAGCTCCTTAGCCACAGCGAAGCACTTGGCCACAGGTTCAATTAATGACATGATTAGAACAAGCTACAAAGTTATTCCACATTTTTTGTGGAATAACTTTGTAGCTTATTGCTTGTTTTATCTCACCTTTAATTGGTTGAATGTGTAGCTGGGTCACAATTTAAGCCACAATTACCTGGTTAATCTCACCTTAAGTGTACTGTGTAGAGGGGGCCTTAGTTCAGTTTGGAGGTATAAATTAGTTCATCTTAGCAAAGCTAGAGCAAACCAAGCTACTTAACTTTGGAGTACAAGCATCACACAAGGGTTTAATGTTCTTTAATTAAGAATATGTACAGAGAGAAGAAATATATCAAGTTAAAAGAGGGGAGAGAAGATACCAGCAGATACCACTTGATCCACCATTAACTGCTTTGTGTATCCACTCCTATTCCACCATAAACTGTGTGTTTATCTTTTTTTTTTTTAAAGAAAAACTTAGCCTTAAAAATTTACCTTTAAAAGTTAAAAGTTACCTTTAAAAGTGTGTGGTTTGGTTTTGTTTTTTACTTTAGAAAAAAACCCTAAAAATCTAATCTTAACTCTGTAGGAAATAGAGCTAAATTACCATAGTTTAGTATCCATGTACTGCAGGACAGCAATAAATAACCACAAGTGAACTTAAAGCAGCTGATGCTTAATAACTGCACCTATCCCACCCCCCTTCTTACAGTAATGTGTTCATCTGTCCATACTGTTAAGTTACATTGATGAATATTTCAGTTTAATTTCCATAGATATCCCCATGCAAATAAGTCCCGAGTCACTAAGACTGTGGCCTGAGAAAAGTTCCCCCAAAAGCCCTAGCAACCAATATTCCATCATTTGAGCTACTGATAAGAATAATCCACAAGGATAAACTGCAGCATATTCCTGCTATTTTTTAGCACAAGAATGTAGGCACTTCTTTTTTCTGTCAGAGCTGGAGGCTTTTTTGTGCACTTGAATAGCTTTTAGTGGTGATTGAAGACTTTTCCAGGGGTGTTGCAAAATCTCCCACTGAGGGGCATATTGTCTACTTTGCCCAAGGCTTTAAAATTCTCAATGCCAGCTCTGGATAAAAGATAAACAACAAATGTACAGAAACAGTTTTTATATTTGCTATCAAACACATTGAGTGCTTTACGTCAATCAAAGTACTCTAAAGGGTCTAATTATGCATTTACGGTTCTGTTTAATTATGACCCTGTCTATACCCTGATCAGAACCATGCTAATTTTTATGGTGTTTAAGCACTATTGTTGCTAACAGGGTTTTAGCATAGACCTTGTGTGGTTCAGTATTATTTGGGGTTGGCAGGAAGATAAGGTGGGGTGAGGAGGAAGTCAAATAAACATATTATAAAGATGTTATAAAACCACTTCTAAGCCATTTCAGAAGAAGCCTATTGGGACTCATGTCAGACTATTTTTAATATTTACTTAAAGATGCAGAAGGAAAAGTAAACACTATACTAATAACATTTGATGACAATATTAAACGGAGATGATTTGTAAACATTAGTGGAGGGTAGAAGTTTTTCAAAGAAAAATGGTAAGAATACAAATAAGAGTGGGAAGCAGTAAACTTAATATCCAAGGTGAGGTTTTTCAAAGGGACTTTAGACACACAAATCCCAATGAATTTCCCTGTTTGCAGATCTGGATGGACCTAGAAGAACATTCAGTGCTTATTTGGTTGCATTTTTATTAATCAGAGCAAACTGTGAACAGACCTCCCTTGATAACTCATTCTCTAGATAAACTGGGAAAGTTACTGATGATGGGTGCATCTACATGTGCAATTAATGGGACTGAATAAGTAAACTCATCCTGATGTCAGCATCTACATGTGTGTTTAAGCACAGTACTTTACTGTGCTGCTGAATACCTCTTATATTTGACGGGACTATCTGGAAAAATTAGTCTACAGTGAACTACTAAGTCTACTGCACCCTAATTGCTGCACAAGTATACATGGTGATGCTTTACTATGCAGCAAATTAGTCGACTGCACAGTAAAGCATCTTGTGTAGACATGCCCAGTGTAACCTTTTTTAAACTCCAAATCTTTCCACAATACACAACCATTGCACTAGCATCTGTTTGATGGCTATCAACTTGACCAACATCAGGGAAGCAAGAATCTACAAGAGTTAGACGCATAAGTCTCTAACCCTTCCCTTATGTTAAAAGCTGGTGTCTAAGCCCAAGACCTAGTGTCTATGAACTAAGTGTGGTCAATAATATATAAAAAAAGAGACCTCTCAGGTCCTCCATTGTAGTCCCATGCTCTTGCAGGTAACCATAGCACATAACATTTGTCTACCTCCATCTTAAATTTAACTAATCAATTTCTCCCATTACTCCTAAGGGGTGTGGTTTCAGGAGCTCACTCCTCTGATGTTTAGAAGCCTCTTGCAATTTCAAGCCTAAATTTATTTATAGCCATTTTATAACAACTGTTTACTCTTGTATTAACATTACCCTTTGTTTTAAACAGCTCTTCATTCTCTGAAGACACTTAACGTGTGCTGACCAACTATAAATATAACTATTTATAACTCAGTCAATTATTAGAAAAATGTGATGTTTGATTTTTTTTTAATTACTATAACATGGATACAAATCTATAAACAGAAAATATGTCTGAAAGAGATAAACTGAATATGTCTTTATGGTTATTTCTGGAATTGTAGGAAGCATAGCGTAACAATTGAGCAGACTTTTTACTAGACAGGGAAGTAAAAAATTCATATGTAACTGTGACATTTTGAGAATGAAAAAGCTTAGTATGCATAGCAGTTCAAGTGCCTACATTGTGCTTTCCCTGGTAAGAGGACATATGGAAAAACAAAAATGTCATAGCATTAGTCATTGAATTAATGCTGTAGCTGCTTGCCTGCTACTATTAAAGGTTATGACTTACACAGAATGAAGCCCCTATCTTTTTTGTTTATCAGTAGTAGTCATAATATTTACATGCTTTTCCTTAAATTCGCTGATAGTAGTGATGTTTTCTCTAGATATTTATATTTATTTGCTCCTGTGAGAAAGCATAGTGAAATCATTTTTAAAAATGAACTACAACACAACTATTTTGTACACAATAAGACTGCATTCAATCCATGTTTGATCTAGTGATTAAGAGGTTTGGAGAGTATATCCATTCTTTACTTTAAAATGATTGAATACTGTAGGTACCATATTAGCTTATGGACAGCTAATAGAGCTAACAGTAGAGATCGCTTAATAAACCAAAATAGACACATTGAAATGAATGGGATACATGTGAAATGGAAAAAAGTGTCTTATTCAGCTTAAAATGGATATTGATGCATTATACATCTTATGAAACCTTATTTTCATTTTGGTACATACACTTCAACCTCTTACATCTCAGTCACATCAACTGGTAGTCTCTTGTTAACCTTCCTTCCTTAATCATTTAAGAATTCAATAGTTATAGCTCTCTGAAGTCACAGTGGTTCGACTGTTATTCCAAACATCAATATACTTTGGATTCAGAATCCACCTATTATTGATATTTTTATCAGTACACTGATTAATATGTTTAATTATAGCTCTAAAAAGAGACTTTGGTAGAAAAAAATAATTTAGCTTACCGTTCCTATGAAATGTTAACTATTTAAAACCTAAAGTATAATGCACAGCTTTTAGCAGATTGTAGCCTAATAATAGGGGATACCAATTATATGGTAGGTTATGCCTCATTAGCAGTTAAAACCTATAATTTACCCTATTTTGCAGTACTTATGACAATAACTCCCACTAGATCCACTAAGTTTTTATATAAGAATTACTCAATGCAAGTAAACAATATAGAAATAAGCCTAATGACTACACTACTCCATACTTTTCATATTCAAAAGGGTGGTATATATTACAACAAAATCTCAAACCATAGGCCTTGTTTTAATTTAAAAAAAACCCCAAATAATTATTCATCATTCTCCAATTTGAAAAAGCTATGCACGAAATATTGTAAGCACAAAAATACAAAGTCAAAATGTAGGTTTCCTACTTACAGTCGTTGGCCTACAGTCCTCCAAGGTTTAGCTACAGAAAATAGTTCCTCAACCACCCACTATTCAAAAGGCCTATGACTTACAGAGCTCAAGCTGTTCCCCCTCAAATTGCACACATTATTACACTCAGCAGGTCTTAGCTGACCTTTCAGGATCAAATCAGAGCAATTAGCCCCTCTATTCGCTAACTAATTGTTATCAGTGTAACTCAAATGATTCCCAGGTATCACTCAGTAGTACTCAATTGATTCCCAAAAACAACCACACAATGAATTTGAGAAGTAAGGAAATGCTTTTGCACAGATACAAAGGGAGGTGGGGATGGACACGACAAGATGATCTTTCATGTTCCATTCCTAGCATATTCACCCAATTAACAACTTCAGTTTTGTAAAAAAGAAACGTCTTAAATGTGAGGCTAAAAAAACCTCCCTTAACATGTACAACCCTCTAAACACAAGACTGTCCTGTTACATGTCAGACTAAGTAATTAACCACATCAATAAGTACAACATCATGTTCTTTTTATGTGTGTGCACGTGTGCATGTGTGTGTGCGTGTTTTATAGCAATAATACAATTCTACCAGAACAAATTTATCTTGATCCTGACTCCTCACATCAGTGAACCACGAGTAAGGCCCAGATCCACGAAGGACCCAGGCTTCATGACATTCAGCATTGCAGCCCCTAACTTTTAGGTTTGCCTCTCACAGTGGAAACCACAGACTCAGTTGTTGAGCCTTCCTATAGAATGCATAGGTGCTTCAATAAGATCCACAAAAAGCCACACAGAGTGGAAAGACATCAAAGCTATCCAACAGGAAATGCAATCTTTGATCCAATTTTCCCTGGGACTTGAAAACCTTACTCAGCCCTAGGAGGAGACATTTTCCTCCTCTCAGGACTCTCAGGCCTGAACTTTCTTCCTGAAGATAGCATCTTACAGCCCACTCCCATAACTATGTAAAATTGAATTGAGGCACCCAAGAGAAAAATTGCACTAAAAAAATCTAATCCATCTAAATTCACTAGGCATCTCTTTTGTTTGATTTTAATGTTTCCAAGGTGTCTAGGATTCTATTGGAACCTGTCTGACTGGCACAGCACCTATCTAATTTAAAAGTCTGATTAGGTACAAAAACTAGGTGTTCCTTCACTAAAGTCTCCTGATGGGTCCCATCTACTACATGATATCAGAATATATCTGACACACACCAAGTAAGTCAAGCCTCACACAAAATGATGATGCAGACACTTCCTTTAAAAGCACAACAAATGGTTGGAGTATTCGCCCAGAAAGCAAGACATCAATATTCTAGCTCAACCTCAGTATGAGGTATGAATCATTCTCCTATCTCTCACTTTCTACCACATACCTAACCGAAAGGGTATAAAGTAGGCCAGGAGCAAGTTCCTCAACCTGTTCCCCACAAGCTCTGCACTCATGGAGCTGGGCAGGGAACAAACTCCCTAGTCCCCGCTCTGCATGCCTAGGTGGGGACAGTGTCCCCCTGCCCCAGCAACACAGATCTTCCAGCCCCTCCTCCCCAGTCATGATAGTGAAGCGGATGCTGGCAGCTTGTTCCCAGCCCCAGTTCTGGGAATAGGCTGGGAACAAGCTCCCTCTCCACGGCTAAGAGCTCCATTCATGGGACAGTTTCCCACTCAGCCTGGAGCTGACTGGGACCTGATACTGACTGCGGCAGTTTCCAGCCAGCCTCAGGCTGCATAGGGAAGCACTTACAGCCTGGAGGTGGCTGGGGACTGTCCTATTTTGTACACTCCCCAGCCAGCTCTGGGCTGCACATGGTGTAGATAAGAACTGTCCCAGTCAGGGGCAGGTCCCATCCCCATTCCCTGATCAGGTGATTGAGAGTGAGCTAGCTGCTAGCTGCCCCACCGGCAGATCAGGGAGGAGACTGGGATCTGCCTGTCCCCTGCAGCTCATTCCTAGCCCCTGATTGGGGAGCCAGGGCCAGGATCTCCCTGCTGCCAGGGTATGGAGACATTTCCCTGCCCCAACAGCAGGCAGCCCTTTGGGGCCAGAAGACAGCTGTCTCTTGACCTGGTGCTCCCTGCCAGCCCCTGGGCTAGCACCCAGATGGAGCCTGGAGCTCCCCACAGTTGTGGCAGGGGCCCATTGCAGAGGCGCAGGGAACTGGGTGCTGATCTTTTTCCTAATCCCTGCATGTGTAGACTCCTGCCTGAAAACCCATATTCTGTCTTAGTTTACACCAGAGTAAATCCAGGTAGGAGTAAATACATGTGTAGATGCACCCAGAGAGAGGGTGACAGTGGAAACGAAACAGATGACTTTGTCATTTAGGGGTTAGGACTCTCACATAGGAGAGGGCAGTTCTGTTCTGAAGTTGTTTACACATTTTATCCAGTAGAAAAACCTACTAGGAGAAAAGTGTACAGGCCTACTTGGAGTCAGGTAGTTACTTCTCAGATAGCCTGCACTGCGAACACTGTGCAACCAAGGGGCTCCTATGAACAAAATCCAGCACGTCCCCATGGCTGCTGAAAGTGCTGAGAGCAGCTGAGTACAAAGGAACTCAGAGGACTCAAAGGACTGACTGGCTATCTCATGGGAATAGTCCCGCCTGAGAAACTTCTGCCCACAAAACATCTTCCATCCCTCCCTCCCTGCTACTAGGCTTTGAGATGGGAGACCTAGAGTACTACACATACCTAGAGTAGCTAGTTTTTTCAATTTCCATTTCAGCAGCTCACACTGGATCCCTACCTCTCAAATACCAGCCAATGAACCAGCATCAGTTCCCCATGTATACCATCTATTGGGGAATCATGATCAGAGAAGCCCTGCCAGATGATCTCCTGGCATGTAGTGAAGCACCTAGTCATGTGGAAGTTGTGCTCTCAGTGGGTTGTACCTTAGTTTCCCCATGTTTGAGGTTTACATAAACAGTGACTTCCTTTGGCAACCATGAAAGAATCACAAACAGGAAACTCCTGGGTGGCTGAACACTAGCTATGATGTGGGGCAGCACCCAGCCATGTGGGTGAGAGGCACAGGAATTAAGCATGCCTTAATTTAACTTTTTTATTAATTAAATATAGTTTTTTAAATTGAAAAAATAAACATAAAACTTTTCTTAACAAGGTCTCTTTCCCTTGTCTTAAAGTATTAAATGAAAAGGCAGGAAGGGGTGGGTGGGTAGGAAACCAGGGGTGTCCCTATGGGGTAATGGCATCCATGAAAATTCAAAAGAAAGTCTAGAGGGAGGGGAATGTGAAGACCCCAAGACCAACTCTCTAACTCCTCTTTGAACTTGAGGGATATCCCATTTCTGGTGGCATCACCACTCACCTGAGAGGGCTACAGGAGAGGAAACACAAGCCAGCTCTGTTTGCAGCCACAGCTAGCACACCATTCCCCAATGGATCCTGCTGTATATACCCATGTGCTGCATATTCCCAGGACCCTGCTCAGGGACCCCTCCTGCAAGACCTTCCAGTATTCTGGGGTAGTACATTACACCCTAACGCCAGTGTAGCAGGACTAGCCCCTAAGGGCAGCTGTGGCACCTCCTGTTGACCACCGTAAACCTGCTACCACTCCAGCTCCTCAGTGTACTCCCTCGCTATTTTGATTGCCACTTCTTGATGTACCACTGAGCTTGGTCATCTCTACAGACTGGATCCAGCCTGGGGGCCACACGTTGGTGAACTCTGGCTTAGAGTGGTAAACATTTAGGAGTTATTCTCAGTATGTATGTCTGTGTGTCTGTGTTATAAGCATGGGGTCTAGCATCTAGGAACTACTTTTCCAACCTTCAGGAAATTTACTTAACACTCTAGTCAGACTTTGACAGGTGAAATTTCCTATGTCTGCCCTTGCATTAATAAATGCTCCCTAAGAATCTGCACTGTGGTCAGTGACTGGGACATTGGCATCCAGGGAGGATGACTGGAGTCCCATTGGGTTAAAATACATGGGGGATGTGGCACAGGGGACATCATGGTAGGAGTCTACTACAGACCTCCTAACCAGGAACAAGAGTGTCATGGAAAAATCTTAAGTAAGGGTGCTGACAACACAGAAGAGTCAAAGCTAGCATGCGCACTTTAGTCTTTGAGTGGAAAATTCCAAGGCTCACCCAGCACGTGCCCCCTGGGTGACCCGAGGGCCTGTCAATCAAGCGTGACCTACTTTTCCACCATGTGCATGCTCAGTTAGATACAAAGCTCAGTCAGACGCATGCTCAGTTCTCTGACTGCCTGACGTAATCAGACCAGAAAATTCTGTGAGGGGAGCGTTCCAATTGGCTACTAAATTCTTATAAAAGGTTAAGGAGCCTCTCCCTCGGGGGGAGACCTGCTGAACTGCAGACAGAGGCTGGCTCTCAGGGACTGTCCCTCAGTTAGGCTCTGCGGCCTATCGGTCTCCTCCTATAGCGATTTTCCGATCCGTTCCTATTGATTTTCTGGCGTTCGATCTACCTGGCACTGGCTACGACTACGATTTCTGATACTGATTAACGGACTCTCAAACTGAATTTACCTTGATTCCACGGCTTCTGACCTCGGCCTTCCTCCTTGACCATCCATCCATCCCACTGTTCTGGCATCGACCTCGGCATCGCTTCACTCGACTTCAGCATCATTCACAGCCCACTTTCGTCCACGCTGGACTTTGTTTTGTTACAGTTCCATTGTTTGTCTGTCCCGTTTATGAGCCGTTGACCAGCCCTGGGACTATTAGGTTGAGCAGCTGCCCCTAGCCCTCCAGGGTTAGAAAGCAAGGGCTCACCTAAGAACCCCGTGGGCCAATGGACCCCTTTGTTGTTTACACTGTAACCGAAGAAATTGCCTACGCCATCAAAGCGTAAGTTAAATAAACCCCTTTGGCTGGAACCATAAGCTTGTGTGCCACTCAGACTCAACCGCCGCTAATCCCACCTGTTCGTATACCCTCGGCCCACCGTGACTGGTCCAGTTCTCCGTGACCACAAAGAGCTAGACCAGGAATTCGCCAGAGAACTGGCTGAGGCTTCATGCTTTCGGTGCATGGTTGTCATGGGAGACTTTTACTATCCGGACATCTCATGGGAAGACCACTTGGCCAAATCCGATCAGTTACAAAGCTTCCTCACATGTGTTGACAAGCTGTACCTGACTCAAGAAGTCTATGGGCCAACAAGAGGTAAAGCGTTGATGGACCTGGTACTGGCCAAAGCGGATGATGTAGTTAGTGACCTAAGAATTGATGGAAAGTTGGGTGATAGTGACCACGAGCTGATCAACTTTACTATCCGTCGCAAAGCTGGCAAGTCAGTCAGCAATGCAGAAGTCCTTGACTTTAGGAAAGCTGACTTTGACAAGATCAGGAGGCTTGTTGTTGAGGCCTTAACTGACCATGACTCAACAGAAAGAGGAGTCTAAGAGGAGTCGTTGCTCCTGAAGGGAGTGATCCTGTCAGCACTAGGGTTGTCCATCCCATCTCAGAGGAAGGGTAGCAAAAGGGCACAGCAACCCCCTTGGCTCAGCAGGGAACTTGAGGACCTGCTAAGCTTAAAAAGAGAGACTTATAAAGGATGGAAGGCTGGAATAACTACCAAGGAGGAGTACTCAGCACTGGTCCATGCCTGCAGGGAGCAGACCAGGAAAGCCAAGGCTGCAACCGAACTCCATCTGGCTTAACATATCAAGGATAATAAAAAGTCCTTTTTCAGATATGTAAGGAGTTAGAAAAAAGCAAGGGTAACATTGGACCCTTGCTGAACCAAATGGGACAACTGACAACTGACACCCAGGAAGAAGACAACCTGCTTAATGGGTACTTCACATCAGTCTTTCATCAGCCCAAAGGAACCACCCTGCCTAGCATGATGCAGGATGGCAAGGGTGAGGACATATTTATACCCAGCATCAGTGTACACCTTGTAAAGGAACACCTTGAGAGGCTGGGTATCTTCAAGTCAGCTGGTCCTGACAGATTACACCCTAGAGTACTCAAGGAGTTGGCAGGTGTCATAACCCAACCATTGGCAAAACTTTTTGAAAATCTGTAGCACTCATGTGAAATACCTGAAGACTAGAAGGCCAATGTGGTACCCATCTTCAAGAAAGGGTGGAAAGTAGATCCCGGGAATTACAGCCCAATCAGCTGGGCTTGAATTCCTGGTAAGATACTGGAGAAAATTATCAAAGAGACCCTTCTTGATAAGCTGGCTAATGGCAATATCCTGAGGGACAGCCAGCACGGGTTTGTCACAGGTAGGTCTTGCCTGACCAATCTCATCTCCTTCTGTGACCAGATGACATATCATCTGGACAAGGGAGAAGAGATTGACATCATATTTCTGGACTTTAAAAAGCCTTTGATCTGGTGTCCCATGTTGTCCTCACGGAAAAATTGACCAACTGTGGCCTCAGCTACACCACAGTCCAATGGCTGGGAAATTGGCTCCAAGGTCATAGTAGTCGATGGAAGCAAATCATTATGGAGCTCCGTGACCAGTGGTGTGCCCCAAGGCTCTGTCCTTGGACCGGTTCTCTTTAACATCTTTATCAACAATGCGGACATTGGTGTCGGAAGCACACTGGCCAAGTTCGCCGATGACACTAAACTTTGGGGCATAGCATCCACACCTGAGGATAGGTTACTGATCCAAGCTGACTTGGATAAGTTTATTATGTAGGTGGATATAAACCTGATGATGTTCACTACCAAAAAATACAAGGTACTCCACCTCAGGGAAAACCCCCCCACATCATGCTTATAGGCTTGGCAGCACCATGGCTGAAAGAGACTTGGGGGTCGTGATTGACCACAAGATGATCATGAGCCACCAATGTGATGTTGCAGTTGGTAAAGCAAATAAAACTCTGGCTTGCATCCATAGATGCTTCTCAAGTAAATCTTAAGATGTCATCCTCTCACTGTACTCAGTCTTGATGGGGCCGTAGTTAGAGTACTGCATCCAATGCTGGGCTCCACAATTCAAGAAGAATGTTGAGAAGCTTGAGAGAGTCCAGAGGTGAGCCACGCACATGATCAGAGGGCAAAAAAATAGGCCTTATGATGAGAGGCTAAGAACCATGGGACTCTTCAGTCTGGAAAAGCATAGGCTCAGGTGTGGCCTGGTGGCTACCTATTAGTACATAAGGGGTGTGCATCAGGATCTGGGGGAATGTCTGTTCACCATAGTGCCCCAGGCCTGACATTTTGTTACAGGTTTGTAGTCCCACCTATTTTCCTGTGTATAGTATCATGCCTATGCATGCCTATATTCTCTTCTTGTGAATATTTCACTGAGGAGAGGAAATTAAGGGCCAGATATTGAAAATATTGCTCTGTGTTGCAGGGCTACCTTATTTATCCAATACTTTATATGGTAATTTAAAAGGTGCAGTAGAGTATTTTAGTATAATGAGAATCAGTTTACATTGTTTTGTGGATTAGCATCATGATATGTTTTATAATTACACTTAAATTATTTCAGCACTGTTTGTTTCAAACACCTAACACAATTGTTTTAGCATCTTCATTATCTCAGCGATGTGTTAAAGTTAACACCCTATTAAGATGAATTGGAAGTGATGATCCTGCAATATTATGATATCTGGCTGCAAGCACAGTAGGAAGAATAGAAAAGGAGTCTACTGGTAAGTGTATATGCTAGACTGAGGAAGGTTGGTCTATGTAAGAAGAGGCAGATAGGTTCCTAGCAGGGTTCTGAAAAGTATTCAGACAGGAGAAGTTTGCCCATTCCTATTCTGTAGTGACATGAGCTATTTCTGTATCTCTCACTTACTGTGCCTGGCAGCTCCATATAGGCTACTTTGCAAACTAGAAGTAGCGTAGCCACCTTAGTGGAGTCCTGCAAATGAGCTCATTGACTCAGCCTCTCAGTAGAATTTATTAGTTTGGGTGCAGTGCCATATAAAACCTATGATCCAGGAGGTAGTAAGTATAGATCAACATTGCATGGTTTATTATTATGCTACCTAGCACAGTCATGCCAAAGGTAGACACCTGAGGTAAATTCCAACTCCTCTTTTTGTTGTGTAAATGTCACATAGCTGCCAAATGTTAGATGCATGGTTGCTACTTACACAGATTTTAGATCCCAGTCCCCCTGTAC
>NW_017729008.1:7612181-7618244 GCF_001723915.1 Gavialis gangeticus | reverse complement strand
CAGGGGTGGGCAAAATGCAGCCCAGGGGCCAGATGCAGCCCGCCAGGCCATTCTATCTGGCCCACGGGGCCCCTAAAAAATTTAGAAAATTAATATTAATCTGCCCTGGGCTGCCTGTCATGTAGTCCTTAATGGCTTGCTGAAACTCAGTACGGGGCCCTCTGCCCAAAATAATTGCCCACCCCTGTGTTATGGCCATTTACTCCCAGTGTCATTTCTATTCTATCTTGGAGGCAGTATCATTCTGTGAAAGTCTTGTAACAATAGCTGCAAAAACCACATCCTTCTACCTTTTAGCCCTTTGACCCCACTATCTCCCAGAAAGGTGTCCTAACCACCAGGCTACAAGAAGAGGAAGCCAAAAGGAGCCTTGCTCAGTGAGATACATTAGCTCCCATGAGGTGAGAGAGAGATTTTTTGGCCAAGCAGAACAACACAAAGTTCCTGCAGGGCTGCATATATTAAAATGTTATATACAAAATATTTCAGTCTCACCTAACTTTGTCACAAACATTTTTACTTTTGATGAACCACCACCAAAATGATCTAGAATCCACACTTTTTTTAAAGCAAACTGTATATTGCATAGACAATTTTAGTGACTTAAAAACTGACCCTTCATGAAAATTCATATATAAAAGCAACTTACTTTTAAATAAATATATGTGTTTATGTTCTATTTTAAGACCAGTTTATAATACACTAACCATGCAATCAATACCAGACAACTTCCATTCAGGGAAAAAATGAGGACCTAAAAAAAAGGAGTATTATGAGGCTGAGCACCTATGAATAAATTTAATTGTGTCATTTATCTCATTAAGCTCAACTGGAGAGTTCATATACATAAAGTTACTCATCAGCTTAAAGGTTTACAGAAGTGGACCCTTTGATTATATTTTCCTCTGTCCTGCCACTAACTTTGTCTATTATTCAAAGATAAACTTAATTTCATGTCCTTTTCTTCAAATGTGCTATTTTTTTTGCCTCAAACATTTCTATTACCAACAGACCTCAGTTTAAACCCTTCTCATCATTATAGCATGTGCTGTAAATGATGTTATTGTATCTATAAATGTTGTTTTTCTTACAAAGTCCTGCAGAAATGTTGACTTCATTGTTACCAACAGTTGTGCTGTTGGCTGATTTGGGAGTTGTTGTGCTGCTGGAGGTAAAAAGAATAAAAGAGATGAAGATTATAATGCCAGATTTTCACCTTATATCTATAGTCTTTTATTATGCCAAATGCAGAGTCACTTCTAAGTCTGAGGTCTGTGAAGGCAGGAACTGGAAATGGGCAGACTGGAAAAAGGACTCAGTGGGTGCATCCAGACATGAATGGATGTTTGGTTCCCTGGGAACAAGTAATGGTAGCGCACCTTGCTCTGCTGCTTCTTGTCCCCAGGGAATGCCCGGGGGTGCACAGCACGTTGGCCCGGGTGGCATAGGGGAGGCTGGGCTGAAGCCAGCACTGTACCGGCCTCAGCTGCTCATAGGGAATCAAAAGATTCTGATAACTAGGACTTGTCTACACAAGGGAATATACTTAAAAGTGAAACTTTTTTGACATAGCTGTTTTAAATTAATTGGTACAAAATAGGCATCTTGAAAAAAAACAGTCATTATTCATGTCCATGTGAGGAAGGGGGAATTTTCTTGGAAGTGTAAGTTGAGCATTGTAGGTGCTCGTCCCACATTTCTTTGTGCTGCTTAAGAGTTCCATGCATTCCAGGATTGCTCATGCTGTAGGTAATGAGCAATGCATCACAAGCCAGCTAGAAGTCAATGCATTCCAGGTCTGAGGCCAAACTGACATTCCCATAATGTTTTTTCGTCTAGTATCCTAAGTTCCACGTCTTTTGGGGTAGCTAGCACTATTCTCAAACTCTTTAAGGTCTACTTATACAGGCTCTGGAGGGAAGTCCGTCCCATTTATATGTGCCCAAGCCCACAATTAGGCAGAGTAGATTGCTTGGGCTTGAGCAGACCACATGAAGGAAACATTTTTTACTTTTTACCTAGAATATAAACAAAAATGTTTTAATTAAACTAGCAGAAAAATTGACACTAAAATGAAAGCCAAGACACCTGAGTGGCATAATGGGAGCTGCGGGAATAATTAATTGTTTGGTTCGGTGGTTGAACTGAAAAAATATTTTATGTTGACCCAAAAGATTTCATTTAATTAACATGTTATTTAACATAATTTCCACATGGAAACATTTTATGGTGAGGCTCTTGAAACAAAACACTTACATAGTTCCTTAATGTTGGAAGAAGCATTTGCCAACTTTACAAGTACCTTCAGCATTGCATGAGACAAGTTTTTTTGTGGGGGTTTTTGGTAAAATTATTTGACAAAATATAAAAATGTTGGCTCTGGACATAACTGTTTTAGTACATAAAGGCAGAATAGATTTTAGCTGCTGGTCTTCACATGTACCCTGCTCTCTGTGCAATCTTATTTGAGCATGTTAGGGATAATAAGAGAGAATGTTTTTTTCAGCCATAACCCTGAATCTCTTGGCTCTTGTGGTTTGAACTAGTATCTTTAATATTACCTTAAAATTTTTTTATGGTTTAATAAATATTGTCTTGAGCTATCAAGGTGGAAAAAGTCATTTGTAATATGACCTTAATTTTTGTTCCCCAAATGCTTTACAGTCTGTACTTTTGATCAGCATGAGAAAGTAATGCACAGTGACAGCCTTTGAGAATTAAACAGATCTTGTAAGGAAATAAAAGGCCATTGTGTAGACAATGGCACACAAGTCCAGCTCTGTATTGATCTGATAAGAATGATCCTTACAGTTTGATCTTTCAGAAGAACAGAATGTATTTGAACATTTTTGCCTTCTTGGCGAGTATACTCTTGCTCAGCCAAGGGGCCAGGTTTAAACTCTGTGAACAAAGGTTCGGAAGCAGCATTTTTTAATAGAAAAAAGATCTGAATTCACCCTTAAGCTGTTAAATAGAATATTTTTAAAACAGAGTCTTAATAATGTGATTGTATTAAGACTTTTTTTTTTAACTTTCTAGGAGTCTAAATGATAACCACAAACTAAGTTATTTGTCCTCAAGTCAGTTTTGCTAGTTACCACAGTAAAAAAAAAAAAGATTTTATGAAGGTGCATAGTAACTGGAATTCAAATGTCTTATGAGACAGTGGGCACATCTACAAATGCAGCAAGGCACTTTCTAATGAACATTAAATTTAGTATTTCCAATGTGAGGTACTAACGGAATTCACATTAGGCTGCCTTAATTAACAGTAGTGAATGCGCAAGGTTTTTAAATGATGCATAATGCACAATAGCCTATTTTACTGCGCATTAGCATAATCACACGGGGTACCTATGCACGTACATAGAGGCTGCTCTGATGTGCCATAATTATGCACGTTGGAGCAGACTCAATTAACAAAGTCTGCTGGAGCATGGTAATTACTGTTGTAACCCTGGGCGCTACACTACCCATGCCCTCACCTAAATAGTGGGATCCTAGGATACCCCTCTGCTCAGGTCCCTGGATAGCTACTGCAGGGTCTCTGGGTGGAGAGCTTCCCCTTACAATCAAAACAACCTTGCAGACCATTATAAAACTATTTATAGAATTTTCTTATTGACAACATACCATATAGTTAATGTAATAAAACAAATGTTACACAGCATAACCTGGTGATGGTGGCTTATGGGTTAATGCTTCTTAGATACACATTACACCAAGGGAGGTATACGAATTACCCAGCATCAATAAGGAACCAATAAATAAATAAATTGATACCCCAACTAATAAACTATCAAGAACTTATTTACACAGTCCCTATCTTGTATGCTCCAGGGTAACTATGAGGACCCTGTGTACACTGCCCTGGCTGGGTCTCTCAGAGAGCAGGACTGCTCCTGGCATCCCTTGCACCAACTCGAGGGGTCTCAGTGCAGCAGGCGGTGGCTCCTCCCCTGTGATCCCTGCAACAGAGCTTATTCCTGCCCAGACCCCCATCCCCTGGCAGAGCAGGGAGCAGTGTCTGGGCTGCAGCAGTACCCCTGCCAGCACAGCATCATAGCATTGGACAAATGCAGCTCCTCCCTGGGCCCTGCATGCCCCGGGGCTTCTGATGGGCTGGCAGAACCCCCTGCCCCCTCTAACCCGGCACCCTGAGCCTGCCCCTCCCCGGTGCCTTCTCATTCAAGGAGAAACCTGGGCAGTCTCTAGCAGTCTACCCCTGGTCCTGCATCCCCCTCCCTCCTGTGCTCGCCTAGGCACACAGAGCTTGTAGCAGGGTCTCCTCCCAGCCAGCGTCTCTCTTATGGCTGCCCTGGAAGGAGAGGAAGAAAGGATGCACTGCTTCTCTGGTGCAGCCTCTCACAGCTACCTCTGCAGGGCTCCAACAGGGGCTCTCTGAGGTACAGCTGTGGTGAGGTCCTTTCCTTGACCTCCAGCCTGTCTCTCTTACCCTCTGTCCTCTCCCCCAGGCAAAGCTACTCCCCCCTTTTAAACAAGCCTCCTCAGCCAATCCCAGGCCAAGGCTCTTCCCAGGATTTTGCTAACGTCCCTCTCATTCAAACCTTGCTGGGGTTACATCCGTCCTCCCACTACAGAGAGGGCTGCCTCCAGAGCAGCTTCACTTGCCCTCAGAGCAAACAGTATCCTTACTAGGACAACCTGCCTCTTCACACTCTGCCCCTCTGCAGGGCGGCCCTTCCTATACCTTCAGGTGGGTCCATTTTTAATGCTGCTACGCTGTGCTCCACCAGACTCTAGCATCACATGTATCAATGTCCCCCTGCTGAAAAATGGTGGCAGGGGCACTTTAACTAAAAGCTCATTTGCCATTTTTCATTGCAGGGACACTGATACATGTGATGCCCTGGGTGCTTTAACTAGAGTGGCTCTCAAAGCTGCTCTCAGTAAAGTTGCCCCCCCCCCACCCCCCCGAGCACACAAATAAACACCAACAGTTTTTTAATGCATAGTAAAATAAGCACACAGCACATATGTAGATGTGCCTAGCGTGGTATGACATCAGGAGGAAAAGTACTATGACTACAGAGTCTGGGATTACCTTGACTTGTTTCTGATTCATCAGTTACTAACTTCTGTGCCTCAGTTTTTTAAAAAATCACAATTGTTTGGTACTCAATTTTTGTTAAATAACATGAGATCTAATAAACTTTAAAAATCCCTTTATTTCTTCAAGAAACCATGCTATATAGGTCTAAATTATTATCGATAAATGTGGTTGATTCATAATTATAGCTGCAAAAATACCGCAAACAATTTTCCATAAATATGCATCCCAGTGTTTTAAACCAATTCAATTCTATTGATTCCACCCCCCTCCCCTTTTTATTTTCCTTTTACAAATAATCTGGTAAAAGAGTTTATTAATTGCAATAGTTGTAGGAATAATAAAAAATGCTGAGAAGGTTAAGATCTTCCATGGAAACAAATTGTGAAAAGATGTAATCACAATGGGAACCTGACTCTCTGGGATTTTATTCACTCAACCTGCAGACAGGATCCTGCCATGCCTTTTAATCTCCAAATCTAGGTAATACTAACCAAGTAGCAACAAGTAACTTGTTGCAAACCAATCTACAGGCCAAAACTTATTTTGAATAGCATATAACCAGGAGGAAATTGTAATCTACTCAATGCTCATTTGCAAAGTGTAAAATTCACCCTGCACTGTAGTCTCACACCAGACCACATTTCATGGATGTGGGGAAGGTGGATAAGACCGGAGATGAGATTCATCCAAAGGAAAGAGATATAAAATGCAGCAAATAAGCTCTTGTAACCTATTCCTTAGTTTTATTAAAAATGTAGTGCCCCAAACAAGTTTCTTTTTTATGACCTTGCTTGATTGAGGAAAGGCATAGTGTAAAAGTATGCCTGCTTTCTGCTGGGCTGTACAAATACTGAAGTCTTAGTTCATTTAACTGCCAGTTGCATATATAACTAGGGTGGCCATCATAGAGGACAGAAAAGAGAAAAATAGAGGACATAAAGGTATCTGGTTTCATATCAATAGAGGACAGAGGACAGAGTAGCAGAAAA
>NW_017729008.1:7608710-7612140 GCF_001723915.1 Gavialis gangeticus | reverse complement strand
TATATATAACCCATTTTTTATTTTATTGAGAATTTATTTCAATATAAACCAGAACCATTACATATATTGTAATGTTTGAATGGTGCAAATAAAGAGAGGATATTTATTACATTTATTTCACATCTTAACTATTTTCACATCTTTATTCTTGATGACATTCAATATTGAGCACAAAATTCTACCTAGCTGCCTCCCCTTACCTGTTTTTTTAAATCTTCCTTTTCAGCAATAATAATTAGGCACTAACTAATTAACATTTCTCAAATTGAAAAGTCACATGAACTCTTGAAGTAGTATTTCATGAATAATATTAGAGAATAGCAAGGGAATTGGAGCAGTGAGGAACTAATAGTGCAATGTGAAGACTCATGTTTGACAATAGAATTTGGATCACAGAACTTAAAGCACAGACCCCCAATATTTTTTATTTTACTGGTGTTGATATCGATGGGAGTTAGTTACCTGAATATCTTTGAGCATGCAGACTTACAAAGTAGGAAGAGGGCCTAGTTTGAGCTGTGATTTGAAGATCTCTGCAAACAGGAATACAAAAGGGATGATGATCAAAGACAGGCACCATTAGAAACATTCCATACTTTTCATTCTTTTGTTCATTCTAATTTATAAAACTTTTGTGGGGAGCCATTATGTTACTTAGATTAGATGCTTTGCTTTTCCTTCTACCCCTTGTTTTTTATGCATTCCTTTTTTGTCATTTTTGCTCACAAAGCTCATGCATAGGGACAGGAAATTTCAGGAGTGAGTAATGATTTTGGATGCCACATTTTTGGGTGCCCAACTTAAGACATCTTAAAAGTGGATGGTTTTCCAGAATGCATTTTCTAATCACTTCCTGAAAAATCCCAAATAACTCATCTTTGTTTATATTCTTGTCCCAAACTCCCCAGCATCCTGCATTCTTCTGATTCTCTAAGGAGAACTACTCAGAAACAACTAATCATACATTTGACTATAAAGTCTAAAAATGTGGACCCATTAACCACCCCTCCCCCCATTCCACCCTTCCCTCCCTCGACCAGGAATTACTTATACTGATTCCCCTACCTGGATCCTGGGAGTAGTGAATGCCTGTACACACTGCTCTACATAGTCTACATTCATGCAGCCTAAAGTAAGCCATGGGAACACAGACTGTGTGGCAAACAGCTGTACACACCTTCTGAGAACTTGTTGCTCAAGTGCTGATTGAATGTTAATAATTCAGCCCAGAAAACCTGTTAGAGAAGGAAGAGTTTAGTGATATTGGGCCTCTACTTTGCTTTCCTTTTGCCATCTGCTTTAACACAAACTTTTTACTTTGTTAAATTAAAGTGCCAAAATACACTTTGCCAAAATACAAAGAGATAGGTAAAAAGCCCAATTTCCTTCTACCAAAAGCTTTCGCATAATTTACAGTTCTCTCTTTAATAGTGTAGTAGTAACATGCTAACTCCAGCTCATGGCCAGCAGGTACAAAAGCCTGAGTCATGTCTAAATGTTACACTCATACTTTCAGCCTGATTTTCAAGCCTGTTATGGCTCCTTTGTACTGGCTGCTAAATCCTGGCAGCTTGGAATTCACCTTGCAGAAAGGAATTTCTCTGGGATAGTGCCATAGTAGCTGTATACCATGCCTCTCAGAGCATCCAAAAAGTGCATTTCATAGCACATGGCTATAACTGGCTGATACTCCTGAGACACTATGTAGATAGGGTGGGATTATCCAAACAATTATTAGTTTCGTTTGAAGACAAAAAATTCATGTAATTCTAGTCCTGACCAACTGACAGTACAGGGGAGCTGTGAAGTTGGCATTAAGTCACCTTCATCCCTAATTTTCATCCAGGTCCTGGATGAAACATATCTCACATTTTCCAAAATCTAACTTAATAGTTTTGTTTCAAAGTAAGTAACATTGGCCATCTCACAAATGCCCTTTTCCTGTAAAAATCTTAGATAAATCGTGACCACATTCTGTAGGTAACCTTATCGGGGCCCAGAAGTTTATACTAGTGTACTTCTGGAGCTCCGAACCTAATTTACCTCAGTAGATGTATTATATATTTCTGCTGGTGTCATTGAGAAGAGAATAAATGAGAAGAGAACTCACCTGAGCCAGCTCTGCATGCACTAGCTCTGAAGCCAGGAGCTACAAAATAGCAGAAGACAAGAGCTAATTAGCCTGGGTTTGGCACCAGAGGACCATGGCTATGTTGCTTCCAGTTTAGGAGCTATGGTGCACAGAGCAAGCTTGGATATCTCTGCATGGTGCTGCTTTGCTTTGTGAAGACATTCCTTAAGTTTCCTAGCAACCACATCTTCACCATGCAGGCTGCAGGCAAAAATAATTAAATTTAATAGAAAGAACAGCTTCTAAATGAAAATGTATGAGACATCAGCTCTACTTTCCTGTAGACTTCTCAAAGTCTCTCTCTTCATGTCCTTGTTCTCTTCATTTGTTGTCAGTTACATAACTACTTTCTTTAACTCATAGACATCAACATTAGCTAAGTAAAACTGTACTTTATTCTGGCTGAAATCCAGAATCTCTCTGTGTCATAATAAATCTTTTGTACCTTTTCTTGATAAACATTAAAAAGACAGAATTAAGCAGTTTAAAGTTTGTTGTGGACACAGCTGAATTTTATTTGGGTAGCTTCTTCCATGGCATTATGTAGATAGATAGTCTAAATAATGTCAAGACCCAAGAGTATCTTTTGTAAATAATAGTATTCAATAGGGACGTGTTTTATTTTTTGTTTATTTTATTCTGTTAATGCACAGTGGCATTTGCCGCTGGAAGCCCTAATGAATGACACAATTATTTGTTGGTCAATGCTTTTATGATAGTGGGGCCAGAGGAGGGCAAATGAGACTGCTCCAGCTCCAGAATTGGAGTCCAAGTATCCAACAACACCATCAGGCAGCTAAAGAGTCTTATTCCAGAACACTTTGGCTAACAGCCCGACAGCAATAATCCAGTCAAGTGAGTACAGCATAGAATCATAGCAGTATAGGCCTGGGAGGTTAATCTAGTCTTTTACCCTTCTCTGAGGCAGGATTTCCTAGACCTGCAGCTACACGGCATATCCCAGACAGAACTGCTGCAGGGGAAGGACTCCAGGGTTGGTGTCCCTGGAGCAGCCCCACCTAGGTAGTGGTGCATTGCTACCTGGCTGGGGTGGCTGCCGGGAGAGAGCAGCAGCTGGGGAGGCTGGGGTGGATATGGAAATAGAAAGCCCCCTATCCCCACCCCACCCCTGCTGCCAGGCTAGACATGTGGCTGAAATCAGAGACTGTCACTGACTCAAGTCCCTGACAGCCAGGGGAGTGGGGCTGGCTCAGGCTTGGGTAGATCAAACAAGTTCTGCCCAAGGCTAGATTGCTGCCCTGGGCACTCCTGCCTGGGATGGCAGGGATCACGCTCTCA
>NW_017729008.1:7600382-7603710 GCF_001723915.1 Gavialis gangeticus | reverse complement strand
CCCTATCCCCACCCCACCCCTGCTGCCAGGCTAGACATGTGGCTGAAATCAGAGACTGTCACTGACTCAAGTCCCTGACAGCCAGGGGAGTGGGGCTGGCTCAGGCTTGGGTAGATCAAACAAGTTCTGCCCAAGGCTAGATTGCTGCCCTGGGCACTCCTGCCTGGGATGGCAGGGATCACGCTCTCAGTTAACCCTTGATGGGATCTGGCACAGACATTTGATAAAGCACTTTAGCAGAAAGTAGTTTAATTTAGTACACATTCATCCAGGGTCATCTTAGAGCAGGATCCACCTTTGTTAAAGTGCCTTATGTGCCATGAATGCCTGTTCTAGTACGGCTGTAAAGCACTTTCTGCATACTTTAAGTGTAATGTCTGTACCTAGCTTTTGTTTTTCTTGTTGTTGTCCCGAAGACTCCCTACAGTTTGTCTACTTTTTTCTTAAGTGGACAAAGTACTTCAGCTGAATTTGCATCATCATCAAGTAAACAGAGTTAGTACCTTTCAATATGCTACATTCAGATTAATTTTATCTATATATTTTTTACTTATGGGATATACAAAGCCCCCGAGGCTTTTTTGGAAATATTTTTGCTTAGACAGTTATTTCCTATTGTGCTTTTGTGAATTTTTCTTTAGCTGTTGTAGTATCTTGCACTTGAAATTCATTTTGTTAAATTATAGAGAATGCTGAAATCAACAAGATCATTTTGAATTCTAAACCTGTCCTTCAAACTGCATCTTCCAGTTTGCCATTGAGAAGTTTTATGAGCATAATCTTTATTCCACCATTCAAGTCATTCATGAGCTATCAGAATCATGCCCAAGTTGGAACCCTGTAGGATCTAACTCGAAAGTTTTCCAATGTAGACAGCAAACAATTCATAAATACTCTGAATACTAGGCTCTATTTGTGCACATATCTTATGCTGGTTTCTATTCTTATATTTGCTTATAAGAATGTCTTGTGGGATAGCATCAAAGCTTTAACAAAGTCAAGATATATCACATATACTGTATCACAAGAGTATCCTCCAGCTAATTACCAAAATAGCATAGTGCCCCAAATCTGGGCTTGATTGCTGATCTCCTCTTGGTAGTTCAGAACCAATAATCAGTGCATGTGAAGACAAGCAGACCTTTTAAAATCTGCCTGGACACGTTCAAATACTAAGTGTGCTTGCCTAATTGCACTTCCCTACTTGAAGTTATATTATACTCTTTCCGTTTTCAGTTTCTACTTTGGTGCACATGCAAAAATAAAAGAAAAACAAATTTTAAAGATTATTTTAATTTCAAACTCAAACTATTAACAGCATAGGTAAGGAAAATTGTTGTAGTCCTAATTTTTGTAATGTATATATTTCGGTCTCCTACTGCCCCACTTGACTTTCTACATCCCTTGTAGTATGTTATTATAAGTATTGGATGTTCTGAACTTAAAAAAAATAATTTAGCATTGATTTTCAATAGACAAGTCATTTAGATACCACAGTGCGTATACATAGTTTAGCAGAACGTAAAGGCATGGGACAAGATTTTGTTCAGCCTGTTAGGTATGTGAGTGAACTTAGATACCTAAGCAAGAGTCTAGTCCACTCTGCTTGAGCCCCTGAAAAACAGTTAATGCAAAAAATGTGTAGGTTCTCTTCCTCCTCACTACTTTTTATGGCCTTTGCATTACACAAGTAGACACAATCTATTTCCAGGAATTGAACAGGGTGAAACAGAATCAGATTTCAGCACCTAAGCCCAGTGAGGCACCTAATAAGTGGAACAGAATCTGACAGCTGGACATCCCAAGTCCTTGCACAGAGCCACCATTTAGGAGGTGATTGATGAAGACTAGTTCTAAGAGCAGATAGAATTTAGTTCAAGATCTCCAAGGAACTACTGTTTCACATTTTTAAACTTTATTTATTAACAAATCCAACTTATCCATTAATAAATCTAACATTCAAAGACATCCAATCCCCTAAGGTGTAGAGACAGATATTTATCTTCCAACAGCATTGCCCTTAACTCAATGTTCACAGAAGAACTTCTAGTGTTCTTCTTGTCTTTTCAGTCTCTGACAGTTCCTTTAGACTTCATAACCAATGTCAAACTTCTATGTTTCTTCATCTTATATGTAACCTGCTTAATAATTCACCCCCCCTTCTTCCTCAGAACTGTGAGATACAAAGTTCACTGTTTCCTGCCCATCTCTACTTTTAGATTTTATATTCATTCCAAATTTGTTCTTTACTCTTAGTTCATAAAACTTGTACTCTCATTTGACCTACTTGACTTTTACGTGTCTAAGTGCCCCTTTACTGACTCACCCAGTTTCCATGGAGCCCAGATCATACAGAGAAGCTTCTGAAGAAATTGAAATCATGAACATCTTCTGAAGAAGTGTGTAAATCCTGCTTGCACATGCAAGAGAGGGAACCTGTGTGCAGATGGTCTTTAATGGACACAGAAATGTATGCTGTGCTTCCAAAATATTAAAATGGCAGTATATTTCTATACAAGTTTGATGTTGTGGTGGCACTGCAGTGCAGTGACCTGGGTTAAGTTATATACTCATAAATTATAAACATTTCCCAAAACAGTACTTTTCAAGAACAAACAGAAAGTAGAATCCTAGGGGTCAGGCTATTCTTACAAAAAGAAACCAAGAGTTCCAATACATTCATATTTTATTTTAATTGTACATGACACTTTAAGGTGCTAGATTGACATCCCTGGAAATAGAGTCTTGTCATTTGTCATTGTTGTCATTGTTGTTGTTGTTGATTATGATGATGATAACAACAACACAGAGACAGAATAATCATGAAAAATATTTAAGTGGGAGGAGTTCTGTGCGGAAGGAGGTTCCTGGGGCCATGGGTGGCTGGATGAAGTGTCACAGAGACCAAGGCAGACAATAACATTGTGCATATGCAGTAGCATATCGAGCAGGTCCAGAGAAGTGATCCTCCCCCTTTATGCGGCACTGGTCAGGCCACAGTTGGAGTACTGCATCCAGTTCTGGGCGCCACACTTCAAGATGGATGTGGACAGCATCGAGAGGGTCCACAGGAGGGCCACTCACATGATCAGGGGACTGCAGGACAGGCCCTATAAGGAGAGATTACGGGACTTGAACCTGTTCAGCCTCCACAAGAGAAGGCTGAGGGGGGATCTTGGGGCCTGCTACAAACCGGTCAGGGGGGATCAGAAGGCATTGGGGGAGTCACTGTTCCCCCGAGCACAGCCAGGAGTGACCAGGAACAACGGTCACAAGCTAGCAGAGGGTAGATTTAGGTTAGACATCAGAAGGCGCTATTTCATGGTCA
>NW_017729008.1:7585403-7595382 GCF_001723915.1 Gavialis gangeticus | reverse complement strand
GGCCTGTTACAAACTGGTCAGGGGGGATCAGAAGGCATTGGGGGAGTCACTGTTCCCCCGAGCACAGCCAGGAGTGACCAGGAACAACGGTCACAAGCTAGCAGAGGGTAGATTTAGGTTAGATATCAGAAGGCGCTATTTCATGGTCAGGGTGGCTAGGGTCTGGAACCAACTTCCAAGGAAGGTGGTGCAGGCTCCTACCCTGGGGGTTTTTAAGAAGAAGTTAGATGAGCACCTTGCTGGGGTTCTTTGACCCCAGTACTCTTTCCTGCCATGGCAGGGGGTCGGACTAGATGATCTTCTCAGGTCCCTTCCAACCCTGGAAACTATGAAACTATGAAACATTTCTCCTACCCTTCATAACACCTGGCCATGTGACAGGTAAGGGAAGGGCTGTAACCACTGCATAACAAAGCCTGCTCTTATCCCTGCCTCTTCCCTCCCTGGCTCTGATTTGTTGTGGGTTGGAATCTGCTAGGAACAAAGCCACCCAGTACACATTCCTAGGTAGCTGTTATTGGACATGCTGGGGGTGGGGGGCGGGGGTGAGGAGAGAAACATTAGGAAAAGTAGACAACAGACAGGATAATTACAGAAGAAGAGCTAGCTCAATTAGAAGAAGATCAAGAGTTTCTAACACCTATGGAATGAAGAGATTAGCAGAAATCAAGTAGATAATAATAAGCCATAAAGTCAATTGACTCCCTTGGCTCCACCTGAATAGAAATACAGCTGTTCCTGCTGGACAGTGTGTTTTAAACTTTCAGGGTGTGAACACAGAAATACTTGAACCCCTTTTGAAAGGGGAAAGTTTCAAGAGGGCAGCAGCTGGTACATTCTAGTTGTTACATGTGTACGAGCTGAGGATGATTCAAATGCAGCAAACCCTGGATGAAGGGCTGTTAAAGTTGAAGAGAGTGTTGTGTATTCGAATGACTCTCAGCTCAGTCACACATAACACCTAGAATGTACCAGCTTCTGCCCTTTCAAACATTACCTTTTTGAAAGGGCTGCAAGTGATTGTGTGCCCACACACTCAGTGGACCTAAAATTGAAGGTGGGTGAGACCTTCAACGGCCTACCTTGTACCAAAGCCTTTCAGAGATCCAGAAACTAGGCAGAGCAAGCCCTGAAGCCCCCTGAGGAACCGATTCTGGTAGGCATGCTTTGAGCATCCTAATGCATACTGACAGTATTAGTTTCAGCACAAAAAAAGCAGCCATGGCCACTTTCATTCAAAAACATGGTAATAAATTAAGATGGAGCACTAATATGACTTGGTCTCACAGCAAATCAGTGTCAGAGACAGCATCAAAAAAAGCATGTGCCTGCCCAATGCTCGGTCTTTGTTCAGTCATAATTTTAACTGAAAACTGTTCCATTTCCATGCATGAAACAAGTATGGTCTGGATAATAGCTATGTCATGGGTCATAGCTATACCAATTCCTACCTGTAAAGTGAGGATAATTAAGGGCTGAGGCCTTTCTATTATTGGTTTGGTCAAAAAAGTTGTTTATCCAAAAATACGTCCGTGTGATTAGTCACATGGTTTAAATTAATCCTACGTATAATTCTTATTAGATTCAGGACCTAAGAAACTACCAAAGTTTTCACTCCTTACCATTTTTGATGGTATGCCATCAATTGCTGTTTGTTGGTTTTGGCTGTTTAGAATATAAATTTTGGGGGGCAGAGCTCACACACTTTATATAACATCTAGCACAGTCAGGTGGAGTCTATTGTAAAACATTTTTATTTGCGTATTTTTTAATCTTTAAACATTAATGTCAGGCATTTATTTTAGGAGGATCCTAAGCATTCATTGTTCTTTTTTCTTTGCCCTTATTACATTCAGCAATATGAAAAGCCTAGAAGAAAAAGGAAACAGTATATTTATAGGCCTTGAGAGGACTGAATGTAAGAAAATGTTGAGTGCTTTGACATTATGCTCTTCTATCATGATTGTTTGCTATAGGATATTCAAAATTATAGTTATTATTTTAAATAATTGCTCAAGTTGCAGCAACCATAAAATACAACATGAATACAGGAATAGGAACTATTTAGACAAAAATAATATTTCCCTTGTTTCTTTTTTACCTGACATACCTATTCAAAATACAAGGAGCTATTCAACCATATAAATAGAAACTAAGGAGGGGAATGGTGGAAGCCCTAGGAAACTTTCCCTATTAGTATTTCTGTTGGAAAATCAATACATTTTTTCGGGGTGCATCTACATGTTCATTAATGTAACATAGTTACTGCACATTAAGTTTAGTACTTGGATAACCAAGTACAAAATCAATGAGCAGTAACTGGAGCTACTGTGCAGTAGCGCCCATGCATGAGTTTTTACAGTAGCTTAATACTACTGCACAGTAGTGTATTAACACAAGTTTTGTCAGGCACGTTGCTCTGCAATGTTATTAGGCTACCGCACGGTTAGTGTCTCATGTAGAGGCACTCTCAGATTTTTAGTATGTTTTAAGTAGGCCAGATTGGTGTGTGTGTGTGTGTGTGTGTGTGTGTGTAGGTCCTGTAAAATTATTAAGAGTGATAATACAGGCTGGGGACTATTGTCTTCCCTTCAGCTTTACTTAGGGTCTCAAAGATAGTTGCAATTAGAGAGAGTCCTGGGTAGCTCAGCTCCTTTGGGTTTAACAAAGATGAAAGCTATCATTGTAAGAAGGCCAGATTATTAGGTTTTCTTGTGATCAGAAGAGGCTTTCAAATAATTTGTTCATCAATGAAAGTCCACAACAGTGTTACTAGTTTTCCACACAGCTGTGGAGCCACTGCCTGAAAGGGTTTTTAAGGCACAATTCTTCTCTGAAAAAAATGACTGTAAATTGCATTGTGGAGGTTCACATTAATTCTACCCTTCCCAGAGCAAATTTGATCAGACTACAGGTAAAAAGATTTTCTCTCTCAGTTCCAGCCCTGCAAACCCTAGCTGTGATCTGAAAGTAAAGCTAGTTTTTCCCCATTTATGCCTCATCCCCAGTGAAAAAGCACCTGCAAACCAATACTGACCTTATTTGCATCTCTGCAATTTCCTGGTCCTCAGATTATGTCTTCAGTTACAGCCATGCCTTCCTGTGGGATTGTACCAATGCACACAAATAAATCCTTTGAGGACCAGGAAATTAGATACACACAAGGCCCTGTGAGTTGAGCTATGTTAACAACCCTGACGACAGTGAGATGCAGAAAAAAATGCAGTTCATTCTCTCTGAGCTGTGTTGATTCTGCAGCGTTGGCAGTAGTAAAAAGTAGTAACATTCTCTTTTATTCACCAACATCAGCAGATATGACACTGACTATATACATGGATCAGATCTGCTGAGTCAGAAAATGCCACTTTTACATAGTCACTTTCCAAAACAGAACTGCTTTTTAAAGGGCCACTCATCCACCCCTATGGCACTTCTTGTTAAATCATTAGCCCAGGGCAAGACACTGGATTTGAATAATGCTTTATGCCTTAAGCCATTCTTTTGTTATAAATGCATTTCAAAATTATTGCATCTTAGTTTCATTAACATTTGTTTAAGACCAGTTGGAACTACAAGAGTGCATTAACATGTGGCTTGCTTTATGTGAAATCATGTTCCTGGATTCTCCACTTTACCCAGACATATCTATGATATTTGAATAGGAATAGAATGCATGTGAATGATGTATTAACCCCATGTGTTCTGAGTCCAGTTCCAAGGACTTGGGACAAACCAAGTCCTGATTTGGATAAACATATGCAAGAAAAACTTTACAAGGACAATCAGTCTTTGAACATGTCCTTATTAATCCAGGAATGTCTCAATCCAAATTAAAATTGATTTCCTGGATGCATTATATCAGGAAGGGACCCTTCTCTCTCTAAGCAGTGACTTTTGTCAAACGAGGTACCCAATTCCTTTTCTCTTACAGCTTTGAAAATAAGAAATTAAAATTACTTGCTCATTTTGGAGTTCTTCAAAACTTTTTTTTAGGGATGGTATAGATATTTAAAGGGTTGTTTTGATCTTTTATTGACAAAGAATGGTATCAACACCCTAGTAATTCTCACAGGATACATCTAGATGTGTGCTTTACTACAAAGCTAACTAGTCACCTCTGTAGTAAAGTGTCACTGGCCACACATGTGCCCATCTTAGGGTGTAGTAAATTAATTAATTGTGCTGTAGGATAGTACTGTCCAGGACAAGTACTAACCTATGGCAAAGTCATTTAGTGAGATGAAACAAATGTCTAAATGGTGACCAAGGCTGATGGGGCATGAGAGTTTTTGGCGAGTGCTGGGGACAACCTCCTGGTGCAAGTGCTGGAGTGGTCATGCTCTTCTTGACCTGTTGCTCACAAACAAGGAAGAACAAGTGGGGAATGTAGTAGTGGATGGCATCTTGGGCAGCAGTGACCAAGAAATGATTGAGTTCAGGATCCTGAGGAAAGGAAGGAAGTAGAGCAGCAAAGTAAGGTTCCTAGATTTCAGAAAAGCACAATCCCCATGGAAGCTACTTTGAGGGGGAGAGGAGTCCAGAAGAGCTGGCTACACTTTAAAGAAGCCTTACTGAGAGTGTAGGAACAAACCAACCTGATGCACAGGAAGATGAGCAAGTATGAAAGAAGACCAGCTTGGCTTAGCAGGGATCTCTTAAGTGAACTAAATCACAAAAAGGAAGCTTATAAGAAGTGGAAACTTGGACAAACAACGAGGAAGCAGTATGCAATTATTGCCTAAGCATGCAGGGATGAAGTCAGGAAGGCCAAACCACAATTGGAGCTCCAGCTAACAAGGAATGTGAAGGGAAACAAGAAAGGTTTCTACAATTATGTCAGTAGCAAGAATTAGTTAAAATTAAGGTATACCACATCCACTGGTCTTCCTACATCCACAGAGCCAGTCATCTCATCATAGAAGGCAAACAGGTTGGTCAGGCATGACTTGCCCTTGGTGAATCCATGCTGACTGATCCTAAACACCTTCTTGTCCTCCAAGTGCTTAGAAATGGATTTCTTGAGGATCTGCTCCATGATTTTTTCCAGGGAATGAGGTGAGCTTAACTGGTCTGTAGTTTCCTGTATCCTCTTTTCCCTTTCTTAAATATTGACATTATGTTTTCCCTTTCATCCCATCCAGGACCTCTCCTGATCACCATGAGTTTTCAAAGATGATGGCCAATGGCTCTGCAATCACATCAGCCAACTCCCTCAGCACCCTCGGGTTCATCACTTTTGGCCCCACGGACTTGTACACATCCAGCTTTTCTAGCTGTGGGCATCAACCCAGCCCTTCTTCCAGTACACAAGACACAAGTTATTGAAAGCACTCCACTTTGGCACACCTTCATCTGAACCCGCATGTAATGAGGGTTCAGATTTTCACAGGATTGGGCCCTGTTAAAGTGCTCTGAAGCCATGTACTTGTGTTTGGTCACTGCTGTAGAGTACTTTCAGGGGCCAGATTGGGTGAAAATTGGCACTTCTGTCTGAACATAAAGAGTCACAATACTTAGGTAACCTGTGGAAAACACATTAATATAGTTGCATACATGGTGTTATTCATGATTGCAGGAAAGACTGGTTCAAGCAACAACTCCCTTTCCCTGAAAACATTGATAATATTTTCAGCAAAGAGCTGAAGGCTGAAGAGCCACTGAGTCTCCTGAGCCATAGTCTGGATATCACTGTCCTTGGGCCATCTTTAGAATTAATGGGGCCAGAGGGTCTTCTTCAATTATTGGACTTCATCATGTTCAAAAGATGGCTATTAGATCACTTAAAGATCTGCGAAAATTTCTAGAAATGAAATGAATTTGCAAGCCAGATTTTGTTTCTACTAAATTTTGTATACAGTGTCAGAATTTTGGAAAACTGTGAGGAAAGTTTTTGCAAGGCACTCTCCATGTATACACCATGAATATGGAAGACGTGTACCTTCTGTAATATTAAATATGTTTTGGACAGATGCTTCATAACTCATGTTTTCTAAGTGTATTTAAAAATGTACAAATTCCAACAAGGTGCTGTTTATGATCCAAAGTGACAGAATATTCTAAATTCAGAGCGATCATTAAAGGTAATAGGACAAATATCATGAATATGTAGCAAAACCCCCAATTTTTCTATTTTTATTATTTTAAAATGCATTCCCGCCCCTTCCCAAACCATTTCTGACTTTCTCTTTCCCTCTCTATTCCCTATAGATAAGTATAAGTGAGCTACGACATAAGATAAGCTTCAGCATTTTATTTTGGTAGCAAGTCGTATTTGTTTCATTTTTCTCCTTCTTTATATTGTATAATTATTATGTTTATATTGATTTTTACTGTTCTATATTACTGTTTTACTGATACTATACGATTTAGACCTACATAGGTAAGTTAGCATAAGTCAAGTTTCCATTTTGTTTGTCAAGTCTCCATCTTGTCCCCATGCCGTGTTGTGTAAGTATGTTGTAACCTATGACTCATACCTACCCCTCCTATGTAACTTGGTTCCTGAATGAATTGGGATGAATGAGGGTGCTTGAGAGACAATGGCAGTAGGTCTAAAAATAGCTCCCTTTGAATGACTGAACCATCAATATCAATACCTGGACCAACGACCCAGCCATTGGAACCACGCTCAGCATTCAACAAACAAGAGATGAGGCAACCCACCATTGTATCAAGGCTGCACATGCTCAGTATGAACATCTGGAACCCTCTGGAACAGGGTTCCTTCTGTTTAATAAACCCGTTATTTTGAAACCCTGAGTTGGGTTTTTGTCTGTTTTCTGACTGTTTCCTCCTTGCCACCACTTATCTGCTCCCCAAACTTCCAGCTGTCTGCCTCAGTTACCAGCCCCAAGTTCTCAGCTTTCAGCCTCACTTTCCAGCCCCAAGCTCCCAGGTTTCTGCCTCAGTTTCTTTCCTGGCTGTCTCCTCCTTGCCACTGGGCTTTTTCCCTTGCACCAGTGACCTGAAATAACCCTGGGGCCACTTGACCTTAAGTAACCCCAAGCCTCAGTTTCTCAACCCAGCTTCTCTCTAGTCTACTCGTTCTAATTCTGGTTCCAGCAACTTTCACTGCTTACACTTTCTCTCTCACCTTAACCTTCCTTCAGGTATCCCAAGTACCTCAAACACACATAAACCATCCAAGTTAGGAACTACCCTGTGTGTATGTGTAGGTAGGTGGTATGTGTGTGAACTGGTGAATACACACACATATATAGATATCTATATCTGTATATATGTGTGTGTGTGATATATGAATTAGTGATCTGTGTATGTGTACACAGTTTTTGGGTATTGACAACTGATTGTTGTCTAATTTTTGGTGTGTAGTGTCTATGTGCTTGAATTGGTGATAGGTATGCATGTGCCTAGGCTGGTTTGGATGTGTATGTGCCTGAGTTGGTAGTGTGGGTGTGTGTATGCACCTAATTGATTTGTGTGTTTGTATATGTGCAATTGTGTCACTTTCCTGTCTAACAGCATGATACTGAAATCCTGAGAGTTGGCCTGACTCTGCAGGGCAACAAAGTTACATTTTTTCTTCTAGATTTTTTTCTTAGGTCCAGACCCAGAAAATACTTTTGCGCAGGCTTACCCCTATACCAGTGCTTTTGGGCGGAGTGCCAAAAACACCTGTAACCTCAACTTGTAAAATGTTGGTTTACCAGCTCGGGTGCCATGATCCTTGTCATGACAGTGCAACTCCAACCCCTTCCCCACCATCTGGCCTCAGGCACACTAACCAAGAAAAATGTTTTTACATGCCACACACCAACACCCATGCCAGGGGTTGCCTACCCCTGCCCTACACTTTTTGATTAATCCTATTGTATTCATATGATCATATCTCAAATTGATATATGGTCACCAAAGTTAATTTTAAGGTATTTGATTGTGAAATAAGCAAAGCACTTTGTGTAGCTTGTTATATTAATAATACAAAGAAATGTCCAGTTCCCCAGGAAATGGAGGGTGGGAGTGTGTGTGTGTGTGTGTGTGTGTGTGTGTGTGTGTGTGGGAGAAGAGGGAATTGCTAGGGAGAATTCCCACTCCCAGTGCACCTTACTTGCATAGGTGTTCTGCCAAATAACCGCCAGAGGCATGCAAGTGAAACCTGGGGTTATGATTGTTGTTACATCTTGTGCATAGAACTCAAGAAAAGCTTTAACATCTTTCAGGGTGTGTTTAAGTGTACGTTTGTGTTAGGTGGATCTGTCTAAACACACTGGTCTCTCAGGAAAACAAAGCAACAACATTAGAGGGTACTGACCCTGGTGCCTCTGCTTCATTCCAGGACAGTGGCATAGGGGCTGGGGTGATGGGGAGGAGGTTGAAAGGCATGAGGTCAATGGGGAGCATCAATAAATCAGTACCATCACTCTTCCACCTGGAAAATCCTTGAGCTAAGAGCACACTGAAAAGCAAAGTAAGCAACTACTGCCTTCCCTGTGAGCATACTTTTAGACCATTCCATCACCTATAAACATCACATTCAGAAGGTCAGCAGTAAAGTTTCTGCATGGGTATCTGCATTAAAACATTTAGCCAGCACAATATGATGAGCCAACTGCAAAGTGCTCAGACCCATCAGTGCACTTGCAATGGTATATGTCCCAGCAGATTACTGTACTCCTGTATGGTCCATATGTTGTCACACTAAAAAGCTCAACACTACTTAACAGTGTGTAGAGATTCATAGCAGGTTGCACAATTTAAACATATTGAGATGTATTCCCTGCGCTCTAGGGCATTAGACTTACTGACATAAGAAGACAGAACTGCCAGGTTTCTGGGCCTGTGGCAAGCCAGGTAGACCAGGTACTGTGGCCTTGCATGTTGCACTAAATTTAGATATGGGGTGGGGTGAATGGAAATAAAATGAGATGAAATCTATTCCTACAGTATTTTATACCTACACCAAATGAGTTCCCCATTGAGCACGATCTTGACAGAGAAGTCTGGATTAAGCTGAACAGACTGAGATCTGGATATTGAAGCTTCAAAACAACATTGTACAAGATGAACATCTAGACAGTCCCCTGTGTGAATGCAGTATCCAGCAGACAACACAGCACTTAATCAAAAGCTGCATCTTTACAAATGACCAGATGGGCTAGATGGAATCCACACACTGAGCAATAATACCAGAAAGTGTTGCATAGCTGGCTGGAGGGACCAAGGAGGGGATGGAAAACAGGGGCTTCACCAGCTTGGGTCACTGACAGCCTGGGGGCTAGGCAAGTGTTTGGACAGACCACATGAGTTTTGGCCAAGACTAGAGCACCTCCATGGAAGGGGGTCTGAGTGGGGTGTCGCAAAACCCCATGGTTTGCCAGAGGAATGCAACCTAATGTAAGTCATGATGAGATCTAGTACGGATGTACATGACAATGCTGTAACCTACAGCACTGAAATCTGATACCAAATCTACCCAGGGCTATCTTAGAGTGGAATCCACCATGTTTACAATGCTCTATGTGCCTTGACTGTCTATTTGGTTATGGCTGTAGAGTGTTTACTGCATGGTCACTAGGGCTGTGCGAGGCTTTGGATAGAGCTTTGTATATGGAGAAGCTTTGGATACTTCGGTGTCCAAAGCAGCCTGCCCAGATTGAAGCGCTGGCTTTGTTATGCTTTTCAAAGTGGTTTGGAGCTTCTGAAGAGCTTCAGAAAAGCTTCAGAGCTGCTTCAGAGAACCAGTCATAGGGTATAATGGGGAATCAATAAAATATCTATAACTTTGGTTTTTTTGTCTGATTTGGATGAAATTTGCAGGGGTTGTAGCTCTTCTGAGAACATGACACCTGCCAAGTTCCAAGAAGATCAGTGCAGGGGCTCAGGAGAAACTGCACCCCAAATTCTTGAAAGCAAAACTCATGTCACATCTATGTGTTACACCACAGGGGGGTGTCAAAACTGCAGGGTTGGTGGCCTCCAGTGAGGCCAAAAAGTATGTGAAATTTCAAGAAGATCGATG
>NW_017729008.1:7574815-7580403 GCF_001723915.1 Gavialis gangeticus | reverse complement strand
TGGTTTTTTTGTCTGATTTGGATGAAATTTGCAGGGGTTGTAGCTCTTCTGAGAACATGACACCTGCCAAGTTCCAAGAAGATCAGTGCAGGGGCTCAGGAGAAACTGCACCCCAAATTCTTGAAAGCAAAACTCATGTCACATCTATGTGTTACACCACAGGGGGGTGTCAAAACTGCAGGGTTGGTGGCCTCCAGTGAGGCCAAAAAGTATGTGAAATTTCAAGAAGATCGATGCAGGGGTTTGGGGAGAACTGCACCTCAAGCTGCAGACAAGCAAAACATGTGACATGGGTGACACTGTGTGTTAAGGCGCAGCAGGGTGAAAGCTGCAGGAATGGTAGCCCCTGCTGTGGCCACAATGCCTGCCAGCTGTCAAGGACATAGGTGCAGGGGGATTCTGGCTTCTGAGCCCCTGCACCTCTAGCTGCTGACAGACAAAACTTGTGACATGGTGGCTGTGCAACTGTGTCTGTCTTGGGATGTGGGAGACACTACTACAGGCCTGGCTGCTAAGCTACTGTGTTACCAGTTACTAATCAATCATGATTCACTCAGGGACCACCTCAATACACAGTAGCTAGCTAATGTAACCAGTTATTTCCCATCAATTAACACCTAAAAAACTAGAGATTAAGGAGAGGAAAGAATCAATATACAGACAATCAACTGCCCGAAAACAAACACAGTCAGTTGCATAAGCACCCATGTCATGAGTTTTGTCTGTCAGCAGCTAGAGGTGCAGGGCCCCAGAAGCCAGAAACCCCCTGCACCTATCTTCTTGACAGCTGGCAGGCTTCATGGCTGCAGCAAGGGCTACCATCTCTGCAGCTTTCACCCTACTGAGCCTTAACATACACAGTGTCACCCATGTCATGCGTTTTGCTTGTCCACAGCTTGAGGTGCAGTTCCCCCTAAACCCCTGTGTTGTAACACATAGACGTGACATGAGTTTTGCTTTCAAGAATTTGGGGTACAGTTCTGCCAAAACCCCTGCACCAATCTTCTTGAAATTTGGCAGGCTTTGTGGCTTCACCAGGGGCTACCATCCCTACAGTTTTCACTCTGTGATATAACAAACAGACATGACATGAATTTGCTTTCAAGAATTTGGGGTACAGTTTCCCCCAAACACCTGCACCTAACTTCTTGAAACTTGATAGGATTCATGCTCTAAGCAGAGGATACCACCCCTGAAAGTTTCATCCAAATCAGACAAAAAAACCCCAGTTATAGATATTTCATTTTTTCCCCATTTTATTCTATGGCCGGATCTCCGAGGCGGCTCCAAAGCTTCGGAGCAGAAACCCGGTCCGGAGCTCCGAATCAGGTCCCTGGTATCTGAAGTGGCCAAATCCAAAGCTGGATCAGATCACTGCCAACTTGCACAGACCTAATGGTCACCATGCAATAAGTGTAAATTCTGTACCTGGCCCATGTTGGTAAGATCCAACCCATGATGACTGAAGGCCTGTAAGGAACTATGGCTCTTGCTGCAGTATGGGTGATATGGAAGCAACCATGAAAGTTTATTTGTACTTGGCATATGGATACAATCCATGCCAAGACATTTAATGCATTCACACTGAATGTCCTTTCACTACAAGCAGGACACTTGCAATAATTTCCCACTTCTCAAAGTTTCAAAGTCCTTTACTTCTCATCCAGACATGGTCTCCTATTATTACAACTTACAGAAAATGAAGCAAAATCCCAGAAGAAGACAAGCTTGTTATTCTCCATTAGCAACCAGGAGGTGAAATTACTGCTCCTAGCTGGCATGTAGGTGGCGTTCATATTGTCATGATTGTGCAGCAGTTTTGAATTGAACAGCCCCCATCCAGAAAACGGTTCATGGAATAGCTACTTCCTAAAGTCTCAGTGGCTATGAAAAATATAGGCTCCTGTGACATTTCTACTACCAAGGTATAATTTGTTTTAAGTGGGTCCAAATTTCTCCTCATTCTTTGATGTCAAATCCCACTAATCTGAAGCCCACCAGAAAGGAATGTGGAATGAAGTGACTCAGAATGCCTTCATTATGACATAGATCTACCAATTCATACTCCCTTTCCAGCTTCTGGAAATCCCACTGAAGGACATAACAATGGTGACTCTTTCCCTTAGGGAACCATGACATTTATGGCTGTAGTCTATCTTTTCAGGCTTCCTGTCCTTTCTTGCCTTCTCCCCCTGCCTCTCAAGCTGGGGTACCATGGAAAGATATTGCTCATAGTCAGCTCCTAGAGGTAGCACAACCTCTCATGAAACAATATCATCTCTCATGAAATAATAACACTCTGGATCTTATAAAGAGAAGGAAAAATCTCTAACTTGGTCTTCTAGTGACATATTTCAGATGTTAAACTCCCAGAGTTAAGCAGAAACAGGGATCTAGCTTCAGAAGCACTTTAGAAAATGAAGCAATGAGAAATTACCAAGCTGTTGAAGACCTGATTTTTCCTCACCTAGTTTATGGGGCTGTGATTAAGTTGGAATAGGAGTTCCCCATTGAAAACTACTTGTATCTAAGGATAAAAAACTCTTCCATTCTTTCCCTAGGGTTAAGCTTGTTACATCCTTCTTAGTGAACAGGCACAGTCATATCAGCTGAGGAAATATTTCTGTGAAACCCATAAGCAGCAGCATAAGTTCATCATTCTTGAATGAAGCTAGAAACAACAGCCTCAGCCCAGAGAGTATTAAATGTAGTTGGATTTTTTTTATTTATTATGAAGTTCTGTTTTCAGCCAGGATGCCCTCGTAACAATACATACCTCCCTTCCCCTGTTAGAAGGAAGGACTTTTGACTTTTTAGCTACTTTATTCAGGGGGTTGGGGTACAAAAAGTTGGCCCCTCCAGGGTTGAGGTCCAATATACAAAGCAAAGACAAACAACTTACCATCAAACCAAGAGCACCATGCCCTTACATTCATAACATCACACCGTAAGAGACACCTTTATAGTATTACACATCGTGCCTAACATGTCGTTATGCAGTTGGGACACCTGCCACACAGTCATACAGACCAAAGCCCTCTATAAACAAATGATTCCTACCCTGCTCTATCCAATCATACACATGACAAAACCTTCAACTTCCCACACAAAGCAAAAAAGCAAAAAGCAGCCTGGTGAGGGACCAGGGTTTGGTATGAGCTGGGAGTCGCAGTCCATCACCAAGCCTGCCTGGTTGCCCAAACCGGTCATGACATCAGAGAATGGCCATCCTCCACATGGCACAGCAATCCCTGAAGGGCCCAGTAGGCCTCAAGGGCAGGCACAGTGTGATCAAACTCCAGTGAGAGGTGTGTCTCCACCAGGAGGCCAAAAAGCTGCAAGGCATCATCTGAGCCAGTCCTGGCAAGCCAGTTGCAGCTGCTCTTGAGGATGGCTGTCTTTGCCTGACCCTGTAGAAAGCTGTTGATGCAGATGGTGCCCTGCTCAACTGCCTGGTATGAGTAGGACCACACACGTAGGTGGTCTCCCAGAGACTCCTGCCCAGTGCTCAAAGTGGCGGCTCAAGGGTGACAAAGAGTAGCCACAGGTGAGGACAGTCAAGGAAGACATGAAAGAGGTTCTCCTCAATACCCCTGGGGCAGACGGGGCAGGCTGTCAACACGGCTGGGTCAAAGTTGGACGCAAACATGCCAGTGGCTAGGATGCCATGCAGCAGCCGCCACTGCAGATTGCCAGTCTTCTTGGTGGTTGGTAACTTATACAATGTGTGCCTAGCTGGGTGGCCCAGTGGGGAATCTGGCAGCCCCATGCATCATTTCCACAGTGTATTGGGGTGGCCTGCCAGCACCTAGTCATGGCAGACATAAACCACCCAGGCATATAGGCTTCTATGCAATAGAAAAGCAAAGGGGCAAACTGTGTCACTGTCAGAAGGCAGAGGGAGTGTTATCAGGGTGCCAAGCCAGCTGGCCAGCTCTCTGGCCATGGCCGGGGTTGACTGGTAACTTGGGAAAAGCCTCGTTTAGGGCACCTGTGGTATGGGGGCCTGATGTGCCCAGAGATGGTCATCCAAGGTGGCTGCTGCCTCCAGTGGAGGGGCAGCCTGGATGTCACAAAGTAGACAGCCCACTCTGCAGATGGAGTACATGCCTAGCTGGGTTGTCAGGGCCCCAGGTGAGAGCCAGACCAACCATGCGGGGTCAAGGAGATGGCTTACGTGGAGGACACACACTTGGATGAGCGGCTGTGAGGCTGGTGGAGGCCAGGCTTGGCACAGGGCACCTCAGGGCTGGGTTGTGCACCAGGGGCTCCCTCAACAGCTGCGGAAACTGCAGATGCTGGGTCCAGGGCTGGAGGCAGAAAGTGGCCTGCCAGGCTCTTACCATGCTGTGGTAGAAAGCCAGAAGCACTGCCCAGTTCAGGAGCATGAGGTCCAACAAGAAGAGCTCCTGGTCGAAGCCGAGGGCCCCCACCCACTGCAGGAACCAGCATGCCAGTTGTTACAAGAGTAGGTGTTCCTTTCCATAGAGGAGTTGCTGAAGTTCTTGCAGGTAGAAGGCAGCCACCTTGCTCATGAGGTTGACCAGACTCTGGCCCCCATCAGTGACAGATAGGTAAAGGACAGCTTGGGGGATCCAGTTGTGCACCATGAAGATCAGTGGCCCTAGGAACATGCCAAGGACCTTGAGACCACCTGGGAAATCTGGGGGGGGGGCGGGGGGGGTTGTACTGATCCATGTGCCAAGCATCAGGGTATCACTCTTGGCCCAGTTGATACGGGCTGAGGAGGCACATTCATAGGCTCGCTGGCAGTCTGTTGGGGCCCACACGTCTTCCTGGATGTTAAGGAAGATGGCCACATCATCAGCATACACCAACAGCTGGAGCAGAGGGCCACTGGACAGGCCCATGGTTGACGGCAAGGCCACACCACTCAGGTGGCACTGCAGCGCATGTAGCAGTGTCTCAATGGCCACGGCATAGAGCATGCCCAACAGGAGGCAGTCCTGATGGATGCCTCTGCAAATGAGGAATGGGGTGCAGAGGACACTGTTCACCTTAAGCAGGCTGGAGGTGTTTTGATACAAGACCCAGAGGACCCTGGTGAAGAGGGGCCTGAAGCCAAAAGCCTCCAGTCTAGAAGAGGTAGGCATGGCCCACCCACTCAAAGGACTTCTCCTGATACAGAGAGATGAGGTCGATGTCTAGGCTGAAGCGTTCACTGGCTGTGAGTAGGTCATGCAGCAGGAACAGGTTGCCTTGGATGGTCCTTCCCAGTATGCAGTAGCTGTGCTCAAACCCAGTGATGGAAATGGGTGGACGAAGCTCAGAACATGGGCAGCCGAGAACCTGATGGTGTTTTACACCAAAAAATGCAAGGTTCTCCATACTGGGAGGAAAAACCTGTAGCATCCTTATAGGTTCAGTAGTGCTATGCTGGCTAGCACTATGGATGAAAGGGCCTTGGGGATAATGATGGACCAGAAGATGAACATGATCCTTCAGTGTGATGCTGCAGCTAGTAAAGCAAGCAAAACACTGGCTTGCATCCATTGATGCTTCACAAGCAAATCTCGGGACGTCATTCTCCCTTGTACTCAGCCTTGGTGAGGACGCAGCTGGAGTAT
>NW_017729008.1:7566308-7569815 GCF_001723915.1 Gavialis gangeticus | reverse complement strand
CAGAGGACCCTGGTGAAGAGGGGCCTGAAGCCAAAAGCCTCCAGTCTAGAAGAGGTAGGCATGGCCCACCCACTCAAAGGACTTCTCCTGATACAGAGAGATGAGGTCGATGTCTAGGCTGAAGCGTTCACTGGCTGTGAGTAGGTCATGCAGCAGGAACAGGTTGCCTTGGATGGTCCTTCCCAGTATGCAGTAGCTGTGCTCAAACCCAGTGATGGAAATGGGTGGACGAAGCTCAGAACATGGGCAGCCGAGAACCTGATGGTGTTTTACACCAAAAAATGCAAGGTTCTCCATACTGGGAGGAAAAACCTGTAGCATCCTTATAGGTTCAGTAGTGCTATGCTGGCTAGCACTATGGATGAAAGGTCCTTGGGGATAATGATGGACCAGAAGATGAACATGATCCTTCAGTGTGATGCTGCAGCTAGTAAAGCAAGCAAAACACTGGCTTGCATCCATTGATGCTTCACAAGCAAATCTCGGGACGTCATTCTCCCTTGTACTCAGCCTTGGTGAGGACGCAGCTGGAGTATTGCATCCAGTTTTGGGCTTCTCAATTCAAAAAGGATGTGGAGAAGCTTGAGAGGGTGCAGAGAAGAGCCACGTTCATGATCAGAGGTCAGGAAAACAGACCTTACGATGACAGGCTGAGAGCTATGGGGCTCTTTAGCCTGGAAAAGCACAGGCTCAGGGGTGATCTGATGGCCACCTACAAGTTTATCAGGGGTGACCACCAGGATCTGAGGGAATGTTTGTTCACCAGAGCACCCCAAGGGATGACAAGGTGAAATGGTTATAAACTCCTGCAAAACCATTTCAAGCTGGACATAAGGAAGAATTTCTTTACTGTCCAAGCCCCCAAGGTCTGAAATAGCCTGCTGTTCTAGGTGGTTCAAGCACCTACATTGCACGACTTCAAGAGAAATTTGGATGCTTATCTTGCTGGGATCCTATGACCCCAGCTGACTTCCTGTCCCTTGGACAGGGGGCTGGACTCGATCTTTTGAGGTCCCTTCTAGCCCTAATGTCTATGAAATCTATGAAATCTATGGAGGCCATGAAAGTGTGGAGGTGGGTCACCAGTGCTTTGGCCAGAATCTTCTAGTCTGTGCACAGCAGGGAGATTGACCACCAGTTCTTAATGAAGTCAAGGTCTCCCTTCTTGTGTAGCAGTGTGAACACTGCTCAGTGGCAGCTGATCAGCAGGACCTTGTTGGCAAGGCTGTCCTGGAAAATGCGCAGGAGGCAGGGACTGAGTAGAGTCCAGAAGGTCTTGTACAACTCAGCAGGTAATGCATCGAGGCCTGGGGCTCTGCCAAAGGTGAGGCCAGCTGTGGCAGCTGCCAGCTTCTCCAGAGACAATTCCCATTGAAGCTCACTGGCCTCCAGTGCACAGAGATATGGCAGGGCCTCATAGAGTTCCCACATGGCCTCAGGGCATGATGGCTCAGCTGAAAACAGGCCACAATAGAAGGTGATGGTGTGCTCATGTACTTCACCCAGGTCTGTGATTACCTGGCCCTCAGGGGTCTTGAGGTGATTCAAGACTTTGCTCACTGCCTGTCATTGCTCCAGGTTAAAGAAGAAGTTGGTTCAGGCATCTGTTTCTGCCAGCTCTTGGCAGTGGGTGCAGATCCTCACTCCGCACACCACACTCTCTGCCAAGTCACATAGGCATTTCTTGTGGAAACTGAGGCTTTTGCACAGCACCTCATCACTGCTGGCAGCCAGCCTAACAACTTCAAGTTCTGCCACATCTTCCTGTAGCTCTTCGATATGGTGGTACAGTTCATTTGTGGCCATCTGGGTGTACTGCTGGCAAAAAGCTGGCAAAAAGCTTCCAGGAGGAATAGCTCAGTCTTGTGGCCTCCCAGTCCTGCCAAAAGTGGGTGAAGCAGTTCCAGAAATAGGAGTCTTGAAGCAGGCTGACATTGAAGCACCAGTAGGGCACCCTCGCACAGGTTCTCACTGGCAGGCTCAATTCACAGAAGACCAGGCCATAATCTGAGATGCCCAAGGGAATGATGTGGCTGCTGCACAGGAGTGGCAAATGGTGCCTAGTGACATAAAGGCGGGCAAGACAGGCCATGGTAAGACCACCAGCACTTGTCCTGGCCCAGGTGTACTGGCACGCATCAGGATGCAGGGCTTTCAAGATGTCAATGAGGCCTACAGTTTCCAGGGCAGACTGCAGCTTGCGGGCTGAGGTCAGGTGAGGCTCAGGCCCCGTGTGGTCAAGCAAGGAGTCAATGGTGCAATTAAAGTCCGCACCTATGAGAAGCAGGTCATCATCCTCACTAGCATCATGCAGGAGGGTGGCCAAGATCTTGAAGAAAGAGACCCTCTCCTGATCATCAGTGGGTGCATAGACGTTGATGAGTAGCAGGTGGTGTTGTCTTAGGGTGATACGGACTGTCAGCAGGCAGCCGGGGACAATCTCCCGTGCCACCCCTATATCATGCTGTAGTTGTGATGATAGGAGAGTCACAACCCTGGCACTAAGGTTGGTGCCATGGCTCTGGAACAAGTGGCCTCACCAGGCAGCATGCCAAGCAACCTGGTTGAGCCCATCAGAATGTATCTCCTGGAGGAAGACAACAGCAAGCTGCTTCTGGCACAAAAGCTCTAGGATGGCCTCCCATTTCACCAGATCTCAACAGTCATTGATGTTAAAAATGTCAATGGCCGTGGCTGCCATGGGTGTGGGTATGGGAGAGGAAGAGTGAGGTAAGGTGTAGGTGGAAGAGTGAGCACCCAAGAGCAGAGCAAAAAAGCAGCGACAGGTCAGGGAAGGCCGATTATGTCCTACTGTACTCCAGGGACCCCCCCACACCACACCACTTGTCTCTCATCTGCTGTGCAAGCTTCTCCAGATGGTAAGCCATCTTCTAAGTGCCTAGATCCTGTCATAAGTTTGGCCACAGCTCTGGCAGCCTTGACAAAGAGTTCAGGATCCGTGCACCACTGGGTGATGCATCCCACTATATTCTTTTGTTCTTTGGTCTGTTTCAAAAAGTCCAGGAGATGTCCATAGTTGGGGCTGACCCATGGGGGGTCTGTCAACATGGGCTGGACATTTCTGACAGAAACACAGTGAGGCTGCACCCCAGGTGGGAGCTCACCCACAAACACAGTGTCTACACCCTCAATATCTAGACACATCAGCCTCCTCTCATCGTCTAGGTCAAGGACTGGCTCCGGAAAAGTGATTCCTACCTTCTTGCGGGGAGAGAGGTCATCCTGCTCTCAAGGTCACTTGCAACAGTCAGAAAGTTGCATCTCCAACTCACTAGCTTCCTCATCCAATTCGGTAGCCTGGGAGGTGACCAAGAGGTCAGCAGACTCCTCTGCCACCCCCCGGGTTGGGCCTCCAGAAGAGAGCCATTGTGCATAACTTTTACTGCCACCCGACTCAGGAAGCTGGCAGACAGGTGAGGGGTTGGTGACCCCTGCCTTCATTTCCTGTGCTTAGGGGCAACCAACACGGGTTCATCAGTGGCAGGT
>NW_017729008.1:7564935-7566161 GCF_001723915.1 Gavialis gangeticus | reverse complement strand
TCAGGTCCCTTCTGACCCTAGAAACTATGAAACTATGAACCAGCTACCTCAGACAAGGCCACGGTAGAGTGCGGCTGGGAGGAGGCCTGTAAGTGACTGTGCCATTCACCAGAGTGCCTGCATGCCAGTCTGTCGGATGTTGCTGTTGTCCATGGGAAGGATAGTCAGTGATTGAGACAGGTTCCAGAGGGTGCTCAGTGGTTCTTTCCTGACATTACTTTGCTGACATAAATGTTTAGTAGAGAGAAAGACGTATGCTCCATCCCACCTGGTCCCCTCCTTTGATCCTTTCATTGATCTTCCTGTTTTGGAGCCCTGCCTCCCCTCCATCCCACCTAGCGCCAACCAATGATGTCATATCGTGGTCTTTTGGGTTTGGGTCACTGTTTTGGTATACATCTTGACCATCCAAAATGGTAATCCGTGTATTGACATCAGTTTGCCTCATTCAGCACTCGCCTCAGAGGAACTGACTTAGCTTCTATCCATCCCCGGGTTAGCTGGCCCCCCCGGTGTCAGTCTCAATACTTTTAGCCTGTCATCACTGTGGCAAGGACAGCTGTCTCTCTTTCTGTCCACAGGCTCTGCAACAGTCCAGTCTGCCTGGAAGGCATCTGGAATCCATGGATCTACTGCTGGTAACTAATGGTGCCCTCCTGGGCTTACATTCGCTCTTTCAGCTCCCTCTCAGGGCTGCCACCATTTGGCTTCTGTGGGGCACAGCTCTGCCCTGGGATGCCGAGTGCCTGCAAGGGAACCCACTTCTGGTCCCCTGGGCTTCCTGCTCACCAGGCCTTTTATCCCTGGTTCTGTGAGCCAGCCAGCAAATTGGCACCGGCATGTGGCCATAAAATATGCCCACACCAGCACAGGAGATGATCTTGGCTCCCCCCAGCTCAGCTGTTCTTTTGTTGTTTTTTTTTCCTTCTGCCACAGCACTTTTTCTTGCCACAGCTCCACACCTGCTGCTCCCTCACCTTGGCATGGTCTCGCACCAGCTTTGATCTCCAACCCCAGGTGAGTTCCCGCTTGGGGTTTTCTCTTTATCACAAGGCCTGAGCCCCATCATGTGACAGAGCCTTGGAGTCACAGTCACCAGCTACCCTAGCCACCTCACCTTGAGTGGTCAGGGCATGCAGGGGGGAAGTGGAGGCATCAGCCCCTCCACCTGGTGGGGTCTCTCCATTGGGAGGGTGAGCACCATAGGTGGAATGTGTGTGGAAGAG
>NW_017729008.1:7555693-7559935 GCF_001723915.1 Gavialis gangeticus | reverse complement strand
CGCTTGGGGTTTTCTCTTTATCACAAGGCCTGAGCCCCATCATGTGACAGAGCCTTGGAGTCACAGTCACCAGCTACCCTAGCCACCTCACCTTGAGTGGTCAGGGCATGCAGGGGGGAAGTGGAGGCATCAGCCCCTCCACCTGGTGGGGTCTCTCCATTGGGAGGGTGAGCACCATAGGTGGAATGTGTGTGGAAGAGGGCTGGGGAGTAGTCCCAGCCCCTCCACTGGATGGTGCTCTCACGCCAGAGACCCCAGACCCCTCAGATGGAACAGGGGTGAAAGGAGGTTGGGAAGAGCTCCTGGCTTCACTGGGCAGGCCTTGTGTCTCAGAAGTGGATGTGCCATCTGTCAGCACTGCTGTAGTCACTAATGTTCCAGCCACTTTCCCCCATGGGCACTGGAAACACGTGGTCTCTCCACAAGGAAAAATAAATCACAAACCTCTGCCCATCAAACGTGAGGCTCAAGGAGCCAGGTAGATACTGTGGGCCCTGCCTGAGGATGATGAAAACATGTCTTCAAAAAGACAGAAGATGCTTCAGCTTCGTGTCCTTGATTCCAGTCATCAGTAAGCAAAAGGGACTCATAGGAACCCCATAGGGCTCAAGTTTCTTGGTCAGGTCCCAATTGTTAACATGTGGGGGCACACTGGATATCACCACCCTCCCTGCCTGGCGTGACAAGATAGTGTACGCCCGTAATGTCCAGGCCCTCTGCACACACCCTGTTGACCAGGGTGGAAGCACTCAGATAAATCACTGGGACTGTGTTAACACAACCTATGTAACATATCATACGCTGATCCAGGAAACCAGCTAGGGTACATATGCAGACCTCAACCTGGACATAGGGAGGGGTGTGAACACTCAAGCCATGGATAAGGGGGAGGTCTTAAAAGGCATCCTCATGCCAGCTGCTGAATGTAGCAGCAGCCATTCCTGCTAGGACAGGGTTACATTCAAAAGCTAAGAGTTAAGAGATCGAAAAAAAATATGTGTATGTTAACTACAGGGATAAGTGTCTGGGAATGTGGCCATTAAAAAAACTAAATGGGAGGGGGAGAGGAGTGGAGTGAAAAGAGTCGGGGAGTTCTTATGAGGGTTAGGAAAAAAAACAGAAACAAAAAAAGAAAAAAAAAAGGAGGGGGAGAATTAAGAGCACCCTTTGAAAGGCAAGATATTGAAAAAGATAACTCCCTGCAACAAACAAGAAAAAAAAGAGAAAAAGAAAGAAAAAGAAACAGCAAAGAAAAAAAGCTGTGAAGTAGCAACTTGCAGAAAAAGAAGCTGGAAGTGAAGGGGGAGGGGACAGAGAGAAGATGAAAGAAAAAACTGCAGAAATGCAAGAAAAGAATCAGAAAGGGAGATAAACAGAAACAAGAGACCTTTAGACAGGTGGGAGTCTTTAGAAAAGAAAAGAGATAGGAAGCCCAGGAGTCTTACGCTCAGGGTCGCCCCATGCAGCTCCAAGCGAGCCTGGTGCAAAGCACCCAAAGTGAAAGGACTTTGCCTTTTAACTACTTTATTCATGGGTTCAGAGATACAAAAAGGTTGGCTGCTTACAAAACAAAAGACAAATTACTATCAAACTAAGAACACCATGTCATTACATTCATCGCATCACACCGTGAGAGACACCTTTGCTACATTCCATGCCATGTCTTACATGCTAGCTTATGCAGTTGGAGTGACAGCCACACAGTCATAACTATAAATAAACAATTCATAACCTGCTATATCCAATCATACACATGACAACACCTTCAACTTCCCACATAAAAAGAAAGCAAAAAAAGCAGCCTTGTGAAGGCCCAGGATGCGGCACGAGCTGGAAGTCATAGTCCGATACCGAGCCAGCCTGGTTGCCCAGACTGGTCATGACATCAGAGCACGTATTTGAGACAGCTGTCCTCTGCATGGCACAGCTGTCCCTCAAGGGTCCATCATGTCTCAAAGGTGGGTACTGCCCGCCGGAGCACAGCTTACTCAAACTCTAGCAAGAGGCATGCCTGCACCAGGACATGGAAGCCGCAGACCATCATCTGAGCTGGTCCTGGCAAGCCAGTTTCAGCAGCTTTTGAGGACAGCCATCTTGGCCTGACCCAGTAAAAAGTTGGTCAGGCAGACGGGGCCCTTCTCAGCCACCCAGTATGAGTAGGAGCACACGTAGGTGGTCTCCGAGAAGCTCCTACCCAGCACTTACAGCAGCGGCTCAAGGGTGACAAAGAGTGGCTGCAGGTGGGGACAGTCGAGGAAGGCATGAAAGAGGGTCCCCTCAACACCCCCCAGGCAGAAGGGGCAGGCCATTAAGGCGGCTGGGTCAAAGTGGGATGCAAATGTGTCAGTGGCTAGGATGCCATCTAGCAACTGCCACTGCAGGTCACCAGTCTGTTACTGCCCGGTCATTTAGTACTTATATAAACAAATACAGAAGGACTATGCATTAACCTGCTTTACTGTGCATTAGTGCCAACGAATGGCATTTTTGTGAGCTGACTTCTCAGTAGCTCGAGACTACTGCACAGTAGTCTCAGGCTACTGTCCAGGCAGCATCTCTTGTGGACATGGACACTAGGTGTGTCTACATAAGATGCTTTACTGTGCATTACACTAATTTAATGTGCACTAAAGTGTCACCGTCCATAGGTGTGCAGCAATTACTGTGCAGCAGGTTAGTCTAATGCACTGAAGTGCACATATATAAGCTGATTGGGAGGAAATTGCTCCCAGGCAGCCTAGAGAGAAGGGAGTCACAGGGAGCAGGGATAGTGTCACAGGCCAGCTAGGTGCTGTGAGTGTATCAGCTATTAGGCTGCTGGGTTCAGGATCGAGGATGCGAGTCAGGAGTGAAATAAAGGCAAATTTACTTATAGTTTAGCATACAACAGTTAACAGAAAGGTCAATGTGACAAACAAATAGTACAATAATAAAGAGCTAATAGTAAATAATAACAACAGATAGACAAAATTACAAAGAGTTCCCACATGGGGTTGGCAAATTATCAGCAGTCCCTCTATGCCAGGTGTGCGCCAAGTTGTTCCAGTGAAGTGAGGTGTCCCCCATCAAAGCTGTCCAAGGGGTCACTGGGACGGTCCCTTGGTCAGGATCTGGTCCTCGCTCACACTAGGAGTCCAGGGTCCAGGCTTGGTACAGCAATGGTCCCTCTGTCCCATCATTTAAACTGGTTACTTGACATGCGCGTTCCTTTATGTCTGATCTTATGCTAATCTGTTGGTTTTAGAGCCACTCACAATCTTGCCCTATAGCTGTTACCCTATGGGATTAAAAGGTGTTAGAAATTATCATGAAAGGTTACCACCTGAACTTGGGTTCACCCAATAAGCAAATTACAACACAGTACTTTGAGGTTTGAAATTAGCATTACTCTGCCCAAGCTCAACCCCTTGGTTTCTCATTCCTTGGATTCCTTGGAATGTGCTAATTATATTAGGTGGTGAGATCTTGTTATGGCTGACCTGTAAAAAACCTGTTAGATCAGCTAATCTTGTAGTTTTGCTTATTCTGGGGGACCAGTCAGTCCCATGATCACTGTAAACAGTTAGATTCAACGCTTTGGTTAAATTGTGACAGACAAATTCCACTTGCGGGTTGCAAACTTGCAAGCTTTGCATTAGCTAATCTTAACTGCTAGACAATTGCCTGGATGTCTCCAAGAGCATATATTTATTGCTCATAACCACTCTGGCTCTGGCCACCACAGGATAGCTGTCCTGGCTTCTGAACAACTGTCTCCCTGCTCCATGGAGATCAGGACCCATCCCAATCTTCACATGGATGGGAGAGCCATCCCAGCTGCTAGGCCGCTGGTTCCCAGCCACGTGGAGATCAGAACCAGTTCCCATGCCCCATGAAAGCCCAGAGCTGGCAACTTAGAACTCTTCCTGGCTGCTTCATGGGGGCAGAGCAGGGCAGGAGTCACCCTAGATTGAACTGCTCCCATTGACCATGTCTATATGAGCACAGACATTTGTTTCACCGGGAACAAGTAGCAGCAGCACCCCTTGTGACACTGCTACTTGTCCCCAAGAAACACCTGCATCATGTGCCTTCTGGCAGGTAGAGTAGGGGAGGCTGAGGGGAGGCTGAGGCCAGCAATTCTACTGGCCCAAGCAGCCTTACTGGGGTCTGTGGGGCCTCAGGGAGCTGCATCTGTGGCACTTCTTCAGTTAGAAGCCTGGCTGGCAGGCAGAGTGTGGCTCTAGCTGGCCAAGCTCTGGT
>NW_017729008.1:7534148-7550693 GCF_001723915.1 Gavialis gangeticus | reverse complement strand
CTTTTTTAATACAGTGGAAGTACTGTCACTATTTAAAATACATACTGTGTTTCTTTTTATACTTGTGCAAGTGTTATGTTAGCTAGTGAATGGTGGGTAATTGCCTTTTACTACAATACTCTTTATAGAGTCAAAATGAAATACAAGAGACATGTTTTATTAGTTTCGAAATAGGCAAGTTAACTTCCAGGCTTCTGCCTAACTTCATTGTTTTAAAAGATTAATCATCCTTGAAATATTTATAATATTTGCTAGGCTAGGCAGTTTGTAGTACCCAGCTGTGCCACCATTTTTTTTTACATAGTTTTTTGTTTTTGTTTTTTTACCCCAGAATCTCTTGGGATTAATAAACCTCTGTGCTTCAAGTTAGTAGCATGGGGATCACCTACATGTACAATATGTGGCACTGCAGACAGGTCTGGGGTGCCACATACTGCATACCCATGCTTGTCTGGATGTGGCTGTTGGGAGCAAATTTGCTCCCAACAGGTGCATGTTCAGATGAGTGCACAGGCATGGTTTAATGTGCCTGAATTTTCTGACAGAAAATTCAGGAGTATTAATTGTATGTGTAGACAAGTCCACTGAGGCTTAATAACATGGAAGAAATCTCTCTACTATGTGGGTAAGAAAATCTTCAAACTCCCCTATAAAGAAGTTGGTCCTTCTTGAAGCTACTGTTCTTCCATAACCCATTAACCCATAAAAATATAGAAGGAGGCTCTTCCTGAGCATTGGAAGACTAAGGCTGGGATCTTCTAGAAAGCCAGCCAACCACATAAACTTCTCTTGGATCTGAGTCTCCCCAGTCTGGTTATATCCTTCTCCTGTGAGTGGTAATTCAGGGTGGGCCCTCATTTACAAATCAACCACCACTGAAACAAGGTTTTTTAGATAATCATAGGCTCCATTCAGTCCAACTAACTCATTTTCCGAGAGACAAGTTTATCCTTTCCCCAGTTCCAAGTAAAATAAACCAATCCCAGGAGCAAGATCATTGATAGTATCAGGAAGCAGTACAATAGTTCACTTCCAATACATTGGAATGAGAGAAGCAATTTTGGAAATGTCACAATATTCTTTGAAACAATGGCATGGGGCCCCTTTTTAGAACTCAGGCTCCTTCATAAATTCATAGAGATTAATCAAAAGTAGAAGCACATCCTGTGCAAAACCTCTTGCTCTGTGGGCACAGGCATGGGAACGGGCAAAACCCATGCAAAACCTCTTGCTCTACAAGCCATATTCAGTGGTCCCACAGGCTAAATCTGGCCCACACTCTGTATGTTGCCAACCCCTGCCTTCAGGTTCTATACCTGAAACAAAAAAGTCATAGTTAGCTGGTTCAGTAAGATGTACTTAGAACAAAGAGAATGCAATCTAAGTCAGCATTTGTATCCATCACGGCTTGGATCAGAAGACTGTTGAGAGACCTATTGAGTGCATCTACACATGCATTTGATCCAGGATCAGTTTACTTATGAGTAAACTACTTGCGAGTAAACACTCCAAGGAATGTGTCTACACATTCAGGGATGTGGGAACAAATTTGCTGCTCCTAGCAGCAAACTTCTCCTATTTCATGTGTCCCTGAAATGGGAGCCTGTTGCCACCATGGGAAATTTAGTACTCCAGCTGCAGCTGCCAGCAGCTGGCAGCCATCTTGAAAAGGCAGCCCTATTCCCTGTTCCTTGGCCAGCTACTTCCCTGGCCAGAAGCAGCCTACACAGCACAGTGGTAGCATAAAGCAGCTGTCTCATTGCTGCCTCTGACTTCCCACACCATGGTTGCTCCAAGCCCTGCCCCTGCCAGTGATTTCCAGTGCCCTGGGCTCCTGCTGGCCACTGTGCTGGCCCTGCTGGCCTGCTGCACCGACTGCTGGTTGGCCCATGGCCATTTAGGTCCTACTGGCTCCCCCCCACACAGCAACTGCCTATGTGGATGAGACATGCCACCCCAGGGCTGCTGCTTCCATGTAGCTGCTGTCTGGACTCCATCCAGAAGAGATGTTGATAACAGGTTCCAGGATGCCACCACCGTGGCAGCCCTTGCCCTCCTGGGCCACCAGCCCTGCCACCTCCGGTCCCAGGTGACATCCTACTCCCGCCAGGCCTGCACATCCACCAGACGGTCCTCTGCAGCCAGTAGAAGCTGTCCAGGAGGAGTGTGTGGGCCTGGGCCTGGAGCTGGTGCATCCATAAGGCCCCGGGCATAGGCAGCAGTGACCCTGAACCCATATCCCCGCTGCCAACTGTGGCCTCTTCCCTGTGTGATGCTGCAGGGCCTGCAGAGCTATGAGAAAGAAGCTGTTTGTAAGAGTTTGCAACACTTATGAGATAAGCTGCTTTGTACAAGGGGCCCATTTACTGCCCAGCCTCAGATTGGGGGTAGGGCATACATGGGTGCCCAGGGACCATGATAAGTCAAGTGAGCAAGCCCGGGCCTAGACAGCTGCTGACCAAGCCCCATCACTGCTGGCACCCCTGAGGCTAGCAGGCTGCTGGGTGCTGTCCATAGGCAGCCTACATCCTCTGCCCCAGAGACAGGCCAGGATCCTGGCAGCATCTGCTGCCACAGCTGCAGATCCTGCTGCCTCCCCTTCTCTTCCTGGAAGCCTGCCACTTTCCTGTGCTGCTGCCCCAGGCTGGGGTGCATGGGGCTCCCAGATGACTGGGATGAGGAGCCAGTGTCCCCACCCTCCCCACAGGAGGCTTCTCTAGGGAGGTGACCTGGGGCCAGCCCCTCCTCTCTGCCTCATTGGTGCTGCTTCTGGAGTGTGCCACTGCTATGCATATCTCAGATGCTGTGTGAGGAGCTGTTTGCATGGGCTAAGATGTGCCTGACCCACTACAACCTGCTGCTGCTGATCAGTATGGTATCATAGGTGGACCTGCACATCTGGCTCAGGACCCTGAGCTTCAAGAGTGTAGAGGTAAATCCTTGGGTGCCCTGCAACCTCCACCACCACTTGGAGAGTTACCTGTAGCTGTGCTACACATCCCTGCTCCCCACAGCCAAGGAGGACATTGCTAAGGACATGCCAGCATTGATGCGTTCCTCAGCATATGAAGCCCATGATATTATTATCTTTAATAATCAGGACTTTGATTTTTAGACCCAATTTAAATATAACTAGAATCTCCTCTTTCACTTACAGCACACTTGCATAAAACAGTACAATTGAGATGTAGCCTGAACAAAATCCCTATTAGTTGCTCATTCTAAACTGATAAATACCAAAGAATTACAAGAGGTTTTGAAAGTACTATTACAATAGAAGGATAATCTAGTTATTTTACAAGATGGATTGTCCATATAGTCTGTTCAAGGCCAACACTTTCCATTCAGAAAAATCAGCAATTTTGTGCTTATATAACTGTAAGAAACTAATGAGAATGAATCATTATTATCCACAGGACATTCCTTTGGGACACCTCCCTGATCTGTCATTTAGTAAAATGTAGATTCTTGTTCAGGTACTATAATAAAACTACCATTCAGATTCATAGATAGAGGTCTCTTCTTCTCCCAGCAAGTAACTAGCCTACTCACTACTTCCTTCTCTAATGGATCCCCCAAACTTAACACTCTCAAAAGAATTACATGTTCTGTTAAACATGGCAGGGCTGGGTCTGTGAATTAAAAAGGTTTCATCCCTGAACTCAACATGCGCTTCTTCATACAGTGTGAAAAGAACCTGGAGTGTGAAAAGGTGACTGGAGACCCTCCGGGTTACAATACATGGGGAACACGGCACAGGGAACACAATGGTAGGAGTCTACTACAGACCTCCTAACCAGGAACAAGAGCTCAACCAGGAATTCGTTAAGGAACTGGCTGAGGCTAGACACTCTTAGTGCATGATTGTCATGGGAGACTCCAACTACCCAGACATCTCATGGGAAGAGCACTCAGCCAAATCTGAATGGTCACAAAGTTTCCTCATGTACGTGGATGAGCTCTACCTGACCCAAGAAATCTATAAACCAACAAGAGGTAAATCACTGCTGGACCTGGTACTGGCTAAAGGGGATGATCTAATCAGTGGCCTAAAAATTGAAGGAAAGCTGGGAGACATTGACCATGAACTGACCACTTTTACTATCCATCACAAAGCTGGCAAGTCAGTCAACAATGCAGAAGTCCTCAACTTTAAGAAAGCTGACTTTGATAAGCTCAGGAGGCTTGTTGTCAAGGTCCTAAGGGACCATGACTAAACAGGGAGAAGAGTCCAAGAGGAGTGGTTGCTCCTTAAGGGAGCAATCCTGAAAGAACAAGGGATGTCCATCCTATCTTGGAGGAAAGGTAGCAAAAGGGCACAGCAACCCACTTGGCTCAGCAGGGAACTCATGGACCTCCTACACCAAAAAAGAGAGGCTTATAAAGGATGGAAGATAGGAATCACCACAAAGGAGGATTATTTTGCACTGGCCCATACCTGTAGGGAGCAAACGAGGAAAGCCAAGGCTGTAACTGAACTCCACCTGGCTACACATATTAAGGGCAATAAAAAGTTATTTTTTAGATTTGTGGGAACAACTGGCAACTGACACCCAGGAAAAAGCCAACCTCCTTAATGGATACTTCGTGTCAATTCTTCATCAACCCAAAGGGACTGCCAAAGGGTGAGGGTGATGGTGAATTTATACCCAGCATCAGTGAAAAGGGTGAGGGTGAATTTATAAGTGAGGGTGAATTTATACCCAGCATCAGTGTAAACCTTGTAAAGGAACACCTTGAGAAGCTGGACACTTTCAAGTCAGTTGGTCCTGACAGATTGCACCCCAGAGTACTTATGGAGCTGGCAGGATTCATAGCCCAGCCACTTGCAAAAATATTTGATAACTCCTGGTGAAGTACCTGAAGATTAGAAGAAGGCCAATGTGGTGCCCATCTTCAAGAAAGGGAGGAAAAGAGAACCAGGGAACTACAGGCCAATCAGCTTGACCTCAATCCCTGGAAAGATTCTCAAAAAAATTATCAAATAGACCATTCTTGACAAACTGGCTGATGGCAACATCCTGAGGGACAGCCAGCATTGCTTTGTTACGGGTAGATCTTGCCTGACTAATCCCATCTCCTTCTATGACCATATCACGTGGACAAGGGAGAAGAAATTGACATCATATATCTGGACTTTAAAAAATACTTTGATCTCCTCATGGAAAAATTGGCCAACTGCGGCCTCGGCTACATCAGAGTCAGATGGCTGGGGAATTGGCTCCAAGGCCAGACCCAGAAAGTGGTAGTCAATGGAAGTGAATCATCATGGTGCTCTGTGACCTGTGGTGTCCCCCAAGGCTCCATTCTTGGACCTGTTCTCTTTAACATCTTTATCAACGATGTGGATACTGGTATCAGAAGTGGACTGGCTAAAATTGCCCATGACGCTAAACTTTGGGGTAGAGCATCCACACCTGAGGATAGGCTGGTGATCCAGGCTTACTTGGATAGGCTTAAAAAGTGGGCAGATACAAAGCTGATGACATTCAATACCAACAAAAGCAAGCTACTCCAACTTGGGAAAAAAACCCTGCAGCACCCTTATAGGCTTGGCAGTACTATGCTCAGTAGAACCATGGCCAAAAGAGACTTGGGGGTCATGATTGACCACAAGATGAACATGAGCCACCAATGTAATGTTGCAGCTGGTAAACCAAACCAAACTCTGGCTTGCATCCATAGATACCTCTCAAGTAATTCTCAGGATGTCATCCTCCCACTTGGCTGCAGATGGAGTACTGCCTCCAATTCTGGGCTCCATATTTCAAGGATGTGGAGAAGCTTGAGAGAGTCTAGAAGACAGCCATGTGCATGATGAAAAGACAAGAGAATAAGCTTTATGAAAAGAGGCTGAGAGCCATGGGACTCTTCAGCCTGGAAAAGTGCAGGCTCAGGGATGACCTGGCGGCAACCTATAAGTACATCAGGGATATGCATCAGGATCTGAGGGAACGTCTGTTCACCAGAGCATCCCAAGGGATGACCAGGTCCAATGGTTACAAAGTCCTCCAAGACCGTTTTAGGCTGGATATAAGGGAAAACTTCTTTAACTATCCGAGTCCCCAAGGCCTGGAATAGACTACCTCCAGAGGTGGTACAAGCACCTATTCTGGACTCCTTTAAGAAGTGTTTGGACATTTATCTTGCAGGGATCCTTTGATCCTAGCTGGCTTTCTGCCCTTGGAGCAGGGGGATGGACTCTATGATCTTCTGAGGTCCCTTCCAGCCCTAATGTCTATGAAGAACAAATGTGCACATAGTAGAAACATTCAAAGATTCAGGTTCAACTCTTCTTGTTACTGGGCAGTCTGAGAAAAGCAATGATTTTGTGGATGAAGAAACCATATGCAGTTAGAAGGTCTGCACAGGCTATTCTTTCCACACTTTCTCAAATCCTTTGGCTTCAATCTGTTTATCCCTAAAGTAGTATTTTGTAGAAGGCTGCTATAGAATAATGTTCCTCAGTATACTGCAATTTTTCAAGGGCAAATACATTACTTCCTCCCTAGGAATGATTTATCATTTTGTTCATTTGCTGTTGGTACTTTCTGACCTGGTAGGAACCAAGAAAGAGAATATACATTCATTCTTGTTAATTTTATTTACACGCTCCAGTACAAATAGTCCAAGCCTTCCTTTGAAGTTTTCATTATATCAAGGGTCTGCTGAAAGTGCTCGGAGTTGAAAAGCACTTTTGAACTTTAATCTAGTTACCGTATTTCTTACTGGGAAGGTACAATTCTGGAGCATCTTTTTAAGAAGTCATCCCAACCCAAAGCTTACGGCAGAGATCTGATCTGCCTCCAGCTGCCGTGAGGATAATGAGTGCCTGCCATCTGCCTACCATACAGCCACTGTAATAAAATTTCTGGGACAATAATTCTCAGATTAAAAAGAATAGTTCCTTTTTTGCATTATTGCATGCTGTTTAAATCTCATTATAATGGCTCTGGAATGAGTTTTATTTTAAAAGAACTTGGGTGGTACATTTCACATTTACCATCATATCTGAACACCTTAAAATCTTTTATAGACGTGTCTATTTTCATGATAAAGTAGAGGGGCAATATTACCTAATTATACAGACAGGAAAAACAAGCCTAGTTAGGTTAAGGCTAGGTATAGATATATAAAAAGCTTGAGGTTAAACTGATCTAAGTTACTCAGTTTTTCTGTAAGTGGCTTAGTTTAGACTGGTATTGAACAGAACACACATTCTTTGCTGCAGTGAGGAGGCGGGCAGAGCAGGAATCTTAGACTGGGTTCTGCCATTTTTAAACCACTCTATGTATGCCAAACTTCTGTTCTGTTATGGGTATAGACCAGTTTCCAGTCCTGAGTGTTTGGTGCCAGAATCCTTCATCTCCTTGACCTCCACAGACTTTTCTGAGGACAAGAAGTTAGGCCTGCCTATGTTCTGAGCACACAGTTCTAATATTCGTTGGTAGTGAAATTTCATTTCCTTTTTCTTAGTTTGAATGATCGAATGTACTAGTAGGCAGACAAATGTATCACTTTGTTCTTTACCCAATAAGGAATAGTGTTTATGATTTATAATTTTAAAACCTTGGGGTTTTAACAGTTGGAGTATATAAACAGCTGTTTTATTTTTACAGAATCACCCAATGATTTCTTTATAAGCTACATAAGGTTTGGCTGAAAACCATTCCTGTTTTTTAACCTGTTAATATTGCAGTACACATTATAGTCCTGAGAGGACTGCTTGTCTGCAGTTATTGGTTTCCACATAGTTCTGAGTAACTAATGTTTATTACAACTGGTGCACTACAACAGATTTCTAAATATTTCATTTTATATTTCTTTGTTTTTAATCACTCATGCCTTTCTGAAACCTTTCCCTTTGAGATCCACATTTTCCAGGCCTGGCCAGTGTCTGCAAATGATATTTTTCTATTGTTTGAAATGACACAATTCAGGGCTTTAGAGTATGAGAGGTTAAAAAAGGATGTTTTCTATAATACAATTTATTATTTAAGGACCATAGTTTTGAAACAGCTGAATCTAGAAAGTTAGAATTTGGCAGAAAATTACTGAGAAGTCATGCCTTCAAATGTTGTAGTGGCAGTTGGGTTTGATCTGTTTGACCTATGAAGTTTATCTTCTTTCAGTACCTTTTACTAAAGTTGTACTATAAGCAAAGCTGCATCAATGTGTTGCTGAGCTGCACAGCACAATATACAAAGGAAAGCAGTCTCACCTATTAAACACTGAAAGGCATCAAGGTTTTAAATTATCTCCTCTTTATTCAATGCATAGTGACTTAGGCAGATTAAAAAAAATACCCCCAGCTCATAATGATTTCCATTATTCTAATTTCACCCTGCTTTGTCATGTGCGCAGAGTAACACAGAAGAAATAACTTCCTTTATTTGTTATATTTCTAAGATAAGTTACAGGACCAAGGTGTTAGTGATCATTGATGCTATTAGTTGCAGAACAGACAAAAAATATTGCAAGTATGGGCTACAGTTTTAAATCTGAGGTAATCAACAACACGTTTTCTAAGAATCTATCTTTTGCTTTGGTTCAGGGACAAGAGTCAATGCTTCCTTTACTGGGGATGTTTCTAAAAACATGTGACAAGGATCACGAATGTCTTTTCTACACTTCATTGGAATCAATGGAAAAGATCACTACATATTAGACAAAGTAGATTGTGTAAAAATAACACTTCAGCACATGTTACCTTCATGTAACCAGTCACAGTCATGTAAACTGGCTGCACCTATGCTGGGATTTCCAACCATTCTACCTTAAATAGGGCTGACTTCAGAAACATGCCCAAATCCTTAAAGTAAATATTAGTAAAATATAAAAGTTATTTTAAAGGGATTGCACAATGCTTAAAGAGTTTTAGAAATTAAATGAAACATATCATCATCTAATCTGTGTGTAATATTGGCAAAGGAAGTGAAATATTCATTCTACTCATCCTATGAACGGTGTGTTATAAATGAAGCAGACATTTTTAGTTAATAATAAAGTTTATGAAGAGTTGATAAGGCAGTGAGGTAAACGAGTCTGCGAGATTTGCACTGAACTTTGCATAACCAGTTTTTAGGCTTGATTTATTTTGAAACAAGTGCCAATACATTCCTCTCTCAGGTTTTCCACAATATACTTCCTGTCTTCCTTCACTATGGCTTCCCCAGCTGGATTTATTCTCCCGTCACTTTGCATCAACCTTCCTATACATGGTGTATTTACTCCTAGTTGTGTGTCCTGGTACTACTGCTCCCAAGTTTATTAGATCCAAAGGCCATGACGCTTAAACTAAGAGGTACGTGCATACCTCAATGTCTAATGTCCCTTTTTGCATTCATGCCATGATCATTGACACTGTAATTTCTTATTTTTCTTGAAGGTACTGGATTCTCTTGTATTCCTTAAGCCCCCTTTACAAATCAGCATCTGATACCATTCATTAGTCAAGGGAACTTTTCTAACACTGGAAGTATGCTGAAACTATAGCACACTGATTTTCCTGTTTTTTAACTGGTGACATTTCATCCTTAAAAAAATTAAAAACTTTGCCAGAAGCCACTTCTTCAATGGAAATGTATAGAGCTATATCCTCTGCTCCTTGAAAATGCCCTGTCTTGCTGGCTGGGTAAAATTTGTAATGGTTCTTAATATGAGAAACATCAGAAAAATAGAGGATAATGCATGCCAACCTTCTATACAAGCATGCTTTAATTAAAATATTCCCTTTTCTTTGTATTAAGCATATGTACAAATCCCAGAAGCAATGTACACAGTACCTTGTTTAATAACATCATGTAGCATTCTGATTGTAAGAGTATGTAGGCACAGATGAATCATGTACATAAACAGAGAGAGACAGATTGCATAAATATAGCATTTCTTACTGTGCTTCTCTCTCATACTGAGCCTGTGGCTGTCTATCCTTCTGCCTGAAGCAGGAGTGACGTGTAGAAACCTCTTTTCATGGCTTGCACCAGCATCTCATTACTCCCCCAAAACACCTAATTCTGTACTACCTGCTGTAGTCTCCCTGTTCCATACATAATCCAGCAGAGTCCTCCTCTAAACTAGACTCCAGCACAGAAATGGCCAACCAAACAGTAAAACCAAACAGTTTTGTTAAGCTTCCACTAGCTGTGCACACAGCCCTACTCTGTTTCTTTTCACTTACAACACAGTGAAAGTTATCAAAGCTGGGGAATTTCACTGTGAAATTAGTTACTGTGCAGCAGACCAAGCACAACAGGATCTCTGCTGCAGCAGCTCTGTGGTAGGGGGGAAGCAAGTCAGAAGAGGGGAAAAAAAGGAGAAAGATGAAAAGCAACATAGATAAAAAGTTAAGAAGGAAGAGGCATAGAAGAAACATGAAGAAGGGGGAAAAGTCTGCAGATATCAAGGAAGAGAACCTGCTCCAGCCTGCAAAAGGAAAAGAAGAGCGAGGGGTAAAAGATGTTTTCAGAAAGACAAAGAGTGAATCTAATTACAGTTCTCCACTCTTGTACAGGCAGTCCTCGGACTTACGACGCAATTGGCTCCTGAAAACCGTGTCTTAAGTCAAAATGTTGTAACTCGGAACCAATTTTCCCATAGGAAACAATGTTATAAGTGGGGGATTGGTTCCTGAACCAAGATCCAAGACCCTATTTTCACCAAAAATAATCCAGAATTTTGTACTCAATCAATTATAGATGAGTAAGATAGCTACATTAATATATTTATATTGTAAATAGCAATCATACTGATTTGGAAGGAGTTCTTTGAAGTGACTTTGCTGGACTTTTTGAAGGGTTCTTGGCTGGAATCTTCTCAGGAGTCTTGACTGCAGGTTTTTCTGGAGTCTTGTCTGCTTTCTTAAAGAAAGTGTCCAAGGAAGTTTGGATAGACGTTCTCCAGGAAGGTGGGCAACACAGTGAACTTGTGGTGTGGCATCAGATCAAGCATTGTAAGGTTGAAACTGACATCAGAAAGTTGAAACAGGGTGGCAATTTATAAAGGTTGTAAGGACAAAACGTTGTAACTCAAAAATTGTAAGTTGAGGACTGCCTGTACTGTGACTACAAGCCCCTACTCTCCTCCTCTGCCAATATTTGGCTCCAATGGGAAGCCAAAAACTGATTGATGAAATGCAGTTTGCTCTTCTTAACGGTTGCCCATATTCCTGTCATTACTATTTTACACTTCACTTTGGCCTGTCTCTCAGGTAGATTGCAAAAAAACCAAACCAAAACAAAACAAAAACCAAACAAACTTATACCTGACTGATTTGAAGATAGAGAATGAACCTACTGGAGCATCAATTTTGCACACTGCATTGAGAGTGAACAAGCCTATAACATGGGCTGAAAAGAGGTAGTAACAAAAACCCAGTAATGAAACAGGGAAGACAACTGTTTGTAGCCAAATTCAAGTGTTCATCAAAACTCAGAAACTATACCCAGCATGCCCTTCAATGGTTACCTCACCTGAAGAGTAAGTGCATTTACAATATCCTGTCACAAGATGTCAGTACTCTCAATGTAAAATATACAAATTACTTAAACTCTCTCAGAAAGAAAAATCTGTATCAATTTTGTTTATTCATCAAATATCTCTTTTTTAAAAATGGGGGAAAAAACAGAAAATGTGAGATATTCACAACCTTACATTAAGGTTATGACTAGGCAACTGAGCTGAAATATGATGCCAATATTTTGACAATATAAAAATTGACGGTCCTTTGATGATTCTGAAGTGCAAAGCACAAGGGGAGGAATTGTAGAATTATTTAAGATAGAAGTGTTCCTACATTATATGTCCCTTCTTTACCCTGTATAACGGGTTCATGAACTTGCAGGTACAGGGGATTAGAAAACCTGTCTAATCAGTTGTTCTTTCTTTAAACAAATATATTTTCTGAAAATTTTCACCAGGAATGAGACTGAACTAAAGCAAAGCAGTGTGGCAAACTATGCTTCACTAGAAATGGTTATTATAACAACAAGTATTTCTATTATAGCAGCACCTAGTTGCATGTCCTTGTGTTCCTATTAGGCCCCAAGGAACACTGAGATATTATTGTACTAAACACTTTATTAATATATAATAAAAACAGGTAATTCCCCAAAGAGTTTACAACTTATATCAAATGACCAGTGTTGGCTAATACTGCTTACATACCTGTTGAATATATATAGTTATATATATCTATGTACATAGCTCTCTCTCGCTCTCTCCCTATATATATATATATATATATATATATATATATGGTGTACACATGTCCACTGAACACAGAGGAAGAAATAAGAAGATTTAGGAAACCATAAGGACAAACCATTTAGAACTTACTTGATAGGGCCAATATGCTATTAATTAAACATCTGTAAAGGACAAAAGCTAGGAGTCCAGGATCAGCCCATGTTCATTTTTTTTTATTCAGGCAAAATCTTGTTGGAATCAATGGAAGTTTTCCCAGATAAAAGGTGTAGGCTTTTGATTTTATACAGATTTTTTTATACCACTCATCGCCATAGTATCTGGGTGCCTTCCAGTAGTAAATTAAGCAATCTGACAAACGTCTGTCACATGTCCTTTTTCAATCTTGTCTTCTCACCATGGAGACAAGTGTGTGCAGTAGGGAGTCTTTTTCAGTACAGTACCGTGTTTTGTTCTGGCAGAAGTGTTTTGGGTTCTTGTATTTCTTAAAATAATACACATGTTGCTGTTACAGGAATCATAAATCCATCTTGCAATTTGCTTACCTTATTTTGCTGGTTTTGATACAGTAAAATCATGTGCATGACTTAAACCTCCTTTGCCCCCCCCCCAATAATGCAAATTACAGCACACCGTAAGATGAATAAACATATTTTTCCTAAGGAAAGAGATGGAACAATAAAGAACAGTTGATGTAAGGAAGCAGGAGTAATAAAAGGAGTTTTATTAGTAACTCAAATGGCAGAAGGTAGGTCAGGGTGACATATTAGGGACTATATTGTTCAGAGAGGCTTGAACATCTAATGAAGTTGGTTGTTGCCTATGAAAGCTCATGCTTTTCTGAACCAATTAGTCTCTGGTGCCACCCTGCCCTATCTTCTACCTGACTTCAGATTAACCACCTTGAGTTATCCAAAATGCTTCTAAGAAATATACATAAATAATTTAAAATTGTACAAATATTAAAACATTTTATTTTTGAAATGTGTAATGTATGGGATAAAATATTTGAGATATACAGATACTAAGACAAAGAAAAATAACAGTTGCCATTTCACATCATTTGTAAAGTGAACTGAAAGTTAACTTTGATCATGGTACTGCATGGACACATTTATATTATTAGTTGCATAACTTAATAATAGACATCTTTTTTATACAGTACTTTTCATTGCAAAACCACTTGGAGACCTCTAAATGCCTAGTTATTACTAGTCCCATTTTCCAAATGGCAAAATGAAGAGATGGAAGGATGAAATGACTCACTCAGCAGGCCAGTCAAATGAATCAAATTAAGGTAAACAGTAATAATCCCTTATCCTTAAATGGCATTAATTTTTCTGACTTGTCTGCAAAAATTGTTATCTTCTTTCCATTTAAGGACAACATATAATTTTCCATTATACATTTCCAAAGGAGCTGACTGGGTCCACACATAAGGAGATGGGGTAGAGAACAGGCAGCTATGGGAAATTTATGCTCTTTTCCCCCCTCCTTAAATTAAAAAGCAAGGTAGAAATCTGCCAGGAATGTTTTTTCTAGAAGGAAATGGTAGATGAACTGGAGGGAATATGCAAGCTCTTCATGAAGACATATGGCAGAGGGTCTGGAGATAAAAAACTATGGGTGCCTGTAGACATACGGGACACCTGCTCCAACACACTTTAATGACAATGCATCAGAGCAGACTTGATTAATCTGACTTGTTTAATCAAGTCTGCTGAAGTGTGCTAATTAGCACACTGAAACAACCCCGACATCTCATGTATTCAGCATCCCGGCACTTCAAAATGGCGGTGGGGCACTTTAAAGCTCATCAAGCAAACTTTAGTTAAAGTGCCCCTGCTGCCATGTTGAAGTGTGGGACACTGAATACACAGGATGCTGCAGGCATTTTAGAGTGCCATTCTAGTTGAAGCACCCCCACCACCACCACCACCACCCTAGAAGCATGTGTAAAGATGCCCTATGTCCTCAAGGGCTCTGGCAGGTCCAGAAGAAAGTCACATATCTAGTTACTACAGTTTTTAACCATGGAAAAAGCCTGCAGATAAGGGCAGTCATCAGGTTGATATAGTACATTTGGACTTTCAAAAAGCTCCCTCACTATAGAATCTTTATGAAATGAACCTCCAAACAGGGGTTGAATTATAAGGGAGTTTGTGGGGGGGTCTGACCCCCTCATATGAGACAAGAGCTCCCCCAAAAAGAGACAAGAATCTCTCTGTTGGCCATTCAGGCCCCAGCCCAACCTGTGCCTTTCTAAGCAGCCCAGGCAGCAGCAGTGGCTCTTTCCAGTTGCCACCACCGCAGACCTCCCCACTTCCACCCCCCCTGCCCTCCAAGAATGGAAGTGTAATGTAAACCATGCCTTCCAAGCTGTCATGGCATTAGAAGCAAGTTCTACTCATAGATGGGTAACTGGTTAAAGGACAGGAAAGAAAAAAAAGTTATAAATTTCCAGCTCTTACGATGAAGGGAGGTAAGTAGTATTGTTTCCAAAGGGTCTGTTCTGGGGCTTGTACTGCTCAACATATTTATAAATTATTTGAATTAACAGTGCATCAGTAGCAAATGCCATCCACTGTATAAAGATATCACTGTATAAATTAATGATATGCCCACACCTTGAATACTGCACACAACTTTGGTCCCAAAAGGACTTAGTCAAGGTAAAAAAGGGAGAAAGAATAGCAACATAGGAATATCACAGACTTCTGTATGAAGAGAGATTAAATAGTTTAGGAGTTTTCATCTTAGAGATAAGACAACTGAGGGGGGGATATAACAGAGGTCTATATAATCATGAATCATTTAGAGAAATAAATTATGTTTTACTGTTTTATTTCCTCATAGTACTAAAGCTCAGGGCCATACACTGAAAGTATTAGGATGGACAGTGTATAATTACCTTGTGGAATTCCTTGCCATGCGGTGTTGCACAGGAGCACAGTTTAACCCAAGTTCTAAAGACGACTGGACAGACTCATACTGCATAGATCCATCAGTGAGTATTAAACTGCATTCTCCACACTGGGACTTTCTACATTTGCAAATGCTATGACTTGTAAGGGAGGTGGACATGGGACAAATCAATTCAGACATAGAAGTGATTCTCAACCTTTTTGGACTCCAGGCACCCTTCACTGGACTCAGGGCACCCTTTATTGGACTCAAGGTACCTCTCAGTAACTTTTGTGAGTTTGGAGGCACCCAATTTCAGAAACTGATGTATATATTACAGTGCTTACCTTCGTGCAAAGTGGCCAGGTAGTGGGGGGCCAGGAATCAGCCATAAACCTGACCATGCAATTATCTTCTTATCTCCCCACATCTTGCTTATCTCCTTACTCATCATGGCACCTTTCAAAGGATCTGGTGGCATCCAAGCCACCCTCATTGAGAATTGCTGAAAAAGAGTATTTATGAGTAGCTCTTGTCTTCAAATGCACTTGCTGATGCTGCAAAGTGTAGACCTATTTGTTATATGTGGGCCTATTATGAGCTATAAAACGCCCTTCGTGGTTGGAAGCCACTAACTGTATGACAATAAATTATGTGGGACAGATAATGAGAAAACAGAAATGGGTGGGCAGATCAAAGGTTGATAACTAGGGTGTCAATGGAAGACACTGAGAAAAGATCTCCACCTACAGCCCAACTGCCTCTTGAACATATCTAATACTCATAGTGCTCTGGTGTGGTGCCACTGGAAGAGGGCCAATGTGGTTCCCATCTTCAAAAAGGGGAGGAAGGAGGAGCCAGGAAACTATAGGCCGGTTAGTCTTACCTCAAACCTGGGTAAGCTTTTTGAGAGAATTATTCTGTCCACATGTCCAAGAGGGGCCAGCAGAGGAGATTATGCTTAGGGGTAACCAACATGGGTTTATTAGAGGCAGGTCCTGTCAGACCAACCTGGTGGCCTTCTACGACCAGGTCACCAAATCCTTAGATGCAGGGGTAGCAGTGGACATAGTCTTCTTGGACTTTTGGAAGGCCTTCAACACTGTCTCTCACCCCGTTCTCATTAAAAAACTGGGGGACTGTGGTGTCGACACCTACACAGCCAAATGGGTCGCCAACTGGCTAGAGGGCCACACCCAGAGAGTGGTAGTGGATGGGTCATTTTCAACCTGGAGGGATGTGGGCAGTGGGGTTCTGCAGGGCTCGGTCCTCAGGCCGACACTGTTCAACATCTTCATAAGTGACTTGGGCGAGCGGGTAAAAAGCACCCTGTTCAAATTTGCAGATGACACTAAGATGTGGGGGGATGTGGGCACACTAAAAGGAAGGAATAGGCTACAATCAGACCTAGACATGTTACAGGGGTGGGCAGATAAG
>NW_017729008.1:7531802-7533784 GCF_001723915.1 Gavialis gangeticus | reverse complement strand
GACCAGCAGGCACTGGGGGAGTCCCTGTTCCCCCAAGCACTACCAGGAGTGACTAGGAATAATGGTCACAAGCTGGCAGAGGATAGATTTAGACTAGATAGCAGGAGGCACTACTTCATGGTCAGGGCAACTAGGATCTGGAACCAACTTCCAAGAGAAGTGGTCCTGGCTCCTACCTCGGGGGTCTTTAAGACAAGGCTAGACAATCACCTTGCTGGGGTTGTTTGACCTCAGTACTCTTTCCTGCCATGTCAGGGAGTCAGACTTGATGATCTGCTCAGGTCCCTTCTGACTCTACTAACTAAGAAACCATGAAAGTATAATAAGCCAGTGGATACCACCCAGTCAAACACTTCCCAGGGACAAGCAGAGACAGAATGGAAGACATCCATGAGGTTGCCCCACGTTCTCCTCTGCCCCCTTCCTGGCCTGGTAAATGGAAAGCTTGGCCAGAACCAGAAGGGGCTATGTACGGGAAAAGTGCAGCCAGCCTCAATAAGAAGTTCTTGAGGAAGAAATGAGAACCTGCAGCCTGGTTCACTAAAGGTGTCAAAGGGACGTGTCAGGGGAAAATCCGTGAAGTATGCCAGGAATACATCTGTGCAGAGGGCACAATTCAGGACCCACCAACCTAGTTCCCCAGTTACTCATGAGTCTAAGGTGGAATACAAGCTGCTGTACCAGGGATCTTCATCTTCAAATGTGTCCTGCCATTTTGTGCCTGGACCTCTGGTTATATATTGTTACCTGTGAGCTCTCCATTTCTGAGGGAGCCCTGGCACCCAGCTTGCTGGACTTACAATGAACTTTTTCTATTCTATTCTCCTCCCCACCCCAACAGACATCTCATCTTACCAAAACTAAGCAGAAGAAAAGTTTAATAGGCATCTTGGGCTGTACATTCCCCAGTCCCAGTATGGGAGACCTATTTAAACTTGATTGACTAAAACTCAGTGTCACGGGGGCATTTGGGTGCCCCATGCCTAAGTAGGGATTAGGGCCTCTGCTAATTGCCAGGGCAGCTCAGGTGCGGGTTGCTGGAGCAACCAGGTTGGTCAGGTGACCAGAAGGGGGCAGGGCTGGGCCCTTATAAACAGCCAGGCCGGAGCCTGGCTAGCAGTTCCCTTCTGGCAGCCTGAGGTGTAGGAGCCCTGCAGGAGAGCTAAGCCAAGCAGGGCAGCCTGAGCACCCAGAGGGCTGCATTATGGTGAAGGTGGAGAGAAGCCTGACTGGGAGGCTTTGGCCAGAGAGCCAGGAGGGCCTGGACTTTATGGGATAGCTGGTACGCTGATTGTTTTGTTACAGCCGGTTGGCTTATGGTTCTGTTGTGTATATCAAACGGAGGACCGGGTGAGGCTGTAGGGGTGTAAGGAGGCCTCACAGGAGATCCCCAGTAGTCCTGGGGTTTCCTGGGTGCCCTGTTTGGGCACCGAGCAGTGCTGGGAAGGCGTGGCGGTTTGGCACCAGTGTGGTGCGGTGTGTGGGGTTGGGACCCCAGCCCGGAGAGGGTGATAGCCTGATGAGGGCATAGGACCCTGGTGAGGGGTCAGAGGGCCAGGCACGGCTATAAGCCACCTGAGCCCCGGTGCCGGTGAAGGCCCAAGATCAGGGCTGGCGCGCAGGACAGAGCCTACAGCAGGGCAATAGCGCCAGGGGCGCGGGACAGAGCCCACAGCAGGGCAATAGCGCCAGGGGCCCGGGAAGCGCGGATAACGCCCATAGAAGGGGTGAATACACCTGGGAGCCCCGAGAAGGGCAGGGGCCAGCGTTGGAACCAAAGTAGGGTGGGCGCCGGTGAAAGCCCAAGACAGGGCTGGCGCCATTAATTATCTGAAGAAGGGTGATCACGCGGGTACAAGCCTGGAGAGGGCAGGGTGTGTGAGACAGGGCCCAGAGAGGGCAGGACGAGCCCAGAGAGGGCAGGACGAGCCCGGAGAGGGCGAGGGACCATCCGAGGTCTTATGGACATAAGAACGTCCGGG
>NW_017729008.1:7529862-7531187 GCF_001723915.1 Gavialis gangeticus | reverse complement strand
AACACTCCAAGTAATCAATCCCCTTAAGTCTGTTAAAAGACTACAGTAAAATCTGAAAGTCATGCTAAGCTGAGGCTTATTCACAACAGGTAAAATACAAAACACTGATGCTGACTTCACAGTGCAAGCATAGCTAGGCCATCTGAGAAGAAACAATGTGGTATCCCTTCCAGTATATTTTCTATATTGATAATAATTTCAAGCTGGCTCCTAGGTGTCTGGTTACTCATTAAAACTTGATGTTTTTCCTGGTTATTAATCCGTTTCTTGAGATGTTCAAAACCAGATAACCTCTTGTCACTGAAAAAGGTAATTCATCTAAATTAAACCTGTTTATATAACAGGATTTTCCCTGTCAATTATGGCTTGGGACCCACTTGATTTACACAATTAAAATAATGCTTTGAAGAGGCTCGACTAAGGGTATAAGAAAGCTGTAAAGCAGCAAACAGTGTGCTTCAAGAGAGAAAAATCTCTCTGACACCATCCGCTGTTGTTCTCAAGAAGCTGGGAGAAACAGATCGTCTCCCTTCAATGATCGTGCTGGGAACTTTGTTTGTCAACAAATCACTGGATTGCCTTGGAAAGGTGAGATTCCAGCTCTGTCTGTCTCTTTCTCTCTTTATCTTTCTCCCTCTTTCTCTCTTTCTCTTTTTCTTTCTCTTTTTCTTTTCTCTCTAGACATAGATTTCTGAACCTAAATTGTATTAGTTAAGCTTGAGCTAGGTTTCCCCAAATACTCAATTAAACCAGGGAAATATTGTAATTGTTTTGTTTGTTTTTCCTTGCATGTCTATTACTACTAGTACCATTTTAAATTCCATATAGTTAGCAATAAATAAATTTTATAGTCAAATTGGTGGTAACCGGGTGTCTTTTTCCTTCTCTACTTCCCTTCCCCACTTGCCCTGCAGCAACGCTTCTTTTACCCAAGCCAAAGATCCCTGTGAAGCCCAGACATACTATGGGGTCTGGCCATCAAGAGGCTACCACTACTAGGATATTTAGGGCAAAAGATTGGGACTTGCTGAGTTTAAGACACTTAACGGGATCAACTTGTATAGGCTGATTGACCCAGTTTGGCTCAGATATGCCCTAATGAACTGAATGCTGGCCCATGAGAGTGTCAGCTGGACACCCAACTGAATTCAGAGGTATTCCGTTTACCTCTGTGCTTGTGTCTGACTGCATTTTATTGTTACCTTAATGAACTGATTCCTGGCATATGAGGGTGTCAGCCTGTACATGCTGATCAACCCAACCGGGTCAGGCGTGTCATGTTAGTGTGTGTGTGTGTGTGTGTGTGTGTGTGTGTGTGTGTGTGT
>NW_017729008.1:7525605-7529784 GCF_001723915.1 Gavialis gangeticus | reverse complement strand
TGTGTGTGTGTGTGTGTGTGTGTGTGTGTGTGTGTGTATTTGACTGATTCAGTGGTTGGAGGAACCCAGCCTCACTGAACCTGAGTCCTGCAAGATAGTTACATTGGGGGTGAGGATTTGCAGAAGGGAGAAATACAGCCCTGTATAGAAACACAAGTAATACAAGCGGCACATTGATAGAATTACAAAGACCCCAGAAATGTACCCCTAATAAATGATCACACCCCAAAGTGATGGGCAAATCTGGTAACAATGTGCCTGTATATATGAGCAATTCTTATAGATTTCATAGACATTATTTCATAGATTTCATAGACATTAGAGCTGGATGGGACCTCGGGAGATCGAGTCCAAGCCCCCGCCCCAAGGGCAGGAAGTCAGCTAGGGTCAAAGGATCCCAGCAAGTTAAGCATCCAAATGTTTCTTAAAGGAATCCATAGTAGGTGCTTCTGGGAGGATCCTATTACAGGCCTTGGGGGGCTCAGATAGTAAAGAAGTTTTTCCTTATGTCCATCCTAAAACAGCCTTGGAGGAGTTTGTGACCACTGGTCCTTGTTATCCTTTGGGGTGCTCTGGTAAACAGACATTCCCTCAGATTCTGATGCATACCCCTGATGTACTTAAAAGTTGCCACCAGGTCTCCCTGGATGCCAGCCAGAGTTTGGTTTGCTTTACCAGCTGCAACATTGCATTGGTATGTTGCATGTTCATCTTGTGATCAATCATGACCCCCAAGTCCCTTTTGGCCTTGGTGTTAGAAAGCGTAGCACTGCCAAACCTGTAAGCGTGCTGCAGGGTTTTTTTTCCCAAGGTGGAGTACCTTACATATGTCAGTACTGAATGTCATCAGGTTTGTATCTGCCCACTTTTTAACCCTATCCAAGTCAGCCTGAATCACCAGCCTATCCTCGGGTGTGGCCGCTCTACCCCAAAGAGTGGCGTCATTGGCAAACTTGGCCAGTCCACTTCTGATACCAGTATCCATGTCATTGAGAAACACGTTAAAGAGAACAGGTCCAAGGACGGAGCCTTGAGGGACACCAGTGGTCAGGAAGTGCCATGATGATTCATATTATATTTTTATGGCAGCAAGGCTAGCTTGGGAAAGATCAGGCAGGTGGAAGTTTTCATCACCAGAAAAGCCTGGACAATACCATATTATTAGACTTAGGTTAATATTGTCAGTTGTGTCATTAATGAATACATCAGATTGCTTAGCTCCATAATATTGAAGGAAGCTGTGGCAGTGGGTCTTTATCCCCTCATTGTAAATGACAGAAAATATATTTGAATATTGTATTGTGTTGAAAATGCATATGTTTGGAAGAGACAAAATATAATCATGTCTTTTTTTTAATCTATTTGTCTTGGCTTTGTAAGTGCCTGGCATAAAATCAGCAATAAAAGATACCAATTAAAATAACAAAGCATTACTGATTAGAATACTAAAATCATCATAACGTGCCAGGTTGAAAGCCATCTGAAAACACTTTAGAGTGGGTATAGAACAATGACAAATCAATTCTAGGAGAGAGAATTGTCATCAAAACAGGCTGGAAAGGCAAACATTTACTGGAGCCCAGTTTGCTAGAAATGGTCTGTATCTCTTAAGAGGGGTAGATGCTGGAAAGGGTGCCAAAACCTCTGTAGGTGACAGGAATTACACAGCTAATGCCTCTGAGTACAGAGTTCAGACTATTCCTCAATTTTCTTTATAAAAGTATGAGTTTGGGCAGAACAAGACCAGAATAATTCATGTTTATGAATATCCAAGTAATTGCCCGATGGCTCTTTTGTATATAGTGTGTACCAGATACATAGAAGTTAGACATGTAGTATAACTAGGTCTAGTGACCTTTAAAATCATGTCTGTTTTTTATTCATGAATCATCATTTTGTTTAGCAGGCAGTTAATGCTCATTCACGTTTCTTTCCTTGCTTGACCTTATTTCAGCATTAATCACCTCTTTCAGTGGCTGAGTGCTGTGTTAAGTGTAAACTAGGTTGGAAGGAACACGCTGTAGCTATTGGAAGAGATTTTATACTTAAGTATTTACAGTGATCTGCAGAGAAGCTGGGATTCTGATCTCAGCACTGTCTTTAAGGTTGTGGGAGAGCCAGCAAGATTCTTCTCCTACAAGTTTACTGGTGCTTCTGAAAAAATTCGATTTTTATCAATACAGAAACAACTGTGACTGCTCTGCTGCAAGCAAAAACGTAGAACAATAATGAATGCTATGGTCAAGGTCCAATTGCCAGCAAAGGACATTCACTAAGAAGAATTTTTTAAACAAGATATGACCACTGTGACTTCTTTTGATGATGGGTGATGGGGTGGGAAGGGACATACTCTGTTAAATTTTAGGTTATTTTTTCTTCTTATAATCATTTTTTGATCAAATTAAAATACAATAAGTACACATTATTTTTCCATTATTTTTCTTACTTTATCCTAATCTTTCCAAGAGCTGTGCAAAACAGCACCATTTTATTTCGACTTCCATTTTGACATTTCAACAGTACAGTGTTTTGTTTTGAGTTTCATTTCATTTTGAAACCACTGTTCCATTTGGCTTTGTCAAAACTGTTTTGACACTATTTTGATGTTTCGCCCATAGGCTATAATGGGGACACATGAAACTGCCTAAAACGTTGTCATTTCTTACCTGATTCAGATGAAATTTGCAGAGATGGTAGCCTCTTATGAGGCCATGAAGTCTGCCAGGTTTCAAGGACAGAGGTGTAGGGGTTTCTGGGAAACTGCATTTCAGGCTGCTGAGAAGCAAAACTCGTGACATGTGACTGAGTATGTGTATTCTATCCCTCCCCCAGAGCACTAGGATTGGACGGGACCTCAGGGAAGGATCACAGTCACTGGCCAGCTGGGCAGTTCTTCCCCTCTTCCCCCTCTTTCCTCTCCCTCTTCTTACTTTTTTGTTTCCATGCAGGCAAGCCCAGCTTAAGCTTCAAAACTTGAAACATTTTGAAACTTTCAAAACATTTTGACTGCCCTCATTTCATTTTGAGGCTGTTTTGAATCACTTTGTTTTGTTTCAGTGTCACTGTTTTGAGCTTGAAATGAGTTGAAACTGTGTCGAAACAAAACAGCCAGCAAAATTTTGCAAAGCTCTAATCTTTTCCTCTTCATCTCCTGCTGACCCATTCTGTGTGTCCCTTTCACCAACTCTTTTTCTTCCTCATGGTCTTTTTCTTATTATCCTTTTTTATACATTTAAGGACCCTGATACACATTCAAATTAAAGTTGGATAGAACCCAGATATAGAGTTCTTATACATTTTCGAGCACTGAGTTTATAGGTGGTTGGTCGTTTATATAGCGGGTTGGCTATTTTTATAGCTGGGTAGTTGTTTTTATTGTGTGATAATTATTTACATATGTGGTTAGTCTCAACTTATTGTACAATCAACCAGTTAATCATATGAATCACATGAAAATTACATTGCACTTTTGGTCAGTCTTACTTTGCACATGTGACAGGTCTGAATTTATTGTGTGATTAACCAGTTAATTGCATAATGTATGTAACATGTAAAAGAACCCAAAAGAAAACCACCATTTAGTTTGTACTCAGACTTCATTCTATTTTATCTAATTTCTGCCAAAATCCCTACTAGGTCACCTTATGCTCCCTTTCATACTTCACCTTCAACCTTCCTCCCCCTTTTCAAGTCTTTGTGTTTCATTTTCTTCCAGCATGGTCTTCTCTCCCTTTTGATATCCTTTAACTCTACATGGTATAGAAGTAAGAAATCTTACCACAAGCTTCTCCATTTTCTTGGGAATTCTGTCTCTTCTATCCTCCTTTCACACTATCCATGACTGGCACACACACTATCCTCCTGGCACACATCCATGAGGGGCCAGCAGGGGACTGCATGCTTAGGGGCAACCAACACGGGTTCATCAGTGGCAGGTCCTGTCAGACCAACCTGGTGGCCTTCTATGATCGGATCACCAGATCAATAGATGCAGGGGTAGCAGTGGACATAGTCTTCCTGGACTTCTGGAAGGCTTTTGACACTGTCTCTCACCCCGTTCTCATTAAGGAACTGGGGGACTGTGGTGTCAACACCCATACAGTCAAATGGGTCGCCAGCTGGCTGAAGGGCCGCACCCAGAGGGTAGTAGTGGATGGGTCCTTCTCAACCTGGAAGGAC
>NW_017729008.1:7510910-7525182 GCF_001723915.1 Gavialis gangeticus | reverse complement strand
TTAGATATCAGGAGGCGCTACTTCATGGTCAGGGCAGCTAGGATCTGGAACCAACTTCCAAGAGAAGTGGTGCAGGCTCCTACCCCGGGGGGTTTTAAGAGGAGATTAGATGAACACCTTGCTGGGGTCGTTTGACCCCAGTACTATTTCCTGCCATGGCAGGGGGTCAGACTAGGTGATCTACACAGGTCCCTTCCAACCCTAGAAACTATGAAACTATGAAACTATCCTGTCCCTACCATATGATCCCAATGCATATGCCATGTAGCTCTTTTCCTTTAAACCAGGGTTTCCATATTCTGGCCAGGTACAGACATTACACAGAAACCAGTATAAGTAAACAGAAATCAGTCTACCTCCATAACCAAAATGAAGTTAATTGCTCATAGACTGACTTTAAAATGGTGGAACCTGGTCTCAGATAGATCTGGATTGCTGTCTCAGACTTAATAGATTTAGGTTAGATTGGTATAGCAGACTTCTGTACCAGATCCCCTACTGACTCAAGTTAGGTCAAAGTCCACTGACATCCCAGGCTGCTTTGCAGATCCCCACTAACCCCCAACCTCCCCCTCCTTGCAGGGAGGCATGCTAGCAGCCAGGCTCTCATAGAGCCAAGCCAGCACAGCCTTTCTGCCCAGTTCCACCTGTTCTCTGCTGCAGGCAGAGAGGTGGGGCAAGGGAGCATCTGTATCTCAGTATTTTTCTATCCATATGCAATGTCCCTAGACAAGCAGGGGGACACTGCACAGAAGCAAGGACCAGGGCCCCTTAGAGCTCTAGTGAATGGTACATGACACCATGAGGCACCCAACATGATTGAAGGAACTGCACCAGCTACCTGCTGCTGTCACCTGTCATTTACTGGAGTTCTGAGGCGCCCAGTCATTCCTTCTGTGGAACACCCCTCCCCCACCATCACCAGCCAGGCTGCCAGGTGTGCCATGATGACCTGATCTGGGGCTGTTCTGGAAGCCTAGGGCTGGGTGTAGGGGAGAATCCACAGTGATGTGTTGGGGATGTGCTTACCCCTGTCTGGCAGCCAATCAGTGGTGGCCTAGCCACTCAGTTCTGCTTTACATTCTCCAGCAGCCAGGGGAGCACATGGTACATAGTGGGAGCCATGCAGGAGTGCCCCCAACCTGCTAGCCTTAGACACAGTAGGTAGCCTGCACCACCCTTCCTGCTACCAGATGGTGAACATGTATTCTGTTCACTCCCAAACTAACCTGCATTGCTTACAGAAACCTGCATAGATTAGCTCATTTCTGCCTTGGGCTTTTTGAACATCTGTACTTACCCTCCGTCCCCTACCCACTTTATTATTTCTCCTTCCAGGAGTTCTTCTATTTGTAAGTTTGGCAGAATGCAAGAAAGCTTAGGGTCTGCTAATGGTTTTCAGCTGTGTCTGATTCTTCACTGAGCTGTCCCATCATTGTGTCTGGAGGCCACATCAGCAACTCATCCCAGGAGCTGGTTTCGCTTCAGGCAGTCAATATGTAGCTGGAGGACAGTTTGCAATAGCAATAATGCCATCTAACAATAGACTCATAGCAATGATTTAGTCAGGATTTTCTCAAAAATAGCTGGATAATCCACAGATTTGGACCAAATAGCCCTCCCTGGGAGTGTGAATAATAATAATAAAAAAATCAGATTTAGGAGAGACTGCCATCTCCAGTGCCTGGCTGTATATTTTGAAAAGTTCCTTTGCAATAAAAAATGGCTGCAAATTTCCTTTTTAAAACTAAAATGTTAAGTTAGAATTAACCTTAATAAGACCCTTTATTGTAGATGACTGTCATCCACAAGCTTCAGAAACCCTATAGGTCATCCCTGTCTATTGTGAATATCCTTTGAAGTATATGTGATATCTCTCCTGCCCATAGTACAGTAGGTATATTTATTGATGATGCATCATTACCTGTGTGCAATAAAAACATTAAAAAGGATAAATATTATTTTCTGTGCTGAACTAGTAAAATAAGTAAATTGCTTTTATGAAAACCCCAAATGCATAATTTGGAAAAATTCACCAGGGTAATGTTCAATCCCTGCAATAGACCATCTGGCACAGGAGAAGCCCTGCCAATTAATGTAGATAAAATGACTGTTAACACCATAGATAGTAAATATTTCAAGCTAATCTTTTGTATCATTTATCAGTTAATCTCATACTTCAGAACTGGCAATCAAACTCTCTACCATGTTGAAACAGATAGACACATTTAGAGTGTCATTATCTTTCAAATCATCTGCCATACTTTTAACTCTTACACACTCCTGATTCCCATTTGTTTGCACAGGGCTTAGATATTATTATGAAGTGACAAAACAGTTAGCACTAATTATTACTCAGCTGGGTTGCCTTCCTCTATCATTAGGGCATAAATATCATCTTACTAATGTTATACTTAGTTCCAAGGATCTTGGTGCACCTGTTCTATTTAAAGAAAGAAGAGACTAGAGAGAGTACTACCCCCTTGATGGTCACTTCAATAGAGAGAATCAAAATACATCTCCAATACTAAACTGGAGGTGCAGCATCTCCTTACCAGCAGACTAGTTGTGAGAACTTCTTAATAGAAGCTATTCTGCTCCAATAAAATCACTTGGAAAGATTCCATCCTCTTCTGGACCCTAGTGGGTGCATCTGCACATGCTACTAAGGCATCTTAGAAACTAACTGCTTTAGAGAGGCTTGAGCAGGATGTGATAAACTCTGGTGCAGTTCATTCTGGAGAAAATTGCTCCTAGGCAGAGCAACCCCAGGCTGGCAGGGGACCCTGGGGGTCATCCCCAGGCTCTGGGTGGCAGTAAGGGATATCCAGAGGTCAAAAAACATCCCCAGGAAAAAAAAAGTAGATTGGTGCCCAAAGCCAGAGCCTGGCCAGCCGGAGCCACAATCCACTACTGGCCAGGCTCTATGCAGCAGGATCACTACTGCTGCAGCCCCAGCAGGGCCCCAGGGCCCTAGGTAAGGATGCTGGGGCTATCTCAGTGCTGGCCCCAGCCTTCTCTATCCCACCTTGGAAAACTTGCTGTGCATCAGACTGCAAGTGCACAGGTGTTCCCCAGGGACAACTAGCAGTGGCCACAAGTTGTTACTGGGGAACCAAACATCCAGCCATGTCTGGATGTGTCCATTCAGTTCTTTCAAAGCACTTAGGGTCTTGTAAAAGGAAGATCATCTCTCTCTTCAGTAGTATAGGTTGTAGTTGTGTTGGTCTAAGGACACAGGCATACAAGGTTCTTTGGGTAAATCTGTTATCTTGTATTAGACCAACTCATATAGTTGGAAAAAATCTTATTTTAAACTTTCAGGTACAAATACCCTTTGTCAGGCTAAGGAAGCATTTTCAGTTGGTCTGTGCTCTTCCTGGATGGGATGAATAGTTAAGAAGCCAGAGGCTGGTATGCATGTAAGAAAGTCAGTTAGTGAAGATGTCAATTGAGAATTCCGTGGGCGAGAAACAGGTTGGGGATGGGGGGTGGAGAAGAAGGGAATGAATGTAGCTGGCAGATAGCAGAGAGGTACCTGGGGAGTCAGATGTTAGGCAGGTTGTGTCATAAATCCAATGTCTATATTTAGTCCATGATTTTTTGTATCCAGTAAGTTGATGAAATGAAGTTAGTAGGTTTTCACCACACTGGGTGACAAGGCTCCGAGGGATCCTGGGAGTGGGCTTTCCCCACAATGAACCCCAACTGAAGGGGGAGCAAAGGCCAGAATGGGCTGGAGGGCTACTTACCTTTCCCACAGCAATGTGAGCTGGATATGCTGAGACAAATGCAGCATCTCTAGCACACTTTATAAGCACACTTTCCTTGCACGTGGAAGGGCATGATGCCTGTCATGTCTTAAAAAGGTGCCTGGGGCACCAGCAAGCTCCAAATACCAGCAGGAAAGAAAAGGCAAGCACAGGCTGCAGGGAGCATTCCTGCAGACCTGACAGAGCTCATAGAAGGAGCTGAGGGAGCCTGCATGAGCCAGCATGGGGTAGAGCCAGGAGCAACACTACCCTTAAGCACTGGCAGCAGAGCCCCTGGGCACAATTCATGGGACCCACTGCAGAAGTGAGCCCTAAAGCTGGAGATCAGACATGTGAGTCCCAGGCCTTGAGTATCACTTCACTGGATGCCAGGGTAATTTTGAGTTTCGGTCCTCTTTTATATTGGAAATTTCATTGTACATGGAGACAGAGTCAACCTGGGAGAGAGTACCCTGGTACAACCTAAGGAAACCTGGCAGAAATAAAAGGGGACAATCAAAGCAGAACAGCTTTAGCTGGTTATACTGAACGTTGACCCAGGAAGGAGGGAGAGTTATTCCAAGCTCTGAAGAGATGTGAGAGACTAAATTGAAATTGAAATCATGCAATGTCCAATCTTTGGTCAATGCTGTGACTGTATCTTGGTTGGTCAGTGGATGGACTGTATGGGAGGCAGAGTCCCAAGTCACTCGTTATCACACATAGCCAGCCTGAGGGTGGAAAGACATTCTGTCTCTAGAGCAACCTCCCATTTTTTTCTTAAAACCATTAAATTGCAGCAGGTGAGTCAGAGGGAGATCCACTTTAGGCATTGAGTCTCTGAGAGCCCAGTGCACAGATGTTCTATAAATTCTCTTTGAGGATTAGCACTGAGAGATTGGAGAAAAAGTGGTTTTCTTGTGAGAAGTGTACCCGCACGGGTAATTGGGTATTCTTGTCTTTGATAGATGTCTGGTGTGCATTCATTCTGATGTGCAGTTGTTGTTTGGTCTCTCCTACAATCAGTAGGCATGCTGTGAATGAGGTTGCCTCAGTTCAGAGGATACTAATTAAAGTTTTGTGGCTCCTGACTATAAAGAGGTAGGTTCTGAGTCCTTCACAGGCCAAATGAAGTGTTTGAAGCACATCTTAAAATCAATCATTGGACACTTTAAACTGGATACCCAAGAATACGGTGTTCAAAATCAGCAGTGCAGCCAACTCCTGCATTGCCCTAGACAAAGTGTCAATCACTGGGAAGCATGGGTGGTGGAGCAACTCTCTCTGCATTCTGGAGGTAGTAGCATGTGCTCACATTGCTGCAGCTGAAGAACAAACTCAGAAGGGGCTGCTCTACCCAATATGTGGTGAGTATGTACTTTAGCTGTGACACCCATGCTGCAGCCCTGTGGCAGGGCACTGTTGATGCCTGACACTTTAAGACCTGAGCCAAGCAGCCAGCAGGTGCTTGATTGCGGCAGCCATTTCAGATCCCTGGCTGCCTATATAATCAAATCAGTTTCCTGCTGGCAGGAGAGGCAACAACATTGCCTGGCTGCTGGTCTCATCTTGGAGGTAAGGGAGGAGATGTAGGGGCTGGCTAGGAGGCTCCTGGTCCTGGGCACGACCTAAAACTGCACCCTGCCAGGAGTGGGTGGCCTGGTGGGGCTCTCAGTGACCTGGGAGCCCCCAGGAAATGCCAGACCAGTTACCAGCCCAGTGAAAGGCAGATTGGGGCACCTTAACCCCAGCTCCCACTCTCTGGAGTCACCCACTAGTAGGGTCCAGAGGGCAGACCCCAGAGAGTGAGGCTAGAGGCTCATAGGCCTGATGCAGAGTACCCTCAACTGGTCAATGCTGGGGCCAGGACCAGACCTGTCAAAAGAGCCAGGGGCCCACTGAGAGGGATGCCCAGAGCTGAGGGCCTGGAGTTCCAACTGGCCTTTGAGGTGAGGCCAGGGCCTGTGTGGCTAAAGGTCCTGGGGGGGACCACGCCCGAGAAGGGAAATGGTTTAGGGAGCTAGGCAGCCCTGAATGAGAGCAGGGTAGGCCACCTGAATGGAGTGATCTAAGAGGAGTCCTGATTGGAGGATTCTGGGGTCCAGTGTGGGGGGCTGGTGATGGTAAAAACAGTGGATGCCATCTGTGAGGCATGGGCTGCAGTGTAGGGGAGGAATGGAGCTGCAGAGAGCTCCCCCTGGCATTGGGGCAAGAAAATGGGCAGCCTCCCATCTAATTAAGATCATTAATTAAGTAACAACAAGGCATGGCAAGCAAGAAGGTGGGCAGTTGGCTAAGAAACAGGTGGCTGGACCAAAGGCAAATCGGCCCCGAGAAGGGCCCCTGTTAAAAACCCCCATACACTGGCTTGTATGGCTGGGCAGAGCAGGGCTGTGTCTGCAGAGCAAAATAATCTGGGGTGGAGTAGGAGTGATTTTAGCATCCCTTCTAAGTCAGTGCCTCAGGCACTTGTCCTGCCATAGTTATTTTACCATTCAAAACATGCCCCCTTCAGTGTACGATTGCAGCAGTAAAAGAAATTGTGTAGTGGTTGGAATAGCAAAGTAGGGACTATGATGTAAAACCAGGCTTGTTGATGACTAGCTATGTGACCTTAGGGTTCAGTCATTTAACCTTCATTTTCCCCATGATATGAATATAACTGCTGCACATGATTTTTGTAAGGCCTAATTAAAGATTGTAAAGGCTTTCATATGATCAAAGATTCTGTTTCAATAGTAAATTATTGATCATTTTTACATTCTTCTATACTCCTAGGGGAATGGGAATTTAATTTTTCCCTTCTTTGAAAGAACCAATCCTGCCTTACTTGCTGCTGTAAATTCCCAAACCATTACCTACTAGAGTCCTTCTAAAATACAAGAAAATTATCAAACTTCTTCTTAGGGGTCTTAACATGCAAATGTGTTTTAATGTGCTATGAATACCTTTGATAAAAGCTGACTTCTAGAGACAACAACTGAACAAGAAACAATTTATTGTGTTCAACTCAAATGACATATAGATTAAATCAGTAGAGTAACGAGGGTGTGGTGAGTGGACACCAACCCTGGATGCTGACTACTGATTGCATGCCAGACTTACCCCCTGACCCAGGCAATCTCTGCCATGGCACATGCAGCCCTGCACTGTTCCGGCCAAGCCACAGGAGATGGGCAGCATAGTGCCACACCCAGCAGTGTGAAAAGAATGTTGATCCTGTTCTCTGAGTAATGTATCTGGTTGGGGGTGGGGAGTGATGGGGCACCAGGCACGGCTCTCAGGGAGCCTGGAAATGTGACTGCTGCCACTTGGGCCAATGCTGTTATAGCAGCAATGCCACAGCAACACCAGCAACTAAAGAAGCGGCCTTCACTCTGCAAAGAGCAGTAGCAGGTAAGGCTTCCTTCCCCCTCCCCGTCTCTCCCCCTCCCTCACTCTCCAGTGGTCAGCTCTTGTGTGACCACACTCTTCCTCACCCAGGTGCTGAAGGAACTCATTACATTTCTGTATTAAAAGCCTAGCTAGTGTCTCATACTTTTGCAAAGTATGACTAGACAGAACTATAATGTTTTCCCTAAAAGACCTCACATATTTCCTGTACAGTGTTTCAACTTTTCAGGATGACTTTAAACAATGTGTACTGGTGAATCCATGTAAGGACTCGTCTTTTGTACCCAAACATGAGTACCTAAAGACAGACATGTACAGCAAAATCCAAGCCAGTTCCTTGTCAGTTTCCAGAAAACAGATCTCCCTCCTCAGCCTTTACCTCACTGCGATAGAAAGTGCAACTTCCTCTTTCATGCTTTTCTTTGGGTCCAGCGACTCTTTCCTCTTGGTTTCTAAGTAGCCCAGTTTCATCAAGCATGATGGAATGTATTCCTAACCATGACATAATGGTTAGGGCACTTAGCAGGGAGGCAAGAGATGTGGGTTCAAATCCATTTTTGTAGAGAAGGGCCTAGAGTATAGGTTTTCCACTTCCTGAACAAGTGTCCTAACAGCTAGGTTACTGGGCTAGTGGGCCTTTTCCTTGTGGGACTCTTTCTTGCTTGTTATGTCCCTCAAAGTTTACTTAGAAATTTCCCTCAAAGTGAGTTGGGGACCTTTATAATGGAGCCATATTGAGAGACTAGAACTACAGATTATGACTGGCAAAGACTGCCTTTGGTCAGTATAGGAGGGCTATGTGTCCTGCAGAATTAATTATAACCGGCTTTGGGGGCACACCAAGCTTCCTGTTAAGAGTTCACATACATGCACTATGTGTTTCTGTGCTTTTATAAAAGATTGCAATATGAGCCAGAATGTATAATTTTTATGGTAGCCTTGGGAAAGATATAAAAATAAATATTAGTATTTAGGCCTCAGTCTTTGTGTTTCTGAACACAGTCTATAACTCTCATATAGCACGTGTTTATTGCACTGGCAGTTTGTCCTGGCTGAGATAGTCCTGAGTATGCCCTGTGAATGTGTTCCCATGCAGAAGTACATGAGTGACATAATCCAGGGTCATCTCTAGCAAGTCATTCCAGGCATGCCAAAGACCAAAGCCTGAAGAGTGACAGCAGGAGGACCAGGAATATTGTCAGAATTCCCAAACACTTCTAAGTACCTAAACAAATAATACTAAAAATACCCTTTTTCTTCTGTATGAAGGGAACCAAATATAAATATTACTTGGAGATAGTGTCAGAAACATCTGCAACCTCAACTTGTAAGATGCTGGCATGCCAGGGGCAAACAGTGGAAGATCTGTGGGGACCATGATCCTTGTTGTGGCAGCTCAGCCCAGGCCCCTTCCCTGCCATCTGCCCTGAGGCACACACACCAAGTAAAATGCCTTCACCTGCCATGTGCTTGCACAAGTGCTGGGAGTTGCCTACCCTGACTCAGACTGGTTGAATAGAGGTGTGTGAAAAATTAATTTTGTAGTTCACTGGCTGAATTGAAAGACTGAGAAAAAAAATTAATTCAGGTCAACTATAAATACATTTGTTCCAATTCTCTTAGTGAACTAAAAACCTACCCAAAAAAAATCATTTTAGGTCAAAAAAAATTGTTTTGACTCACGAAGAAGGAATTTAGCTTTGGATTTTTTGTGACCACTCAAATTTAAGTTTTAATTATATTTTTACAATTCTTAACACTAAAAGGTCACTTGAGGCAATTTTGATACTAAACATTTCATATTTTAAACTTTTTTTTTAACTTTTCATTTTTTTTCTGCTTTATTGGCCAAATTTATTTGCAAATTTGATTTGAATTTATAAATACTATTAATCCACCTTTATGCATTTTTGGTGAATGCACCATACACCTGAGGAAAGGAAACTAAATGAAATGAAAACCCAGTTGTTTCTGTACATTAATAATTCTAGCAGCACTTCATACAATCTCTTAATGCGATAAGAACTATAGAATATGCAGATCAGGAAGAACAGCTGTAATCTAAAGGTGAAGACTCCTTTTCTACCAACTGCTTTTCAAGAATTCAATCATTATTGACTATGCAATGCTATGGAGACTGTTGTAAGATTTGTGGAGAAATATGCTTTTGAAACTGCAGTGATATGATACTTGAAATTATTTCTTCTGATATGTTGGCTGTAAAACAGGGGCCATAGAATTCTACATTCCCTTAGCAATGCAGAGACATGACACATGACTTCCCTTACCACAAACAGTCATTCTGGTTTTCAAATTGGCATGTAGGAGCTAAAAAGAACAGAAAGGGATGGTCAAAACTATCCCAAATGGCTTTTTTCTAATCATTTTTTCTACAATGATATGCAAATTGCCAGGCAGAAATTTGTAGGAAATTGCAGAGCACACCCCATGCTGTTCTAACATGCTGTACTGGGAAAACAATCCAGTATTTGTCTGGAGAAAAATTGATCTGTTAGGTCTTTTCCATCTTTGGCTACTATTATCCTTTAAAATATTTGAGACCTTAATGGAAGGTGAATTTGCCCAATGCTGGAGTTCTTTTTAGAACAAATGCAGAAAAAAACACTATCACAACAATATATTTTTAAGTTTAAGTGTCCTCTAGACCAGTGGTCTCCAAAGTGGGGTTCGCGCACCACAGGAGGTGCACAAGATCATCCATTGGGGTGCAGGAAGAAAATATTACAACTTCTATTTATACTTATTTTTTATCTAAAAAAATAAGAAAAATTAAGCTTTACTAATATTTAATATACAGATTGACACTGGCACCCTCACTCGGTCCATATGTCAGACAGTCACATGTCATGTATGGTACACAAGGTATCCTGAGGGACGAGTGGGAGTTCCACAACGTGGAGGTACCGTAATACAGTGTACAGTGGTCTCCAAACTTTGTACAATGTTACACTGAGTAGTACATGTATATAATTTAGAAATAAATATACACATATTGGGGGTGCATGCTCAAAAATTTTTTACTGATGGGGTGCACAACCAAAAAAGTTTGGAGACCCCTGCTGTAGACATTCAAGTAAAGGCTTGATAGGATAGGCTCTGATGTGTGATCCACATAATCGTACCTTTTTCCATGGCACACATACACGACAGAACGCTTGACTGTGGGATCCAGTGCCACATCCTATCATGCCTTATTGCCTATACAGGGGGAGCCCATAGTCACTATCCTGGGCTCCCCCTGAACTGGCAAGTAGCAAGCTTCTGCAGCTGTGAGTCCTGTAGCTAATGGGACTTGCAGCCTTGGCAGTGCCCCCCAGCTGGTAGTAGGAGAGTCCTGTCGCTGCAGGGTGCTGTCAGAAGGAACAGTTCCCTTAGCTGTGGGAGTCTCCCTCCCAGCAGCCACGGGTCACTGCTGATGCTCAAAGTCCCCTCATCTGGGAGACTTCCAACCCCAGCTGTGCATGGTGCACCCTCACAGCGGGGAGCCTGCTACATGTGCAAGTTGAAACTGAATAGAAACCAGACATAAAGTCTTTGCACAATTTTCCAGCTATAAATTTATAGCAGGTTGGACTTTTCAAGGTGCAATAGTTAATTTGCATGTGTAGCTGCTCTAAATTAATTGTGCAATTAACCTGGTAACTGCATTATATATGAAATGTGTAGAGGGGGGTCTAAGAATAAAATTTACCCTTATGCAGAGAGGAAACTCAAGCTCTATATGCCACTTAAGGCCAACTTAAGCCCTATTTTGAAGACTTAAGTGAGAGGCAAGTGCTACGTGGTCATGGTCAGCGCATAGGAGTAAATTTCATTCTAATAGTTTTATTTTCCTCTCCTTGTAATCAGTATGACCCTCCATGAATTTTAATGGGGCAAGATGTGATATTGACTCTTTGGATTTTGTGATAGTCTTTTGAGCTAATCTAAGGCCTTGTTACATGTTGCACTTTGAGCTGCTCAAATATTGATGGTGCTTGAGTTTGAAGCAGTCATACCTTAAGGCTAAAAACCCTCTCTGACTGTCCCACACTTGCACAACTGTGACTTGCAACTAGAGGGCTGCAGAGCAGGAGCCTGACTAGGAGCTACAGCTGTGAGTTGCCACTACAGGGCTGGTGAACCAGGACAATCTTCTATGCCTGCTCTAGGTGGGAGTGTGTAAGAGATGTGTTGAGGGGGCAGGGACATGAAGTTAAGGGTGGCAAAGTCAATGCGATGGGGGTGGGTAATGAAATGGGAGGTGGAAGGAAATCAGGGTGGAGAAAAGGTGGTAAAATGAAGAAAGTCAGCCACTGAAAGATAAAATAAAAAGAAGTAAAAAAACTTAGAAATAAAGAGGAAGTAAATTTAAAGAAGGTCTTATTTTAATAAATTGGGATTTAGGATTGAGGCATGGGGAGTTCTGGTTGTGCTTCCCATGGTGACTGAGAGGTGGGAGGGGTGATGGAAGGTACTCTTGGGGAAGTTTCTGCCACTGCCTCAGGAAGAAAGGCAGAGGTTATGGAAACCCAATCCCACCACCTACCTTGTTCCCTCACAACCCCCTAGACCCCACTCCTGGCCCCATCCATGCCCCATGACCTGGATAACTGGCAGGTGCTCAGCAGGCTGTTTACACAGGGTTGCACCCCTTGGGGTGGGAAGGTCACACTACCAGGGGCAGGAGGGGGAGTTGGCTTGGTGCCAGAAAGCCCATTCTGGGTAGTAGAGTCTCAGGGGTGAAAGTTTGCCCTTACAGAACAGGAGAGTGGGAGAGGAGACATTACATCCTGGAGGACTCCCACTTGGGTGGCTCATCTGTGGGGAGTGGCCACATATTCATGGAACACAAACTGTGTACCTTAAATTGGAGATAAACCTGCCTTGGAGTGGCATAAATTTAAACCACCTAAAGGGTGCTTAAAACTAGTTTCATATGCTAATGTGTGAACAATCCAGGGGTTAAGAGCTCCAGGAACTGCCTAAAATTAATGTGTAACAAGGCTCTTACTACTTTTGTAACTGGTTATCTGCAAAGTACTCTACATGGGTGATAATTGTTTACATATGAAGGGTCATATGGACCCAACTGTAGAGTTGGGAAATATGTTTGACAGGTTTTACATTGACATGCAAACACAGTTTAAATGAAACACTGAATTGTGGCAAGTCTGAAGCTTAAGGAGCAATCTAAACTTCCCAGAAACAAAACCCACCTTATACTTTCTGTTCTTCAGAAGATTTCCATTCTGGATGTTTGGTGATATTGAAAGGAAATAAAATGTCTGTAGGGTTAAAAATTTCAGAGAATCAAACATTACTTCTGTTTTCTTTTAATCTTATTATTAATTATGGAACATTGCTGTCTTTTCAGACATGGAAAAGAACTTGATGCAAAATATTAAGAATTCACAAAAAAGGGAAAAGTTCCCAAAAACCAAATGTGTGGGACTCTATCCAGCATCCATTCTACCTGTGAAAGATTATTCTGTGCACAAATGTAGATTTTTTCAGATACAAATAGCTGTGCCTGCCTCTACTCCCTCCCTTTATATTTTGCAGAGTGTAAGCAAAATTAAAAATTGATGTTATTATCATTGTCCCAGTTGACTGCTTAAAATGAAGCTCTTAAAGGAATATTAATAAAATAAAAATGTCCTTATGTTTAGATGTGCAATATTTATAAAATAAAAATGGCTTTATATTTAGATGTGCTGAAAGCATATATATTCCATTAATGTCTGTGAGAGCTAAATGATCTCATCATCTCTGAACCCAGTGTGTATTTATTTGTCTGAACACATATATAGGAACCTAATGTTACATACTCAGCTTTGTCAATTTTGCCCTTAATCTACCTTGTTCCTTCACAACATATTTTTCCTTGAAAATGTATAATAGTACCTTTTGAGAAGGACGGTGATGATGATGATGATGAAGAAAGGGGATTTTGCTTCTGTGAAGCTCCACCTTACTTTGTTTAAGATCATAGGGTGCATCTACATGTGCATTTGATGCAGAACCAGTTTACTTGCAAGTAAACTACTCATGAGTAAATGCTCCTGGGCAGGCATCTACATGTGCAGAGAAGTGGGAGCAGATTTCCTGTTCATGGAAGCAAACTGTTCCCATTTCCTGGGGCCCTGCAATGGGCCCCTGCAGCTGGAGGATCTGGCAACAGCTGCCTGTAGCCAGGGACCATCTTAAAAACCCATCCCCTTTCCCTGGCCAGCTGAGTTTCTGGCTAGGAGCAGTATACAGAGTATGGGGACAGCATGTGGCAGCTGTCTTGCTGCAGCCTCTGCCTCCCCACACCATGACTGCTCCAGCCCCTACACCTTGCAGCAATGCCCACTACCCTGTACTCCTGCTGGCCCCTGCACTGGACCTGCTGGCCTGCTACTCCGACTGCCAGCTGGCCTGGCACACCTTACTCCAGGTGCATGATCCCCTGGAGGTGGTGGCAGGGTTCCATACCCCAGGATCCCCCAGTGCATCAGGGCTCTGGATGAAACCCACAACCCTGTCACTGCCCACCCCATGGTGACTGCCCTTACTACAGCTGGAGGGGCTTTCACTCCATTGTGCTAGAGGCCATCATCAACCACTGTGGCACCTTCACCAATGACAGCACCAGCTGGGTGGGCAGTGCCCATGATGTCTGCACTTTCTGGAATTCTGCCGTGCTAGCCCTGGTGCAGAGTGGGTGCTGTTTGCTGGACCTCCAGCTGAACACCATGGTGGTTCCACCCCTCCTCATCAGGGATCCCACCTATCCACTCCTCCCCTGGCTCATGCAGGCCTACAGGGGACAGCTGGACCCTGGCCAGGTCTACTTTAACCCATGCCTGGGCCAGACCCACACCCTGTTGAAGTGCACCTCTGGACACTGCAGTCCAGAGACTCCAACTGCCAGGCCCTTCTCCCCCAGGAGGCAGAGGGTAGACCATGGTCTCCCTCCAGGACAAGGGAGGACTCGGGGACCTCCCTTACTGTCCAGCCCAGGGCTTGGACCAAGGTGGTGAGGGACCCCAAGGCCCACTACACCAAGGCCCCTGCCCCGCTGGAGCTTTGTAACAGGTATGAACCTCTTGCAGCCCCAGCAGAGATTGCTGAGTTGCCAG
>NW_017729008.1:7504936-7505910 GCF_001723915.1 Gavialis gangeticus | reverse complement strand
TGCTGGTGGGATTCCACCCATGACTGGACCATGGGTATAGATGGCTATACCCTGTACAGGAGGGATCGAGTGGACAAAAGGGGTGGGGGCATAGCTGTCTTTGTCAAGGAAAGCTATGCATCCTTGCAAGCTGACATTGGCATCCAGGGTGGACGACTTGAGACCCTCTGGGTTAAAATCTCTGAGAAACACAGCACACGGATACTATGGTGGGGGTCTACTACAGACCCCCTTCCCAGAGTCAAGACCTTGATTAGGAGTTTACCAGGGAATTGGATGAGGCCACATGATTCTAGTGTATGGTTGTCATGGGAAACTTTAACTACCCAGACATCTCGGGGGAGGAGCGCTCGGCCGAATCCAAGCGGTCTCAAAGCTTTCTCTCATGTGTGGATGACCTCTATCTGACACAGGAAGTCTACGGGCTGACAAGAGGTAAAGCACTACTTGACCTCATACTGGCAACTGGGGATGACCTAATCAGTGACCTAATGATCTAAGGAAAGCTGAGTGACAGTGACCATGAGCTGATCACCTTCACCATCTGCCGTAAAGCTTCCAAGTCAGTCAGTAATACAGAAGTCCTTGACTTCAGGAAAGCTGACTTTGACAAGCCAAGGAGGCTTTTCAGAGAGGCCCTAAAAGGCCTCAACCCAATGGTGAGGGGAGTTCAGGATGAGTGGTTGCTCCTCAAGGGAGCAATCCTGGCTGTGCAATCAAAGTCCATTCCATCTTGGAGGAAAGGCAGCAAAAGGGCACAGCAGGCCCCTTGGCTCTCCAGGGAACTGGCAGACCTCCTGCATCTTAAAAGGAAGACCTACAAAGGATGGAGGACTGGAACCACCTCGAAGGAGAAATACTCTGCTCTGGTCTGGACTTGCAGAGAGCAAATCAGGAAAGCCAAGGCTGTGATGGAACTCCAGCTAGCTACAAATATCAAGGAAAATAAAAAGTCCTATTTTTGATATGTGGGG
>NW_017729008.1:7504466-7504729 GCF_001723915.1 Gavialis gangeticus | reverse complement strand
CAGGTGGTGTTTTCTTCAATCTTCCCAGTCTCAGGCTATGGGCTGAGGGAGAGGAGGATCCAGGTAGTCAACCAAAGACTGTGGTGCTGGTGTCATTGAGAAAGCTTTGGCTTCCATGACCACAGTCCGCTCTTTGGAGAGAGAGGCAGTGAACTGCTGGGAAGGAATGGCTTCAATCTCTTTCCATTGGGGAGGAGGCTCTTCTCAGCCAGATTGGCTGACGTGCTCCACTGGGCTTTAAACTAAGCCTGCTGGGGGATGGG
>NW_017729008.1:7498067-7503885 GCF_001723915.1 Gavialis gangeticus | reverse complement strand
TCCAGGTATCCCAAGTACACCAAGCACATACATACATACCTATCACAACACCCAACTTAGGGTGTTGTATGTGTAGGTGGGTGGAATGTGTGTAAATTAGTGAATACGCATATACATACATATATAGATAGCATTGTGTGTGTGTGGTATATGAATTAGTAATCCACATATGTGTATTGAATGTGCAGGTGTTGGTAATTGATTCTGTCTAAATTTGGTGTGTGTAGTGTGCATGAACCTAGACCGAACGTGTGTGTATCTGAGTTGCTACTCTGTGTGTGTGTGTGTATGGCACTGTGTGCATGATATACAAATTAGTGATCTGTGTCTAACTTTTGGGGCATATAGTGTATGTGCCTGAGCTGGTAGTGTGTGTATGTCTAATAGGGGTGTATGCACCTAATGAGTAAGTGCTTAATTGATTTTTATGTGTGCATGTGCAGTTGTACACCACACTCTCCTGTCTAACAGCACAATATTGAGATCCTGAGCATTGCCCTCAGGGCATCACAAGCACCCACTTTGAACACCTTCAAGACACATTTGGATGCTTATCTTGCTGGGATCCTATGTTCCCTGCTGACTTCCTGCCCCTTGGGCAGGGGGCTAGACTCGATGATCCTCCAGGGTCCCTTCCAACCCAAATGTCTATGAAATCTATGAACACTGGTGCAACCTCACCACCCACCTCGAGGTCACCAAGAACAACATACCCCAGATTATCATCAGAGCCTGTGTGCTGCATGACATCTGCCTTGACCATTATGTGGCACTGCCATGCCAAGCGATCGTACCCACGCTCCTTCACCTGGCCTGACAGCCCCTCACAGATGTGGGCATTGGAGTGCCCACCCAGTGGGAACTGCCGCTACACCTCTGTCTCACTCCATAGCACCATGAGGTCTCCAGTCTCTTTCTGTGACCAGTTGGGGCCCCGGGTGACAGCATATGGCATTGGTGATGACACTATCTGGGCTCCTGCACTAGATCTCTGGGCATCCGCACAGCTGTCCCTTTGCTGCCAGGCTTGGGCAGCTGCCTGCATCACTCAGCACACGGGCACAGCATGGGGCTAGCAGCCACATGGCAAGGCAATGCTCCACAGCACTTGCAGGGTCTGGGCAGGCTGATGAGGGTTGGCTGTAGGCAACTGGCGCTGGCCTCAGTGGCCAGGAGCTGGCTACAGCTGGGCCCAGGTGCTGGCAGGCCTGGCAGCAGCCTATGACAGCCTGCAGGGCTGGGCAGCATGGGCCTGGAAGCTGCACAGCACTGCAATGCCAGGCAGCATCACCAGGGTGCAGATAGGCTAGCACATGTAGCCCATGGCCTGTGCAGGGGCAGCAGAAGCCAAGAGTCCCCCCGCCTCCCCAGGCTCCCTGGTGTTGTGCCCCAGGGCTCAAAATGCCTGCAGGATTTTAAAGGGCCTGGGGTTGGGCCTGTGAAGCCCTGAGGCAGGAGAGGCTCCCGGCCCTAGGGCCCTGGGACTGAGCTCATGCTGGTTTTCAAGTGGCAGGGCTGACAGGGAGCAAATCTGCTCCTGGTTGGCATCTACACATGTTACTGTGCAGTAACTACGCACAAGTAAATTTGCTACTTGCATTTGCAAGTAGCAAGTTTACTCATGGGTAGCAAAGTTTATTGTACAGTAAGCATATGCACGTGTAGTTCTTAATGTTCTTATGCTGAAATTAAATACAGACTTTTAAAGATCAATTACATTGTTGAAATAAAAAAAAAAGTCCAGTTTATATTTGATTCTAATTTTAGGTGAAGGTTTGGGTTAACTAATTTAACGCTTAAATTAAAGCCAGCTCACCCATCCTTACAGTATAAACTTTGGAATAGTGTACAATCATCTTCTGACACATCATACCCAGTACATGAACCCAGTTAATGTAGATAAATGCCAAGAGTATTTCCAGAGACTTGTCTACCTCCTAAGTATTTATACTCCCTTCATCCCAAGGTGTCTGAGTGCAGTAGAGACAACCTATTTAATAGTGAATCATGAAGATGCTTTGACATGGATCTGCTTGCATCATTTAAAGGCATTTTAGAAAGAAAAAGATATGACAGAATGATAAACAGGAAGCATTACAACTCATTTATCATTTTCAAGGTGATTTCACTTTCCTAGATGTTAACTCTGTCATCATACACATGTACCTGTATAGTGAATAGCAGCACTTATTCACTCTCTCTCTCATGCTTCATTTTCTCCTTTTCACTTTTTTTCTTATACAGAATTCCTTTAGTTGTTCATTCTGCCATCTGTTTTATAGTGTTGTGTCCTCCCTTTCATGTGTTGGGTTTTTTTCATCTCCTTGTATTAAATATTGGTAAGTTCTCTAGCTTTGAGCTATGGATTCTTTAATGGGGATTTAAATCTTTGATGTTAACTTTTTCTTTTCTTTTTTTTTTTTTTGTGGGAAGGACAATGTTCTGCTTGAACAGTTTCTCAGAGTGTACTTACATATACCAGTGGTACAGGTTCCCACCTGCAAAGGCCTGAGGACCCTTAGGTACCACAGGAGTGGAATGGACTCTGCATCTCCCAGGATTCAGTCTATTCACTGGAGAATCAAATTCTTGTGAACTACAAATAGAAATTTCCATTTCATATTTGTGTTGAAAATAAAATCACTAAGTGGAACAGTTATTTGCAATGCACAATTATTTTGTTTACTCATGTGTAAAATGGGGATAATACTTACTTAACTCACAGATTTACAAAAGTGTCTTAACTAATTAATGCCTGTAAAACACTTGGAGATCTTGCATGGAGAGTACTATTAAAGTTATAATAATATCTTTCACTAAGAGTGACATTGTTGAAAGTGGTCTCTTCCTGCAAAATTTCCTTGACCATAGTGTCCTAAAATTCAGTTTTTAAATGTTATTTTCAAGTTCAAAGGCAGTATTATATTTGGGTTTTTTAACAGAAAAAATAAATAGCTCAGCTATTACATTAGTGTGACTCATTAGTTACGTCTCCCATTTTCTATTTGCTAACAAGTTCCTTAATAGTAACATTATTGAATATATACAAATTGAGGCTCTGATTCTTTAGTCTGACAGGTTCTATAGTCTGAATATCTTTGAATTCAATGCTTGTTTTGCCTGAGTCCTACTGGTTGAACAAAATATAAATAGCAACTGTGGCAGGTTGGAGGATTATCTGGGCATGTCGACATGAGAAGGTTTACTCAAGTTTAGAGCTAAATACTGCACAGTAAGCATCACTGTTTACATGTGCAAATGCTTACTGTGCAGAAATTGGCTTTAATCATGAGTAAATTTGATATCTGCAAATGCAAGTAGCAAATTAACTCTCAATTAGGTACTGTGCAGTAGTGCAGCTACAGATACCTGACCAGGAGCACATTTGCTCTTAGTCAGCTGGGGCAGCATGGGACAGGAGATTACTCTCTGCCCCCAGGACCTGCCTGCTGCTGGGGCAGGGTCTGTCACTGGAGCCCGGGCAGGAAGAATGTCCCCCTGCCCTGGCAGCAGGGAGCTTCCAGCCCCCATTCCACGATCACGTGTTCTGGGTTGGGAAATTCTTCTCTCCCAGCACTGGTCCTATGACTGTGGAGCTGGTGCTGGGAAAGAAGGATCTTCCAGCACCAGCTCCAGGACCACAGGGTTTGGGTTGGGAGATAAGAATCTCACAGCTTGGATTCCATGATCACAGGGCAGGGGCTGGGAGCTCCCTGGTGCCAGGGCAGGGAGACATTGTCCCCACCTAGGCTCGAGTCAGTGGAGACCATCTTAGCAGCAGGCAGCTCCTGGAGGCAGGGACAGATGTCCCAGCCCCTGCCAGGAGACAGCTGTCTCTTGGCCCTGTGCTCTCTGTCAGTCCCTGGGCTAGCATCCAGGGGGAGCCTAGAATCTACATTGTGCACCCAGGCCAGCAGCAGTTTGAATTAGGGCAGTGTAGCCCCAGGCTGGCAGCAGGCTTCAGGGATCAGCCTTGGGCTCCTGGTGGTAGTGTTGGGTGGCAGAGGGGCTAGCTGGGGCACAGTAGTGCAGATCCTGCAGAACTGTGTGGCTAGGTAGAAGGCATGCCCTGCACTTTAGCATCCTCATGCTCCAGCCAGCCCATAACCATCTACATGTGCATTTTGTCACACTTAGTTACTCCAATGTAGATAGTACTGGCCCCAACAGTGCTATCTTATGGTGGAGTTAATTAATTTACTGCTCCCTAATGCCAGTGCATATGCAGACCATGACATTTTACTGCAGGGCTAATTAGTCGACTCTACAGTAAAACACGTGCAAATGCATGCACTGGTGCCTAGTTACTCCTCTCTTGCTTAGAGTAGGTTTATTCCAGAGCAGAGTGATTTATTGTTGCGCTATCTCCATTTTTACTCTAAAGTCAGTTTGAGTTATTTATTCATGTAAAGTCATGTAAAAACACGTTGTAAATTCAGTGCATGTCCACAGTCTAAGTCTATGTCCTTTCTGGGAGGAGGCTAGAAAAGCCGTAAACATCAGGTATGCACAGACATTGCCAAATGAAGTAGATCAGCTGTGGTGAGATGTGTCTGCTTTTGACATCTCCAAAATAATGTCTTTGATGATCATGACATCAGGACCCAAACCAATCTTGCCTACCTGACTGTTATCCTGTCTACCTTGTTGTATGGGTGTGAAACTTGGATGTCATGTAAGGAACACCTGAAAAGCTTTGGAATGTTACCATCAACAATGTTTTTGGAAAATCCTTCTCTCAATTGGCAAGACAGAAGAATGAATGCCAGCATTCTGGCTCAAGCAAACACCACCAGCTTTGAAGCCATGTTTTACAGCACCAGATCTGTCAGACAGGATATGTATTAAGGATTCCTGACAACAGGCTCCCAATACTGGTCTTATACTCCCAACTCACCAATGGTTACCACTCTAGGCATGGGCAAAAGAAGAGATTCAAGGACACCTTGAAGGTCAAGCTGAAGAAATGCAATATTAATATCAGTGTCTAGGAGACTCTAGCATTGACTCATCCCCAATGACACTATAATGTCTCCTAGGCATTTATCATATTTCAAGCAAATTCATTTCACTATGAAGAGAAACAAAAGGAAACAGCTGTGACCTGATATCTCAAAGATCTACTCCTTCCTCCCAGACTATGTGCCATGTCTGTAGTCAAGCATACAGATCGCAGATTGACCTCTGGTTTCACTGATGACTTCCCCTTTTACTGGAAAACTGTCAGCCTCATACTGCCACTTCTGCCACTGTCAACTGATATTAACAGAGTGCCATTGGCATGGAATCAGAGTAAGCTGTAATGAATAAGACATATATTTTGCTTTCACTTCCTTCATGAGAAAATACACGCTCACATAGGGGGGCTGATTTTCTGAATTATAATCCACCTGGTAGTTTTTAAAAACAGCCTCTAATCCATATGACTGATCACTTTATTGCAGCAAAACATAAGAAATTTAGAATTGATTAACTCCCTCCATCAAAAAAGACCTTGGAATTGCAGTTATCACCATCTAATTGGTTTCTCACTGCCTGTTGTCTTGGCTATGACTGTTTTAAAATATCAGCTTGCCAGGGCAAGGCTTTGAAGAAGACAGAGGTGGCATATTGCAGTGGGAGAGAATTCTCTGAGGCTAAAAGTAAGAATGTTGAAAGTGAAGAGAAGAAAGAATAGTCAAGAAGAGCAATTCAGGGAGAGAAAACAAGAGTGGAGACCAAGGAGAGATGTAACCGACTTTCAAGCAGAAGTGTAGGCAGGGGTGGAGTTGTGCTGATAATTGAAATGAATGTAAATCACTTTAATTTCCTTCTGAAG
>NW_017729008.1:7491153-7493067 GCF_001723915.1 Gavialis gangeticus | reverse complement strand
GTTGTGCTGATAATTGAAATGAATGTAAATCACTTTAATTTCATTCTGAAGGAATGAAACTGTACTGTTCTTATCAGGAGTGATTAATATGAGGCTATAAAAAAGTTGGGCAATTAGAAAGTGTCCAGGTATTTCCTATTACTACACGTACAACACCCCCAGCTCCCTTTAACACTTTGATGTCTCCCAGTGAAAATTAACATGAACACTGGAACACTTGTTGCTCTTCTCCCTGCTCTTAAGGCAATGCAAGGTTCAGAGCAGACATTTGCTTGGGAAATGGCAGAACTAGTGGAAGGAAGTGGCTAGGGGGTGAGGGCACAAGATTTATGAGGAGAACCTGAGGGAACTGGGCTTATTAAGTCTGGAGAAGAGAAGGCTGAGGTGTGATTTGATAGCAGCCTTTAAGTACCTGAAGGGTGGTTCCAAAAATGGATTGAACTAGATTATTCTCAGTGGTGGCAGATGACAGAACAAGGAGTAATGCTCTCAAGCTGCAGCAAGGGACGTTTGGGTTGGATATTAGGAAAAACTCTCTCACTAGAAGGGTGGTGAAGCACTGGAACAGGTTACCTAGAGAGGTGGTAGAATCTCCATCCTTGGAGGTTTTTAAGGCCTGACTCAATAAAGCCCTAGCTGGGATGATCTGGTTGGGGATGGTCCTCCTTTGAGCAGGGGGTTGAACTAGATCACCTCCTGAGGTCCCTTCCAACCCTCATTTTCTATGATTCTATGAAGTCCTAATCTCCTCTTCTAACACTTATGTGCCCCAGTGTGAGCAATGACAGAGGTCCTATATCTATGATAGTACAATCAGGTGCCAAGATTACTGCACAGATGAGCAGAGAAAAACTCCTGCTCACCTGGAGTCCCAGCTGCTTTTCAGTTCCTTCTGCAGGGAGGAGATATAAGAAGAAATGTAATGGGCTTCCACATATCTGAGCTATGGTATTTCAAAAAGATGGAGAGAATTGCTCCTGGAAGTTCTACATGTATTGCAGAGAAGACCTCCTTCTTCCTTAGATTCCCTTCCATTCCTTGCCTTCAAAGAGAAAAAATACACATTAATAATGCTACACAAAGAAGAATATACCCCTCTAGGAAAATAGTCTGTTCGGTATGCCACTGAGAGTCCCTGGCTCTTAAAGCCTTCTCCTCTGTGTGTGTTCTTTTCTGTGTCTATCTCAGGGGACTAGATAGTGGTGTGTTTGTCTGTCCCTGCCTAATAGAAATTTTTTTTACCTTTCTGATGGTAAATATTTTTAAAATGTTTTTGAGGAAGCCTCCCTCAAATCCTGCTTCACACTGTACACATTATTCAGTCATTTATAAACTGTTTTAAAGATGCTGCCCAAACTTGTCACATCTGCTAGTCAGGCCCTGGGGATAAGATTTCAGAAGACTTCTGTACACAGTTTTATGCCATTGCCCTAAATCTTGAACAGTGCTGGAGTACAGTGATCTTATATAAATTGTTAATTTCTTTTATTCTGGAAAGAATATAGTCCTCAAAGGGGGAAAAAAATTAAAAAGAGAGAGAAAGAAAAATGTGTAGTGTAATCATTAGTAATTTTATTGCATCTTGTGAAGTCTAATACTTCAAGCAGTTAGGTTTTAAAATCTAGTACAGGCAGTCCTCGGACTTATGACAAAATTGGTTCCTGAAAACAGCGTCTTAAGTCAAAATGTTGTCACTTGGAACCGATTTTCTCATAAGAAACAATGTTATAAATGGGGAATTGGTTCCTGAATCAAGGCCCGATACCCTATTTACACAAAAAATGCCCCAGAATTTTGTAGTCGATCAATTATAGATGAGTAATATAGCTACATTAATAGATCCAACACCATCCCTCAAACCTGCCAGCTGCACCCCACAAATCCTTTTCCCACTACTCCCTACTGTCCTTCCCA
>NW_017729008.1:7488808-7491142 GCF_001723915.1 Gavialis gangeticus | reverse complement strand
CCCTTGCCCCGCCCCTACCCTGACATACTTATGTCAGGTTCCTAACATGGCTACCAGCACTGGCAGATATGTACACAACCAGGACTTGACCTATGATCACATGGCTAAGAGTAAGCCATATGACTATAGAATGGGTCCTGAAAATGTGCCCTGAGGGGGAAAGGAAACTTCAGAAGCAGCCCAGGCACTGACTTTGGGGTAGGGAGGGTGTGTGCAAAAATGACAGATGCTGCTGCTGCTGCCACTACTGGTGCTGCCATCACCACCACCACCACCATCTCCACTGGGTGGCTATGCTACCACCACCAGTAGCTGTCACTGCCCAGGGCAGTGTGGAGATGTACAAGTTGTAAAGGAAGAGAAATAGATAATAGAATAAGAGATATCCTAAATTCTGATACTTTTTGCTTGCCTCAAAGTGGCAATATGAAAGTAGCATACAGACCTTCTCTTCTGGCATTAAAGACAGAGGTCCTCAGGAGAGAGAGGAGGCAGGAACATATGAACTGAAAGTGAAATGGGCATTTTAAGTGTGTAAAAACCAGTCAGGTAAATAAAAGTTTTAACTATTTCACCTTGTAGATCAAGTACCTTGCAATTATGGTTCACCCTTTATAACTACTCATTATGTTGGCCATGTGAAAAGAATATCTAAGTACACCATCAAATTTTCTTAGAACATGACTTAAGGGTGTCCATAAATTCCAATTTTAAATTTCCAGTGCATGTTTCTATGTGACCTCCGACACAAGTTATTCTCAACAGGCATAGAAGAATTCTAGGGCAGGTTAATCTTAGAAGGACTGTACTTATTTAAATATAATATAAATAAATGAAGCTGCTACTAGGTTCTTTAAAGGTAGATGTTCTTATTAACATTCTTCAAAGGTTTCTTTCACTTCTCGGGGTAATTATGCTGAATTGTTCTGCATTTAGTGAGGGATTATCTTTCATTTTCAAAATCAGTTTTCCTGAAGATATGCAGTGAAATCCTGGGGTACTGAAGTCAATAGGAGTGTAGCCACAGACCAAAAATGGGAAGCATTTTTCCTAATTTCTTATTACTTTATTAAAGGTGCTATATTGCTTACTGTTTGCCTCACTGCAGCCTCCAGTAATGTGCATGAAATACTGAAATATAGTGGGATAATATAAATAACTAAGAAGAAGAATGTCTTGCATTCAAAAACTTGTCTAAATCTATCCCAACTATGCAGTTATCCCACCCTAAGAAATCCTTGCCTGACAAATAACTAAAACATTCATTTATAAGAAGTCTTTATTTTTATTGATGTTGCTTGTATTAAAAGAAATTATGAAAGTGCTATAACTGATAATGTCATAAGCCCTAAATTAACTTAAATTTACTTTGTTATTCCCTGTCATCAGCATTCCAAAATAAATCTCAAATAAGGTGGAGCAAAATGGAAATAGAGATTTTGGAAGTATATTAATAAGATAAATTTGCTTCACTGTCAATTTTCTTAGCAAATTTTAAAGGTTCAGGAACAAGAATTGTTCTATCAAATTAGGCCAGCAGTCCATTTAGTCAAGTGTCTTGCCTGCAACAGTGATCAATATTTTTATGGGAGTAGTCTATAAATGAGCATGTACATGAGTGTATTTTTAGTTCGGTAATAGATAAAAAGCCAGCAGATGGCACTCAGGAATATGTAGCATAATGCCTGGCTTTTGTAGGAACAACAATACACATTGTGCACTGTATGTAGTTTTCTCTGTGTAAATCTTTACGTGGAATTCTTAACAAATATCAGTAGCAATAGAGAAAGATTCAAACCCATCTTGAATATGCAGTTACAGCCAGATCCAAAACAAGCCTTTACATAGGACTTAGCCAGAATGTAGGAGTTTTGATCAATTCTTGCTCTAAACTCTTCTTTATTATTCTGGAATAAGAGCAATTTGTCTGATTAGGTACAGAACTCCTTTCTGTGGTCAATGTATAATAATCCCTTCTTGTCTCATGTCTGCTCCCTCTTTAGTGACACCTCCTCTTCACATGCCAAACACAGTCCTCACCAAACCGGATTCCATACATAGAGAACTTCCTGCCATGTTCTCCTATATCATATTACCTCTTCAGTTCACAAGAAAATAATTTACACATATATGATTCTGAGGTTACTTATACCACCATTACCCCAGAATGACACCAAAGCAAAGCTCACATATGGTAAATTTGACTCAGATGTTTTATACAGATGTTACAGGGGTGTCGGTTGTAGCCTTGTTGGTATAAGGACATAGGCAGACAAGGTTCTTTAGGGGATCAAATATCTTTTATTAGACCAACTTAAATAGTTGGAAAAAAAT
>NW_017729008.1:7484947-7488797 GCF_001723915.1 Gavialis gangeticus | reverse complement strand
GAAGATATGCAGTGAAATCCTGGGGTACTGAAGTCAATAGGAGTGTAGCCACAGACCAAAAATGGGAAGCATTTTTCCTAATTTCTTATTACTTTATTAAAGGTGCTATATTGCTTACTGTTTGCCTCACTGCAGCCTCCAGTAATGTGCATGAAATACTGAAATATAGTGGGATAATATAAATAACTAAGAAGAAGAATGTCTTGCATTCAAAAACTTGTCTAAATCTATCCCAACTATGCAGTTATCCCACCCTAAGAAATCCTTGCCTGACAAATAACTAAAACATTCATTTATAAGAAGTCTTTATTTTTATTGATGTTGCTTGTATTAAAAGAAATTATGAAAGTGCTATAACTGATAATGTCATAAGCCCTAAATTAACTTAAATTTACTTTGTTATTCCCTGTCATCAGCATTCCAAAATAAATCTCAAATAAGGTGGAGCAAAATGGAAATAGAGATTTTGGAAGTATATTAATAAGATAAATTTGCTTCACTGTCAATTTTCTTAGCAAATTTTAAAGGTTCAGGAACAAGAATTGTTCTATCAAATTAGGCCAGCAGTCCATTTAGTCAAGTGTCTTGCCTGCAACAGTGATCAATATTTTTATGGGAGTAGTCTATAAATGAGCATGTACATGAGTGTATTTTTAGTTCGGTAATAGATAAAAAGCCAGCAGATGGCACTCAGGAATATGTAGCATAATGCCTGGCTTTTGTAGGAACAACAATACACATTGTGCACTGTATGTAGTTTTCTCTGTGTAAATCTTTACGTGGAATTCTTAACAAATATCAGTAGCAATAGAGAAAGATTCAAACCCATCTTGAATATGCAGTTACAGCCAGATCCAAAACAAGCCTTTACATAGGACTTAGCCAGAATGTAGGAGTTTTGATCAATTCTTGCTCTAAACTCTTCTTTATTATTCTGGAATAAGAGCAATTTGTCTGATTAGGTACAGAACTCCTTTCTGTGGTCAATGTATAATAATCCCTTCTTGTCTCATGTCTGCTCCCTCTTTAGTGACACCTCCTCTTCACATGCCAAACACAGTCCTCACCAAACCGGATTCCATACATAGAGAACTTCCTGCCATGTTCTCCTATATCATATTACCTCTTCAGTTCACAAGAAAATAATTTACACATATATGATTCTGAGGTTACTTATACCACCATTACCCCAGAATGACACCAAAGCAAAGCTCACATATGGTAAATTTGACTCAGATGTTTTATACAGATGTTACAGGGGTGTCGGTTGTAGCCTTGTTGGTATAAGGACATAGGCAGACAAGGTTCTTTAGGGGATCAAATATCTTTTATTAGACCAACTTAAATAGTTGGAAAAAAATATTAAGGCAAGCTTTTGGGTTCAAAAACCCTTCATCAGGCTGAGGAAGTTACAGCAGTTGGTGTGTGCTCGTCCTGGATGAAATGAAAAGTAAAGAAGCCAGAGGCTGGGCTGATATGCATCAAGATAGGCAGTCAGTGAAGATGTAAATTGAGGAGTCAGTGGGTGAAAGACAGGCTGGGTGTGGGGTAGAAGGGGGATGAATGTAGCAGTTAAACAGTGGAGAGGTACTTGGGGAGTAGCTCTCCACTATTTAAAAAAAAAAATTTTGTTTCCAATTATTTAAGTTGGTCTAATAAAAGATATCAGATTCACCTAAAGGACCTTGTCTGCCTGTATACCGATGTTGCACTTAGATCTAGGGTTATGTGGATCTAAATCCTGATCTATACAGATCTTTGGAGAGGCCAACTAAGTTAGATTGGGAAGAGGTTACCTGAATCTAAAGAATGTCTGCACGCATTAAAAGCATACTCCTGGGGCTGAGAAAGCCCAGACTCTCACCCCAGTAAAAGAGCAGCACTTTGCTTACCTCCCTACCCTGATCCAGATATTTTTATCTCCCCAAAATGGACAGGTAACCACCTCACTGCAAACCCACCAACACTGCCTCATGGACCAGCTAGTCCCCCTCCTGATTCCACCAACTCCCCTTCTACAAGCATGGTAGCCTCAACTTACTTAGATTGGCTTCCAGTCACAGCTCCCAGCACTGGCAAACATCTGCACAAACAGGACCTAATCTACCATTACACAGCTTAAAGTAAAATGCATGACTGTAGAGTGGGTCCTGGGAACATGTGTATATGCCCTTACTTGCACCAGTATAGCACAGTGTAACATTGTGCTGAATAACTGATTTTACGCTGACTTTGTGAAGGTATGCCCACATTTTTAGCAGGACCTTCTACACTTTCATTCTCCTTTTGAGTGGATCTAGGAAAGAGGAAGCACAATCAGGACTTTAAAAAAGTATACTTAATGGAGTTTAAATCAATATGAATCCACCACAGGCTCTGGGCCTTTGAAGGAGCCTACTCTTACCATATAGATAATTTAAGTGCAGGCTGCCCTGATTGTACCATCAGGTTTTGGAAGTTTGTTGAGGCTTGGGGAGAACTCAGCCATTTCATAAAGCTGACTCTTCAATCAAACAACTTTTATTTCAAAACTCAACTTCAATCTGGGGGGGAAAATGTTTAATTACATACTTCAGTGCACTTCAGAATAGCAACAGGCCTTTGTTAATCACCATTGCAAGCCCTCACACACCACTGAGATTCATGATCATCATTTTAAGATGAACTAAATCCATGATAAAAGGATTAGAATTCACACAGGGCCCATTCACTTTGGAAAGTGACTATAATGGATAAAGCAAAACCAGATCCTTAAGTTCCACTTTTAGTGTAATTCTTCCAATAAAAACATACAAACTATCAGCTCAGACATAATATTATGCATCATCAAAAATATGGGGGTTCTCATCAACTTGAAGACAGGGTATTTTAGTAACAAAGCCATGACCTATACTCAACCATGTTTTCTTCTTTAGATATAGAGAGGACCCAAAATAATGCTTTTCTGAATCACTAGGTATAAGAAAACTGGACTAATCCCATGTTTATTAAATTTTATCTCACTGGTTATATAGTGTGTTCAAAAGTACATCCTGTAAAGGTTTAGAACACATTTCAGTGGAAGACTATATTTAAAAACAATTATGACATGTGGCAGGTCTTTGGGGACATGGTGCTAGTGTGTTACTTCTTATAACACAAGCAGGGAAATCAACAGTGTGGGCTCAAAATTTCTCAGCCAAGCTGAGCTTTCTGACATCTGAGATCCCCATTTAGGCTGACTGAAAAAGAGAATTTGAAATGCAGTTTACTCACAGCAGGAAAGGAGTCAACCAAAACAATGCAGACACGTGAAAACAATGAGCAAGTGTTAGCAACATTAAAATTCTTTGTTAATAGTTTGTCAGAAGCGTTGCATGTAGTGTGAGTGAAAGACAAGCAGTATAGGAGGGTTGTCAAGAGCTGAATGGAATTGGAAAGTAGCCTAGAGAATGTAGTAAGGCCTGTAGAGTAGGAGAAAACCTGATAGCTGGCAGGCAGACAGGACTAGCAGGTGCAAGGAAGTCATGGCTTTTGATACATAAAAGCCAGAAGTGTAGTGAAACCCCCAGTTTTTTCTTTTTTTTTTTTTATTGTAATCGCTCCCCTTCCCCAACCATTTCTGACTTTTTCTCTTCCTCTCTATTCCCTGTAGATAAGTATAAATGAGCTCAAACTTAGGATCAGCTTTAAACAATTTTATTTTGGTAGCAAGATTTTGGTTTTGGATATCCACTGTTGTATATTGTATTATTATTATTTTTGTATTGATTTTTATTGTTTCATATGAATATAGTATGGTTTAGGCCTGTGTTTGTAATTGAACCAAAGTCATGTCAAGTTTCCATTTTATATGTCAAGCCTCCATCTT
>NW_017729008.1:7484469-7484893 GCF_001723915.1 Gavialis gangeticus | reverse complement strand
TGTCAAGCCTCCATCTTCTGTCCTCTGTCTGGGCATCCCATGTTGCAACAATATGATTCATTGTACCCCTCCCATGGTTCCCCCATGAATGAGAATGATTGGGCATGACTGAAATACAATGGTAGCAGGCCTCTACTGAATGGCCTGGAACAACTGGGCCATCACCTCACATTGATTCATCCAGAAACCATGGACCTCACCCAGGAAAAGAAACAAGACCAGCATTTGAAAGACAAAAGACCCTGCAGAACCAGCAACTCTCACCATTACAGACACCTGAACCTGCACATCCCTGCATGGAGCACACATGCTTAGTATGCCAGAGGCTGACCCTTGCCTGGGCATGCCTCCTGTCACTAGGGTCACACACGGTCTGCCCCTATAAAGAGGGGCAGTGAAGACAGACCCAGTGGGATGCTACCCA
>NW_017729008.1:7461883-7473686 GCF_001723915.1 Gavialis gangeticus | reverse complement strand
TCTTTTAATCAATTAAGATCAATTAACCTAAAGTTACCCCTGAGCCTCAGTTCTTCAGCCCAGGCCCCTGTAGGCTACCAGTTCTAATCCCGGTCCTGGTAACTTTAACCCCTTACACTTCTACTTTCTTACCTTAACCTTTCTCCAGGTATCCCAAGTACACAAAGCACATACATACATACACATCACAGCACCCAACTTAGGAACTCACCTGTGTGTATGTGTAGGTGGGTGGTATGTGTGGAAATTAGTGAATACATATATGTATGTGTGTGTGTATATGTATGTCTGTATGTATGTATATATCATTGTGTGTGGTATATGAATTAGTAATCCACATAAGTGTATTGAATGTGTAGGTGTTGGTAACTTGTAACTGATTCTGTCTAAATTTGGTGCGTGTAGTGTGTATTAACCCAGACTAATTATTTTGAACGTGCATATATCTGAGTTGTTAGTGTGTGTGTGTGTGTGTGTGTGTATATGTGTGTGTGTATATATATATATATATATATATATATATATATATATACACACACACACATATACACACACACACATATATGGCATTGTGTGCACGATATATGAATTAGTGATCTGTGTCTGACTTTTGTGGTGTATAGTGTATGTCCCTGAGCTGGTAGTGTGAGTGCGTATGCCTAATAGGGTGTATGCACCTAGTGAGTGTGTGCTTAATTGATTTTTATGTGTGCGTGTGCAGTTGTACACCACGCCCTCCTGTCTGACAGTGCAATATTGAGATCCTGAGTGTTGGCCTGACCCCTCAGAGCAACAGAAGGCATAAAGAGGTGGAACTCAGGAGGGAGGCTCAGCATAAGGTTATAAGGTAAAAAGTAAAGAGTATTACTATAAATTAATATTTTCTGATTCTGATATATTTATTTACTCATAAGCTTATGCCTTGATAATATTTGATAGGGAAATCTGTTTTCAATACTTTCCAGTGTAGTTTCCTGGGAACAAAGGAAGCTTCTGAATACTCTAAATCATCTAGAAACATAGGATTATTCTTAGGGCCAGATTGTGAGCAGCCTTATGCTGATCTGCAGGGATGGAGCTTTTCCAGCATGTATCTGCAAGCTTGAATAACTGTGTTCAATAGCAACAGTGCTTGTCTTCTCTGACTGTTATGAAGAGCTCAGTCCTGCTCCTTCAAGGATACCGAACTGCTGGAAATCATACCCGGAGAGCTCATGCCTGGATTAAGGAATAGTCACTCAATGCCTCTGTTTGGCTCTTATGATCCTGTTAGAATTTTTGCTTGTTTATATACTATATATATATAGTCTAGATAGTATATACTATATTATTCTAGAGTTTAGAAATCTAAACTCTTACCAGGAAAATCTTAAAAATTTGAGATCAGTGGAAAACCTAACTTTTAGGCTTGAGGCCCAAAGGGGCAAAATCCAGAATTCTGAGTTGAGCACCAAACCTCTTCATCTAAACCATGGGGAGAGATAAGGTAAGGCTCTTAAGACTGGGATCCAAAACAGTAGAATGCTAAACAGGGAGTCACCTGGAGTCTCCACACTGAGCAGGAGTCAGCTAGATCTACCCAGTAAAGAAGTACTGAGGACAGGGATGTAGGGGTGACTTACACATTACACTTAGACCATACAAAGGGCACTTAAAACATGAAGGAATTTTTACATATGTAAACTATCCAGCACCAGGCACTTTGAAAAGCACCCAGTGCTACGTTGCTTGCAGTTGTATCAGTGGTGAAATGTGCATCAGCTCTGAGAAAATGGTGGCAATGCACTTTTGAACTAAAACAAATAGAAGGTATTTTAGTTCAAAAGTGAACCACTGCCATTTTCTGAGCACTGACATGCATTTTGCCACTTATACAACTGAGTGCAGCGCAGTGCAGTTTGCATCAGCTTGTGTATGGAGCAGACTCAATTAATGAAATCTGATCCAAAGTGGCTGATCTGTGGCACATCACGTGACAAAAAAGGTATGTATATAAATGCCCTAATAATCTGTACAATGAAGCTCAGTAACTCATGATAAGTACCCTTCGTGCATCTCAGAGTTACACTACTTCAGGTGTGGCTTAACCCTGGGCCATGGTACCAAGCTCATGTTAGGATAAGAACATAAGAATGTAACAAGTGCCACACTGTTTCAGACTAATGATCAGTCCAGCCCAGTATCCTGCTTCTGACAGTGACAGAAGTGGATGCTATACAGGGAAAGCATCAAACAGATATCTCTAGAATGATCTATCCCCTATTCGCTACTCTCCCTGGTATCTTCTATTTATTGAGGTAGAGATACCAAAGGAAACATCTCCGACCATTTTGTAATGAGGCCCTCAGGAGAGAGAGGTATAGGAATGCCTACATTATCAATTCTAGTTGGGATTAGGTATGAGGAAAATGCTGAGCTGCTTAACACTATTGAGATATCAGTCACCCAATACATTTTAACACTGAAACCTGGGGAATCTATGGAGTTTATGCACTTCCGGAGTCAGTCGGTGGTGGAGTAGAATTTTTCAGATCCAGAATTTTAGTGGGAGGTGTCCAAATTCTGCTTAAGCCCTATTTAGGCATAGATTTCTGTTTGGATGCAGTCCTGGATACCTTGATAAAAACTTCAGGAGGATTGAATGTTAAAACCAGGGTTTGAATTCCTGACCCCTAACCATGCAGTCAGACTATTGATGTCCTGATTATAACTGATTAGAAAGCTGCAGTGTGTCAGGGTCTCTGAATACTCAACCCACTTGTAAATAAATTGCAATGTATATGTTGGATTGAGATGTGATTTATTTAGCTCAGTTTCCTACTCATGTTTAATATTTTGCTCATAAATCTTTCAGGTACCAAAGAAAATTACCCAGGTATTCCTCCTAGCATAGTAGGATAATCTATTTGCATTTATTCCAAGACCTCACACTGGAGAGAGAAACCAAATAAAACCACAAAGAATATGAAATTGACTAAAAATCTTGGGGAACTGTGAGTCAGCAAAAGAAATTTAAATATACATTCATGAAGGAAGGAAGGAAGCAAGTAAGCAAGGAAGGAAGGAACTCTACACAAAGATAAGCAATTTTAATAGATCTGAAGTTGAAATGGAGGAGAAGAACATGGTTAAAATATGCTTATTAAACAATTTTTTTTCTTCAGAGAATTTGAAGATTTTTTTTCTTTTTGATGTTATTCTGTAAAATGCTTTTGCAGTAGCCTCTACTACACCCCCACTTGTTGACACAGAGATTAGAAGACTAATCCTGAAAACTAGAATGTTTAGAGGGACACAAATCTAGTCATTGTCTGGAAGGAAAAAGAAAAGTCAGGTGAGCCACGTTTACAGGAAGTATAAGGTTTCTTACCCACAGTTCCATGTTTTGCTGATTTGCTTGAAAAGTTGGAATTTGTCTATAGTCTGATTAGATAGATGATGATAGATTCTTATGGTGACTGCTTATGAAGGGATGCAGGACTTGTTAAGGATGTTCTCTGGAATAAGTTCATGACCTTGACATTACAGATAGTGATCTGGTACAACATTCAGCCAGAAGAGTGTCAGAACCAAATTTGATAACAGTGCTGGTTAACACAGAGTTAAGTACTGACATGCGCAGACAAGCAATGGAAAATCCCCAGAGGGCGAACAAGCATGCCCAGCACGTGCCCCCTGTGTGACCTCTGGCTTGTCAATCATGGCTCAGCCATGAGGTATCTTGTTACCTTGTGCATGCCTAGTTCTGCCTGAAGAATGAGGTAATCTGACCAGAAAGTTCCACAAGGAGAATCACTTGATTGGCTACCTAAAACCATATAAAAGGCTTGTAAGTTTCTGCCCAGGGGGGAGACCAGACCAGACCTGAGAGCAGAGGCTGCTATTGCAGGGACTGCTCCTCAGGAGAGCCTTTAGGCCTAGAGCCCTGGTTCGATTCCAGAGCTCCGCTGGTCTCCCCACTCCTGTGGGCTTACAGCCTATTTTCAATCGATCAATTCGTCTTCATTTTGATTACCGGTTACCGACCTTTGTTTCCGACCTCATGGACTATGCACCTGGCTTTTCTTCGGCTTATCCTCAACTTCGTTATCTTCGACACCACCGTTACCGACCCAGCTTCACTTCACCTACGATTCCTCTCTTCGCTCGTCCCACCAACCGTCCTCCATTCGTCCGTCACCGACGACGCGTTACAGTTTGTCTATTGTTCCCGTTTATGAGTTGTTGACCAGTCCTGGGACTATTGAGTTGGGCAGCCACACCTAGCCTCCTGGGCTAGAAAGCAAGGGCTCAGCTCAAGAACCCCGGGCAACCAACAGACCCCTCTCGTTGTTTATACTGTAACTGAACAAGCAAGTCTTCTGCCTACACCACCGCATCATCTGTAGCGTAAGTAAATAAAATCCATTTGTTTTGAAACCGCACCGAGTCCCGTACCGCTCAGACTCCTCGCTGCTACTCCCGCCTGTTCCGTACCAAAACCCTTGGCCCACCGTGACCTTGGGGCCGCTGTTCCCTGACAATGTGCAGCAGATCATTTTATAGTTATAAGTTATGAAGTGGGGAGCAGGGGACTGGTTCTAAGGATCCTGGGTTACCTATCTGGGAATTATGAATCTACTGTGGAGTGAGGTCACAGAATGAATGGAGTCGATGTTCACTGGAACACAACCCAGTGATGTGGGCTAGAGCAAACAGACAGAAAAAGAGCTGCCCTCTAATATTCTTGACTAATATCGACTCTCATCAGACCTTTAAATTGGGTTTGGGTGGGAAGGGATTGTTGTGTGTCTAAGACCCTATCTGAATCTCAGCAAATGGGATAATTAATACTTTGTACTTATGATACACTGATTGGGCTTTACTGATTTGTTATGTACACAAAGCATAGCCATAATAAAGGTTCTTGCATTTCGATATCCTCAAAAACTCCATCTCATGCACTTGTGATTGGAAAATAATCACTTGTCTTTGGACATTATTCTTAAATGTCATGAACTCAGAAGTAGAATGGCTCTGATGGGCGCCTTGAGCTACATTTTATTTAACAGAAATATCTTATGACAAAAAGAACCTACCTTTTTTCTGTCTAATGGATTGTACTACATTTGTTGTATTTTATACCTTTAATTTTATTCTCATGTTGGAGCATATGTATGTTGTATGTAACTTTTCATTCAGAAAGAAATCATTAAACATATTATTCTGAAATGAATGCAGAGCAGAGTGGCACTTTATAGACTAATTCAGTCAGAGGGCATGAGGTTTCATAGGCTACAGGCTACTTCATCAGATGCTATGACTGGTGTTGCAGAGAACAAGGCTAATAAGTGGGAAGAAATAAGTAATTTAAATACAAAGGATGTGAAAGGGAAAGGAAAGTAACGTGCACTGTTGAGACAGGCAAAAGTGGGGTGAAGAGATCAAAAGGAATAAGCACTTAACCCAGTGAGGGGCACATGGGTTAGAAAAGCCAGGTAATGGAGTAAGATTCCAGAGTCTCTGCTGAGACCATACTTAACACAAGCCAGTTTGTGGATTTCTTGTTCTGCAATTTTGTGTTCAAGTTGTTTTTTTAAGATTTTTTTTTATTTAAGGACAATGATGGAATATCCATTGAGGTTAAAATATTCTGCCAAGGGCTTTTATAGCTTTCTGGAACTGATGTTAAATCAGTGTCTTTTCATTCTTTGCCATAGGGCTCATTCTGTACGACCATGGTAGAAAGCAGAAAGTCACTGTCAGCAGGTTATGGCATATATTCTGTTGGTAGAAGAGAAGGTGAATATTAAAGTCTGCATTGTTTGGTCTAGTGATGATGTGGTATGAGCTGAAAAGGGAGCATAACTGGCACATGGATCTGTTGTAAGGCGTGGTGATTTAGTAAAAATAAGAGTTAAGTAGCCAGTTGCTGGAGAGATGTTATTTGAGGTTGAAAGGCTGCCTCTAAGCCAGAACAGCTTGACCCACAAGGCTGCCTTGAGATGATTATTTTCCATGTAAAAATCTCTAAAGAGAGTTAGAAAGGGAGTAGGAAGCAAGTGGTTAGCTGATCTTGGTGCTAGAAGGGTCCAGGCTGCTGTTCTGGAAGCCTAAGCCTAGGGATGTTTCTTCACATATCTAGGATGAGGTAGGAGGGTTTAGTTTGATCTAACTAATTTGTTTGCATGTTAGTTAAGGACTGTGTTATTTGGAAAGACTGGCTGAGGAGCTCCTCAGGAAGCAAAGAATACCTACAAAAGATAGCATCCTAGGTAACACACTTACATATATGCTCTTCATTTTGCAAAGCTAAATGCCTTTGGCCTCCCTGCATTGAGTAGGCTCTTTATCTAACTGTTTATTCTAGTAGCCTATCTCTGCACCTGTTCTAGCATTAATTATTTATTTTTCTGTTTGGTTTAGCTTTCCATTTATAGCTATTTGTCACTGTGCTTAGTATACTTGCAATGTCTGTTCTCTGGCAACCCTTGTAAAGAAATCCTCTCTGAGGTATGAAAGCATTCTTGAGAACCCAACCAGGGCTAGAACCTATACAGCCTAGTGCTTGGAGCTCTGACATTGTCCTACCCAGCATGCTACAGAACACAGCACTCACAGCAGCGCCCTGCAGGCAGTAAATTCCTGCGTAGATTCTGATTAAACACAAATTAAGCTTTCTTTAGGAGACAGCTTAATTTGTGTTTAATCAGAATCTACACAGGAATTACACAGAATCTACACAGGAAATACACTGCCTTCCTCTGCCAGTTCATGGAACTTTTTCCCAATACAGAACACTTCATAAATGGTCACCAGGAGTTGACTCTTGGACCAAAATTTCACTCTCTCCAGAGCATAACCAGAACATGATGTGATGTGTCATTGGGCACAAGGGGAGGTCAGTATAACTAGCTTCAATGGGCACAGAGGAAATCAATATGGCTTTACGAAAATTCAGAAGCAGATTGAATAAGCACTCTGGGCAGCAAAGTGTCTATCCATCCACATATCAGGAAATACAGCCCGCACAGAAACCAAGTCAAAATTCCCCTGATCTGTCTCTATTCTGAAAGGACATAAAAGTCACACATTAGTGCTTAACTTATTCATGATCATGTCAGAGAAACTGAAACCCGCATCTTCCTTCAGCCTCAGGCAATCTCCCAGCCCAGCTTTGAAATGAGATTCCACCAGCCCACCTGGACATTCTGTTTATGAATGGCTCTAGGCTTCCAAGAGAGCTATAAGCCTCTCTTAATAAGGGAGGCCACTAATTGATTACTGGAGACAACACAAAAGAAAACATCCAACTGGACAGGAAAACTACCACTGTGTAACTATTGCTAAAATCCACAAAATGAGCAAGAGTGCTGCTTCTCCTGGTCCATTCTAATAGCCAGGGAGCTATCAAAAAGGAAAAAGAAATCTAAGAACCTGAAAAAAAATACTGATTCAATGGCTTTTTCTGCCCTTTCTTCTCTGCTCCTTTCCTTGATACAACAAAGAGCTTTCAAGTTCCAAACATGTAGAATGAGATATTGAAACCCAACAAATTTCAGGCTCTTCTATTTGAAAGTCAATTTTATCAAAGCACTGGAAAAGTCCTTCTCTTAGTCCTTTATTCTAATTGACTTCCCTCCAATGATGTCAATAGGGTTTTAGAAAGGCTGAGAAGACAACCCTCCAGGAAGAGATGTATCAACAGGCAAAGCAACAAATATTAAGGAAAAGTTTGCTTTGACAACTAATGCTGGCATCACAATTGTTCCAAACCAACTTTGTTCACTAAAAATAGAATTATGCTTGAGAGGAAATTAATTATTTCCTAGGAACTTGACAGTCAGAACAGGGAAGCTTTGCAATAGAATTACGGGGCTGAATCTCTCTCATTTTACTCCAACAAGCTCCTGTTGCTTTACTAGAGACATAATCATCTGAACTGTAGCACTAAGATAACTAAGAGAACTACCCTCAAAGGAAAAAAATCAATTCCTCTTAATTAATATGCACTTGTACACTATGTTCATTGAAGAGGCTTCTATGGACACCATCAGCTGCTGGGCTTCCATAATTGGAGCAAAATAATGGCACTCAGACATCTCTAGTTTCAGACATAGGGGATATATATGCTAAGCAATTCCTAACAGATTCAATTTAGCAAATGCAAAAAGCATGACAAAAGCTTGAAAAAGTTGGAGTTTAAATGAAAGGAAGCAAACCAATCTCATTCCTTTCTGAAGTATCTCAGTATGATTAAAAATGGAGCTGGGCAACTTTTTTTAGCTGAAACTTCTTATTGGTGAAACATTCAGAACTGGGGAAAAATATACTGCATCTACCTGGGTGCAGCTCAGTTTCCCCTGCCTCCAGTGGCTTCTTCTCCTCCTCCTGATGGCATATATGACATCAGTGAAGAAGCAGGTGAATGAACCCTGGATACCACGTGGTTTGGTCCAATGATGATGTGATCTGTGTTGATGAGCAGGCACAACTGGCATTTCGGTCTGCTGCAAGGCCTGGAGGCTTGGTGAGAATAGGAGACAGTTGATTGGTGGGAAGACTTTGTTTGAGGTTGGGAGCTTACCTTGTAAACCAGGACAGGCTTATCCTGCAAGACTGTCTTGCAGTGGTCATAATTTTCCAGCAGGGTGTAGAGGTCAAACTGGGAGCTTTAGGTGACAACATTTCCAAAAGAAATTCAAAATTTCAACAAAAAAGGAAAAGAATAAAGAAAAGAAACACAGTATGAAATGTAAGAGAAAGGAATCTCTGGCACAGGTGTGCTGCAAAACCCCTAGTTGTTGTTTTTTTTTTAATTTATTGTATTCCCTTACCTTCCCCAACCATTTCTGACTTTTTCTCTTCCTCTCTCTTCCCTACAGATAAGTATAAGTGAGCTCAAACTTAGGATAAGCTTTAAATATTTTTATTTACCCCCAAGCCTCAATTCTTCAGTCCAGGCCCCTGTAGTCTAGCAGTTCTAATCCCAATCCTAGTAACTTTAACTCCCTACACTTCTGCTTTCTAACCTTAACCTTTCCCCAGGTATCCCAAGCACATACACACATCCATACATACATATCACAATACCCAACTTAGGAACTCACTTGTGTGTATATGTATAGCTGGGTGGTATGTGTGTAAATTAGTGAATACACATATATATAGATATTGTGTGTGTGTGTGGTATATGAATTAGTAATCTGCATATGTGTATTGAATGTGCAGGTGTTGGTAACTGGTAACTGATTCTGTCTAAATTTGGTGTGTGTAGTGTGTGTGAACCTAGACTAATTATTTTGAATGTGTGAGTATCTGAGTTACTAGTGAGAGAGAGCGTGTGCGTGTGTATATGTTTATGTGTGCATGTGCAGTTGTGTGCCGCACCCTCCTGTCTAACAGCACAATATTGAGATCCTGAGCGTGGGTCTCACCCCTCAGGGCAACAGGTGGATCCAGCATCATGGCAACAGGTGAAAAGAAAAGAGAGATTAAACAATAGTGGAGTGGAGCTTCCAGAGCTGTATAAAAGCAGGGCCTAAACTGGGCTCGCTGCTTGTTTCCTTCTTTACCCTGCTGCTGAATCCATGGTGTTGGGAAATATTAGAAATATCTGACTGTTTTTTATACATTTTAGTTTTTAATGGATAGAAAGAGACACATTTTAACTTGTTTAGCACACAATGTAAGAATGTCTCTGAATTTTTGTAAAAATGTGGGAATATATGTACTTTAGTAAGGTGATAATAAATTAAAGTGCTTACTTATTTTCTTATTCCTTATATTTTCAGCTGCAGCAATAATACAGATCATCAGTTCTCTGTGCCACTTCTTTGTAGTACCTAATCGCCCAGGTAATAATTTGTACAGTGATATTGAGGTGAGTGTACCCTATCCAATGCATCATTGCTGCAGAGCTGTCACATATTTCATACACTTGTTGAAGGTTCAGGTCCCTGCCCTGTGTTTTCAGGCTTACTGAGGCATTAGGATACTATTTTCTCCTTTTTTCGTCCTCTAAAAGTTCCAACTTTCAACTTAAATGTTTGAGAAAATGCCATCTTTCTTCAGCCCATTGTAGAATACATTCACCTGCTAGCTATTAAACAAAACAAATAAGTGATCAAGATAAAAGAAATGCACTGTTGGTGTTGTATAACCATAACTTTTCCCTAATTATTCTTGACATTTTTCTATAATAAATTACATCAGAATAATGAACAAAAAAATCTCTTTGACCTAAATCTTGCTCCCACCTCTGTGGAAATGAAGTATCCATCTACAGGGGAAAAATATTCTAATTCTGGTGTGTAGCAATGGCAGGAATTTAGGAGCTGGCTTCAAGGAAATCCATTTAGCAACACTATGGTGAAGAAGGTGAAGGACTAATCAGAGGTGTGATGGAGGTGGTGATTTCCAGAGTGAAGAAATCCACTGGCCATTAACCCTGCAAAGGGGACTCGTGGGAGAACTCTGCCACCTGAGTTCCTTGTCACACAGATGGAGATTTCCCAGAACCTAACTCAGATTCTTGGGAGGGCTCTTTAAGTATAGATACCAAGGTGCTATGTAGAAGGGACAATGCAAGAGAAATTAATGCTCATATGGGAATAGTTCAGCTCCTGTATTTAGCCTTTGAGCATGCCCAATATTATGCATTCTTCCTAGAATCATGGAAAGGTGCTTATGCAGTTAATAGAAAATCTTCACCTTTTGGGTGATAATCATGGGTTCTCAGTTCTTAATAAGGGTGACCTGCTGAAAAAGACTTTGCCTTTCTAGCATATCTGGCTACAGAAACTGTTACCCCTCTGACAGAAGCCTTATTAGGAGAAGTTGATGATTCTTTATACAATCCTGTCTAATTACAAAAAATGTAAAAAATGTCCTGTTCTTCTGAATAAAGGAGGGTAGGGTACAGTTCCTTAGCTCACAACTACAAGCTTTCAATGAACTTTCAGCACAAAATCTCTCCCTCCTCCTCCTCTGCTTCTGTTTCCTGTGAAATTTCTTCTTCTTTTCTCACATGCCCACACACCTTTACTAAATGAAAAAAGCACATTGTTCAAATTCTTTGGTGGTCTCACATATATCTGTTTTGGGTTGTAATATATCTGTGGCTAAGATAGAGATTAGTCCTGTTTCATAAACAATTTAAAATATTTCTTACAGCTGTTTTAAGTGAATGTTGGCAGTTGTACTGACCAGCTTCAATGTCATTTCACTCAACTACACCACCACTACCCTCATCATTTCAACCCAAGGTACCCATATAGTGGTTCCTTAAACAACCTACCAAAAACTAAAAAAAGAAATAATTTGATACATTACAATTGCCATGATGTTAAATGTTTACATATTTTCATAGTGTCTTTGACAGAATGTTTTTATATTATCAACCAAAATTGTTATTTTTCTCCCAAACTCTTTGAACTTTATTTACTTCCTGCCTGATTTTCTTTTTAGGTACATTGGGAAGAGGTACCTTCACTAAATACCCGAGAAGTGTATATTGGTTCTGTGTCAATATTACTTTATTTATTTGTATGTGTCTGTCATACAGAAGTAGTGCTGGAAGGGATCTCCAGAGGTCATCTAGTCCAACCCCCTTCCTGAGGCAGAAACATCCCTATCCAAATTCATCCCATGAAACCATAATCTGAACTTAACACAAGACTGCCCTCAACCCTGATACAACATAGAACTAACACCGTAACCTGCCACAGGTAAAGCAGGGGAACCACCATAGCCAGTGTCCTGCTTCTATACACTGTTGTCTATATACACTCAAGAGGTGCAGAGTATAGGGCCATGCCCCGCT
>NW_017729008.1:7452539-7456883 GCF_001723915.1 Gavialis gangeticus | reverse complement strand
CAACCACAGACGAAGGAAAAAACTGCCATAGTCCATACCAATCTGACCACGGAGTAAAAATTCATCCTGACCCCAAATACAGTGATTGGTTTGACCCTTAGCAGAAGGGCAAGACCTTCTAGCCAGGAACTTCTGGTTTTGCTCCTAGCAGGAGAATCAGCACATCCCAGTTGAAATCTCCAGCCTGTAGCCAACACCCAATACCTTTGAGGGAGGCTTAAAAACACTCTGACATACTGGTAGGCAACTGTTGCTCCTCTGGAACATGGTATACACATAAGAGGGTGTAGTCAGATGCCTGATGAATCTGTTTGTGGCTGACAAGCCCAATTCAAAAATGACACAGCTAGTTACAAGTTTCACAGATCCATATGGTGTCTAAGTTGGTGTCCAAATTTACAGCATGCTGCTTTCTTCTTTCTCACTTTGCTTCCATCCTTTGGATCAAAGCTGCTTCATCTTGAGCTCTACCTAGTGCCAGATGTTCCCTCCAGATCCAATGGGATTCTGTGTGCTCTTCCCAGCTTTCTACATTGATGTTGAATGACTACATATATTTTTTGCACACACCGTGGTACCACCATAGAGGGCAACCCTGCTTTCAAGAGCCATCCCAAATCTCACTATACAAAATATTATTGGGGATACAGATTTCTCCCATTCTTCTGACATGGCCAATCTATTGCACCTTTTTCTTCTTGATAGTGGTTTCTAAGTGTGTCAGTCCTGAATGCTCAAGTACTTCTGTATTTTGTATTCTGTCTTCCAACTTTATTTTCAGGATCTTACATAGACATCTCATGTGGAAGCTGTTCAATCTCTTGATATAACCAGCATATTTAGTCCACATTTCTGAACCATAAAGCAGGGATGACAGCACATAGGTCTCATAGATTTGTATCTTCACTTTAACTGATAGTTTGCTGTTATTCCATGCACACTTCTGTAATAGCCCAAAGTTCTAAGCTAATTTTCCAATTCTGTTAGTCAGCTTAGTCTATAGGTCAATATTCCTGCTGACTGTAGAACCCAAGTAGCAAAAACTATCAGCACCATCAAGAGACTTATCCTCCAGAGTGGTGTCAAGTATTTGTTCTTTCACCCTTTGATACATGATCCAGGTTCTTGCCACTAACTGCCATCCTGAAGCTCTCATGATTTGGAGCCGGTCCAAGAGATTTTTCAGGGAAAACACTGCGGGCAACCAAGGCTACATCATCTGCAAACAGGAAACCTCTCAGAACCTGTTCTTGCACCTTGGTTTTCTGTCTAAACCTGGTGATGGTGAACAAACTTCCATCTAGTTTAGTCTGAAGATAATTTTCATCATTACATCGTGGTATGCATATGAATTGTGGTACGCACCTAGAATGCATAAAGAAACAGTAATGAAAAGTTGATATTAAAAAGCACGGGGACTAAGACCCACCCTTGTTTCACCATGTTGTTGATGTCAGAAGCATTTGATTCTTCGCTTTCACATACTACGGTTGCCTTCATATCTTGATGTAATGACCAAATGATATTTAACAATTTAGGGGGACAACCCAGTTTCTTCAGAACAGTAAAAAGGTCCTGTGTGCTGACTGTAACCATTATCAGATTGATGAAGGCTATGTCCAGTGGTATTCATTTTTCTCTCTACACTTCTCTTGCAGTTGCTTGACCAAAAATAACATAACAATGGTGAAGGATCCTGAGGGAAAACCATATTAACTTTCAAGATAGATTCTTTCACCTAGAGATTGCAACGTAGAAAATATGATGTGAATGGCAGTTTTTCTGACCATGTTCAACAGGGAGATACCTCTATAATTGTCACAATCACTTCTATCCCCTTTGTTTTTTATAATTGTACAAACTAAGAATCTTTAAAAAGTTGAAGTACCACTTCCTCTTTCCAACAGAGCAGTATAATGTCATGAAGCTTTCAAAGTAATTCATCATTGGCACATTTGTAGATTTCAGCAGGCAAGAAGTTATTGCTGGATGCCTTGTTCCGACAAATTAATTTAATGGCTTTCTGCAAATCTTCTAATGGGGGCTCACTGTCTAAATCCATCATAACTTCAAACTGGGGTAATCCTTTGAGGTCTTTACATTTGATTTCAGTCTCATTGGAGTATATAATTCCATAGTGTTCAATCCAGTGCTCAGGTTGTTTTTGTTTATTGGTAATGACATTTCCATTTAAATCTTTCAGTGGAGCTGTTTTCTTCTTGACTAGACCAATTGCTTATTAATACCTTTGTAAATCCCATGGCGATCACCTGCGTCAGCTGCTTTCTGAATATTATCACAGAGTTTCATTCAAAAATCTTTGGCATACTTTTTAGGCTCCTCTTGCATTTCTCTTTGATTTTCTAAGTTTATGGTGTTGAGAGATTTCTTATAGTTTGTTAATGCTGTCCTTTTGTTCTCAACCAGTGGTAGGAAGATTTCAAAGTGCTCTTCAACTCAGTCTTCATTTTTTTTTGCTTTTTTTGCCAAATGCTGTTATAGAAGCATTGTACATGATTGGATTTTGTACTAATTGGACATCAAAATTTCTCTCTAAAGTTTCAATTTGATTATTGAAAACTGAGACCAACAGCTTGAACAGTATCCATCCACAATCTGGGAAAAATTGGTCTGAAAATTAGATCTGTAGAATTAAAGCAAGAAGTCTGGGTAGGTGGGATACTAGACAGGCTAATAATTTGGATTTCATTATGACCACTTTGTAATAAAAGTCAGGAACCATGTCTTACAAATTCAGTCTGTGGAAATTTCCTTTAAAGATGTGACCCAGGTGAAACAAGAGATTTGTAGGCAATTGGTTTGCAGTGAACAAGTTGTTCTGCCTCCACAGGCAGAAACCATTATAATGCCTTCATGCTGTGACTGTTTTCCAGCCAAGGGAAAGATGGGGAGTGGCTGAAAGCTGTTTCAAGACCACGAGCGGAGAGGAAACTTGGTTGCCAAAGCTGTTGTGGCTCTGAAGAAAGAATGCATCCCTGTTTGTTTGTTGAATGGCACAGACATGCAGCAAACAGTATAAAAGGGAAACCAGATGCACAATGCAAACCTATAGCTCTTATAAATAGTGAAGAAAATGACAAGGGGAAAGGAGAAAAAGTGGCTCCTAGGATTTCTACGGAAATTCTTCTGAAGGACAGCAAAATAGATTTAGAGACTTTCTAGTTAAGAATTACATGTTAATTTTCTCTATCCAACAAAAATATAAAGTAATGATCCAGCCCAAGTTTGATATCAAGGGAAATCAAATTATTAAATAGTTATGTTCCCCGTCTATACCAATGTTAAACAGGGAAAAGAGTTCACAAGTCATTGAGCAATGCATATGTAACCCTTCTGCTGGGCATGGAATGGCAGTAGCCAGGGATTTCCACATGTATTATCATGGCATGAGCCATCATGCAGAAGCCTGGCAGTGAATTCTGCCTGGATGTTCCAACATGAACAAACTTCCCACACGCAAGCAATATTCGAATATAATAAAGGACTTAGTCTGTCTGTGTGTCTGTCCATAATTCTTTTGGGCAACTGTGCATTCACTGCCGAGAGGGCCAGCGGCGACTGGCTGTGAGAGCTCTGGCTCCTCAGGCAGGGACAGAACTGCTGCTGCCTGAGGCAGGGAGGCAATTGGAAGCTCCACTTCTCTGAGGAAGGAGGCAGGCGTGGAGGTGGAGGTGAGTGGAGGGGAGGGAAGTAGAGGTAGGCTCTACCTCTTCTGTCACCACCACCACCTCAAGCAGGGGGGTGGTTGCAAGCCCCGCTGCTTCAGGTAGGAGGAGGAGGTGGAAATGGGTGGCGGGGATGGAGCCTCTGCTGCTGCAGGCACCACCACCACCTCAGGCAGGGAGGTGAAGACAGGGAGGTGGTTGTGGTTGTTTTGGGGGAGGTGGGAGAGGCAGAGAGGAGTAGGGAGAAGGGAGGAGCTGCCACCACCACCACTGCCAATGCCACCTCAGGCAGGGAGGCAGCTGCGAACCCTGCTGCTCTAGAGGAGGAGAGAGAGGCAGGAAGGGGGGAAAGAGACACTGCCACCTCAAGCAGGGAGGTGGGGAAAGCACTGTTGCTCCAGGTGAGGAGGCAGAGGCAGTGGAGATGAGCAGGGGAGAGGGAGCTGCTGCACCAGAGGCTTGAGAAGAAATGCCCATCAAGAATGACTAGTGGGGCTTGGGCCAAGCAGACACAAAGTGGGGGGGAGAGTGGGAGTGGGTAGAGGAGGGCCAGACGTGGAGCAGCAGGGGGTACAGGACTGCATGAAGAGTGGCAGGAGGCGTGGGGGTGCACGGGGCTGCATGCGGAGTTGGGGGAGGCATGGCTGGAAGTGCAAGT
>NW_017729008.1:7444317-7447539 GCF_001723915.1 Gavialis gangeticus | reverse complement strand
GCAGGGAGGTGGGGAAAGCACTGTTGCTCCAGGTGAGGAGGCAGAGGCAGTGGAGATGAGCAGGGGAGAGGGAGCTGCTGCACCAGAGGCTTGAGAAGAAATGCCCATCAAGAATGACTAGTGGGGCTTGGGCCAAGCAGACACAAAGTGGGGGGGAGAGTGGGAGTGGGTAGAGGAGGGCCAGACGTGGAGCAGCAGGGGGTACAGGACTGCATGAAGAGTGGCAGGAGGCGTGGGGGTGCACGGGGCTGCATGCGGAGTTGGGGGAGGCATGGCTGGAAGTGCAGCAGTGGCAGCACTGGTCACTGGGTGGTGGTGACAGCAGTGGCCGCGTGCAAGCTTCTTCTCCTCCCCCCATTCTTGGGAGGCGGTGGTGGCACGGGATGTTGGGTGGTGGCACTCCATTTTCCACCCCTACCCTCATCTTTCTTGATGGGCAATTGGCTAGTTAAACTATAACAGGGTATATTGAAGGAGGAAGGAAAATGGGACAACAAACAGACTTGGGAAACCCTTAATAACTGGTAGCCCACTTCAACCAACTAGTAACAGTTTATCACAGTATGTTCAGCGTTCCCTCTCAGTCCCACACAGGATGAACTTGGTAGCCAATAGAGCCAGTGTAGCTGCTAACCAAGCTTTCCTGTTGTCTCACCAGCACTGGGGAGTGCTGTTCTACTGCTGGTGTCATGCTCCTCAGCACTGCCAGGATGCTGCTCCACTGCTACCACCATCACCAGGGGGCACTGCTTCTCTGCTGCAGATTACCACCAAGGGCACTGTTGTGTTGGTGCTCACTGCCACCAGGGCATGCTACTTCACTGCTGTCCACCACCATTGGGGGATGCTGCTTTGCTGCTGCTTATGGCCACTGGAGTGCAGTGCTCCAGTACTCTCTTCTGGCTGCTGAAGCAACCCAGCCAACACTTTTAGATCTTGAGCAAAGGATTTCAGGCACAGACTTCCACCTCATCTACTCATACTCCAAGGATTTCAGCTCTTTACAGACAAGTGAGTAACAGGCCCCAGCCTGAACTTACTAGAGGGATTTCATCATCATCAGAACTTCTTGCACAGCTAGACAGTGAAGTATAAGACCAACCTCTTTAAAAAAAAAATCATTTCCAGGGCCAAATCAAAGTTCTGAATTAAGTTCCAAATTTCAGCTAAGCAGAGCTGAATCATTCAAGTCTATGTGGTGCTACCACCATCAAGAATCTTACCTCCCACCTCATCAGTCTGGGGCTTCAGATACTTCCAAATCCATGGCAGGCATCTTCTGTGCAAGTGTAAGACCACTACCTGGGAAAATACCTGAAGAGACATTACCTTTTTTTCTCTCTTGAACTCTTAAGCTGAGGGTCCCTCCACCTTAGACCTTCAAACAAGTCATGATGAGTACTGATTTTTCACTACCTTTACTTGGTTTTCTTACAGTATTACAATTACTTTACAATTCAAGACCTGATTCACCTTGCCCCTTATATTCAAACTGTTAAAAAGCATATTAGCACAGTCAAAACAAGCAAAAAGCATTCCCACTATCTATGACTACCAATGCGGGTATGCAGATAAAGGGAGTCATTCTCAGCATGCAGAGCCTGCATACTGATGGAAGTTCATTGATAAGCACCACAGGGAGGTTGTCACACAGAACACAGATACACTAGCAGTTTAGTCATAAGTGAGCCTTCAAACATCCATAGGGCTGGACTTGCACCATGGTTCTGGTTAAGAAAATCTTCATATTTTGTGTGGATTATAGAAAAGAAATTAAGTTGCTTTAAAGATTTGTAATGTATTACCTTAAGAAATAATAGCATGGAGGCTGTGGTAGGTTAGGTCTCTTTTTCCCTACTGGGAAAAAGTGGGTACTGTCAAGTAGAATCAGAGCAAAAGGACAAGGAAAAATTGCTTTCACAGCAGGATAAGGAATGGCTTATGTCTTGTACAATGCATCAACCACATCTAAAAGGCTAATGGAGAAATTATTACATGGTGTGCCTCTCTCAGCCTCTTTTTTATACTTAGGTGGTATCCTGTTGTTTGCTAAAGCCTTTAAATAAGGGCTGATATATTTGCAAATAGTCTGATATGTTTGAGGCTTCCAATCTAAAACTGAACCTGAGATGACATGAGCTGTTTCAAAAAGTGGTAATTTACACTGAGTACACAAGCATGAGGAAGGACTTTCCACTGACAAGAAAAAAATGCTGCTGCATAGAACTAGCCAACTACCAACGTTTGAATAAAAGTTGTAGGAGTCTCCTGCTGTTAGAGGTTTATTTTTTTCTGATTCTTACCACTGCCAAATCATTGCATATGTTGGATGTAAAAAGGATATTATTCCAGTGACCACCAGGTTTAGCATTTTCTTTTATATACAGGACCCAGATACTAGTGTTTATGGTCTAAAAAGCAAATGATACAGGACTGAGATGTTGTTGAATGAGTCCTTATTTTATTTTGATGTTCTAGTTGCCATTTTATGTTGTTCTATTCTCTTCCCTGAGCCTTTGTTTGCAAGGGTGGCATAGAAATCACATATATATATTGATTCAAGTCAGGTCAGACCAAGCCAGATCTACTGCTCTTTGTTATGACAGTAGACAGTACTACCTGCAACTGTCAATGCCATAAGCTGGGCAGCAGGAAGTAGTGTAGCAATGTCTATGGTGCCAGCAGCTTCAGGCAGAGGAGCAACCTAGAGGCAGGTACTAGTCCTTACCTGTGGAAGAAATGTCACCAAAAGAGGGATGCCATGGCAAGGTGGACTGGGCTTTCCAGCCACAGTTGGCAACCAGTCTAGGAGTGGAACCCTGAAAAGTGTTTGGATTGAAGAACCAGCACCATATGTACAGGCTGGGGAACTCCCTTCTCGTCAGTACAGAGGCAGAAAAAGATCTTGGAGTCATCATTGATGCCAAGATGAACATGGGCCGGCAGTGTGGGGATGCAGTCAAGAAGACCAACCACACCTTGTCATGCATCCACAGATGCATCTCAAGCAGATCCTCCCCCTCTATGCGGCACTGGTCAGGCCGCAGCTGGAATACTGTGTCTAGTTCTGGGTGCCGCACTTCAAGAGGGATGTGGACAGCATGGAGTGGGTCCAGAGGAGGGCCACTCGCATGATCAGAGGGCAGCAGGGCAGGCCCTATGGGGAGAGGCTACGGGAACTGAACCTATTCAGCCTCCACAAGAGAAGGCTGAGGGGGGACC
>NW_017729008.1:7428125-7444250 GCF_001723915.1 Gavialis gangeticus | reverse complement strand
AGACTAGATATCAGGAGGCGCTACTTCACGGTCAAGGCGGCTAGGATCTGGAACCAACTTCCAAGAGAAGTGGTGCTGGCTCCTACCCTGGGGGTCTTTAAGAGGACGCTAGATGAACACCTTGCTGGGGTCATTTGACCCCAGTACTCTTTCCTGCCATGGCAGGGGGTCGGACTTGATGATCTGCTCAGGTCCCTTCCAACCCTACTAACTATGGGTCACCTTCATCAGTGGGAGGAACCAGTTGTGTTACACTGATCAACTACCACCTGCCTTAAGCTGGGCAGCCCTCAGCCAGCTAGATGCTGACCTGCCATGGTCTGCCTGCCTCATTTGTTGTGTGAGGCTATACCAAAAGTCAAAAAACTGATGCCAAATCAAGTACCAGGCAAGAAGAAAAGAAACGTTAAAACCTTCAGGCTGGGAAGCTGGAATATCAGGACCATGTTTCCTGGCATGAATGACAATGGAGATTGCATTGATTGATCAAAAGCTGCAAAAACTTAACACTGACATTTCAGGAGACAAGATTGGCCAACTCAGACTCCATACATAAGGGCAACTATACCTTTTTCTGGGGAGGCAGGAGTGCAGAAGATATCCACCTACAGTTTCCTTTGTCAAAGCCATTTCCGTAACATCTAGGGTGTAAAACTGAAGTATGAATTCTGAAGAATAAAAATTGAATAAATGTATCAACTCAGTAACATTTTTGTGTTTTAGTCACAATTTAAACAATGTTAACATGTCTGGGGGCAGAAACCTATTATATTAGCCATTTAATCCTGGGAACTGAACATTGGTGAGCTGTTCCTAAAAACAATGATTTCTTTTGCTAAATGTCATGAACCAATATTCACAATTTTGTTTTAAACTATTTCAGAATTTTAAAAAGGATGCTTTTATTAAAAAAAGTTTGTTATTCTTGTTTTTAAATATATAAAATGTTAAAATCATTTGTTTCAATGCCAAACTCTTATTCTAAAAGAAACATTGAATGAACTGCATTTTAAAATCTTTGAGCTAAGAATAGGTTCATTTTTGCTCAATAGCTATTATCAAGAGAATAGTAAAATATTCAGATCTTCTATAACAATCAGACCATTTTGTTAATTTGGACTGAGAAAATGAAAACCTAGAATCCAATCATGATTCCACTGACGGGAAACACCCACTGACTGGACAGGATTTTTCTTCAACACTTCCAGTGACCATTTTCCTTGGGTGCGTTGTGATTATTTATTTCAGTGTTATTGCTAAACACTTAAGGCACCTACACATGGCATTGAGGCTGTTCTGACATACTGTAATTACAGCATGTTGGAGCAGATTCATTTAATTGAGTCTGCTAGAGCGTGGTAATTCCTGCACTCCAGCATCACGTTAAAGGACTCAAAGCATTACATGTATCAGCATCCCCATGCTGAAAAATGATAGTGGTGGTGGTACTTTAACTAAAGCTTGTTTGATGAGTTGTAGTTAAAGCACCCCACAGCCATTTGGAGCCATTTGGATCTAATTAAAGTCCCGCTCCCCCCCCCGCCTGCCAGAGCTTGTGTATAAACACTCTTGGAAGTCTGAATTAAATGTTTTATTCAAGGGGAAGTTTGGGTTTCTGTCTGTATTTATTGGGTAGTTAGAGAGAAATAAGAGAAGAATCTTGGCTGCCAGGAAAGGTATAGTAGCATGATCATTTTTGTGTCTGCAAATGGCTGTAGCCAGTACCCCATTCTACACTGTTCATTGAAGAATGCCTTGGAGGCAGTAGCAATGAGCAGGACCAACAGCGTCATGATTATCTTTTGGGCATGTGCATACAACTTCTTCCTCGCTCCTCGACATGAAAATCCACAGGAAGAAAGATGCAATCTCATCTTTTGTTACTGGGTTAATATTGTATATTCAGTTTCTCAAGGCACATCATACCAACCTATGATAGGGTAAAGGAAAAAAATACTGGCTATCAAATGGGATAACTTGTGGCAGCGAATACCTCATATGCTCAAAGCACATACATAAAATGCAAATGTCAAGGGCAGTTTGAAGTAGTGTTATTCAATGAGGCAGGGATTTTCATCTGTTTTTGTTGACATTCAGTAATAGAGATGGCCACATTTTTTGTATGCTTTTGAATAAACCATACTGAAAATAGATCCACTGACAAAAGAGCATATGCAGAAGTGACCCCAGGCCTGCCTCTGACATCTGTAATAATAGCGTTCTCTCAGGCAGCCATTAAAAGAACTGTCTATATGTTATATATAAATCTGTGCCTGTAAACCAAGGTCAGGATTGAAAGTAAGGTTAAAAAAAAAGAAAGACCATTCCAACTTTTTCTTCTTTGTTTCTATTCCCTCTTCCTGGTGTGAAGTATGGTAGAATGGTAGCTCAAGGCAACACTGGTTAAGTCAAACATTTTGTTAGGGAATACATCTTTTCTTAAATCCACATTAAATTTTGTGAACCAAACTTGGGAATTGACCATACAATGAAATGTGTAGGTCCAAGGAAATGCTAAACAACCTCCATTTGTGCTGACACTAATGGGAATGGCAGATGGTTAGCAACTTGCAGGAGGCATTCAGCACTTTGCAGAATCCATCTGCCCATTAAGAGCGAGCACCTTAAAATCATTGCCTTTTCAGAACTCTAAAATACATACATACATACATACATTTGCATCTATACTAACACATTTGATAACCTTGGCTATTTTCCTTTAAAATGATTAATTACATTTCCAGGATTTTCAAGGACAATAATTGACAATTTTATGCACACTATGTGCACAAAAAGCATAATGACAACTCCTGGCAGGAGCTAGCCAGGGCCACAGGTGGGAGGGGAAAAGACTTGGGAAAAAACCTATTTCAATGAATGGGAAGGAGGAGAAATAAAGAGAAATAAGTGATTTTTTTTTTAATTAAAGGACCAAAATTGTGCATTCTTCACTGAATTGGGATTGGCTGGGGTGAGCGGGGGGAGCTGAGTAAATAGTCATACATGGACCAAGCTGAGACCCAGAAGTCTTGCTGTATGTCACGCTGGGTCAGGAGTTGTATTAGCACTCAAGGTAGAGCTGAGACCCAGTGGGCTCGCTACATGAATGCCACACTGGGGCACAGCTGAGACCAAGCAAGCTCAATGCAGAGCTGAGACCCAACTCGGAATGATTTCTACTTTCTGGCTCATTCTCTTCGCAGAGGTAGGCAGTAGGATTGCTGTTGCTGCTTGCATGGGGGTGCTAGAGCAAGCAACAAACTGGTGAGCTGCACATGGGTGCTCAGGGTATGCTGGGTCCACACCCTCTGGGGGCAGAAGGGGGTGCTGCCTTAGGACCAGCACCACCTCCCTGGGCAGCAGAGTTCAGGACTGTTGAAATTTTGCCCATTGAGCAAAAGAGTGGGAAAGGCTAAGAATGGTGTATCCTGGGATGATGAAAGAATGAAAATATACCATTTTATCTCCCCAGAGCAGACTAACAACCTGGAATGACCTGGTTAAAATGGGTCAAACAGAAACCTCATCTGAAGTGGCATAACTTTAAAATGTTTAGACAGTATTTGGCACAGGTTAACCCCCTTTACATGGGTGAATGCTTCCATTTTAAGTGCCTGTATGATGATTTTAAAATAACCTGTAACATCACCCTTGATCAGCTTAGAATTCAGTGATCAGAGTCTGTGTTGTGCCCTTAAGACTTTATAACCCAGGGATTTAGGAGGGAAAAGATGCTGTTAAGCTATTTTTGTATATTCCTTAATCTTGCAGATTGGAGAAGATCCACTGTAACTTAGAACCCTTGTGGGGGACGCTGAGGGGAATCTCTCTAAATTGTGGTAGCCTTCCTAGACTGCTCTGTAGGCCACAGAGCTACCCAGAGTGTTATCCCCAGAGTTGTCTGTGTGGCAGGGCCACCCAATATGCCTTTCCTGCACCCTCTCCCATCCACAACATACTCCTTACCCTGGAGCTAACAAAATTATGCTCAAGGTCAGTCTTAAGCTTGTCTTCTATAATGCCATAGGCACTTTTACTCAGTATAAAGAGACCACAGCAGGGCTGAAGATATCTATCAATTGAATCACAAAATCTAATCACGATGAATATACAACTTTGGACTTCAGATCTGTGAAAACTTATTTTTCAGACTATTACATTCTTTAAAACAAAATAAAAAGGAAAATATTCTGAATATATTTCAGGCACTCATTTCTTATGCATTTCATGTAGGTATTTTAATTAGGACAAGAATCAGCAAGGTTGCAATTTCAGACCAAACCCAACTGCTGCTATGGTTTAAATGACAAGATATAGCTTTAAAACTAATCATTTTTCCCTTTACTTGACTGTGGTGGCTCCTTTTACAATTTGCCTAATAATACAATATTATTCTAAACTTGATAAGCTTTGATTTGAATGCCTTGCACTGTGTCATGACACAGGCAGTATTAGTTTTCCATTGTGCTAATCAGAAATGAAGCAAGTTTAATGGTATTTTCCTTCCTCATTTAAAAAAACGGTGGGGGGAAGCTTTCTCCTCCTTTTCCTCCAGAAAATTATTGCTGAGTGCTTGCTGGCACCTTAAAAATAAATATATGAAATTAACTAAATTTGCTTCCGAAAAAAAAAAGGTAGAGTTTAATTCTGAGGTTTCTTCATGTTCAATCAAAGCCGACCTTAGTGAAAATGGCACCCTAGGTGAATTTGTATTTTAGCCAAGTCAGCAGTGCTGCTGCGGGCAGAGGCTGAGTCAGATAGGTAGGGGCACAGGGCACAGTCCAGTGAAGAAGTGGAATGGCATAGTGCGCCAGGCAAGCAGACCAGGAGGCACAACTGCTGCTGTGCAGGAGCAAGGCAGGCAGAATGAAGCAGGCACCACCCCTGCACATGTGCCTGGCCTGACTTCTCCTGAGCTGTGGCTGGACGTGGAGGACGGGCTGGGCTGAGCATTGCTTCTCCTGCCTGGGGTCGGGATCGGCTGGAATGAAATGGGACAGAGGGCTGCTGTGAGCACGAGATGCTCACGGGGGCAGGTGGCCCCCGACCACAACATCTTGGCAGTCACCCACATCACTAAGGCCAGCTTGGTATTCATTCACCCTCTTTTGGAAAGGTCTGGCCCTAACTTTTGAAATAGTTTGTATCCACCAATTTGCAAGTCAGATGCTGTTAACTATATTAGACAGAAATGGGCTTGCTTCTAATCTTTCTGTTGCTACAGAGTGAGCCAAGAATGTGATTATTTTCTCTGTTCTAGTCAGTTAGCACCTGGCAGTTTTTGTAAATTAGAGATTTATTTTCTTGGTATTTACTTAAATAAGCAACATGAATAAACCTGCAATATGCCAATCTGCTCTGAAACAGTTTAGATGGTCAATATGCAGGTTTGCTCTTCAATTTGCAGATATTATGGTAACTTGTTTGCTCTTCCCCCCGAAGAAAAAAAACACAGTTTAATCACATTTAGGAATAGCAGCTTTAAAAAGGCTCTTTTGTGCTGAGAATTCTTGTTTTATGTAACTTCATATAATACAATGTAACTCAGCTTTATGTAGATTAGAAGATGAACATACAAAATATTAATGATAAATACTTGATAGACTTCAGAAGCTCTTTCCAGACTTTAGATCTTTGAGACCCTGTTCACCTTTTGCATAACAGAATGTAAAGGAGTTTCACCTGCTTATTTTGTTTTCACTTAAACCCAATTGAATTTTCCTTGTGTTTGTTGCCAGTCACTGGACGCATCTACATGAGATGCTTTACTGTGCAGTACAGCAAATTACTGTGCCGTATGTGTCACTGTCTACCGGTGCAGACACTTACTGCCCAGTAATTCGCTCTACTCAGAAGTTCATTTGCTACCTGAAAATACAAGTAATGCAAGTGTAGAGAAAATTTGTTCCTGGTCAGCCCCACTACTAGGGAGCCATCTACAGCCTAGCCCCAGGGCCACAGGGCTGGGAACTTCTGGAGCCCCAGGACTGGCATGGATCTTTGCCTGCCCCAGGCCCTGGCCATTAAAAGTCTGCAGGGATGTTAGGTCCCTGTGCCACCTACAGCCAGCCTCTGGCCACTGTGTCCCACAGCAGGGGCCCCAGGCCAGCTGCAGCAGCCTGCCCAGATGCTGGCTCTGGTCCTTGGCACCACGTTGCCATGCAGCTGCCAGGACCACACCTCCATGCTCCACTGGGTGCTGTTGCAGGCACCTGCCAGGCCCTGCAGCACCCTGGACCACCTGCAGCCAGCCTTTGGCCGCTGGATCCTGCTCAAGCTGGCCCCAGGCCAGCCACAGCAACCTGCCTGGAGATCCTCTACTGGTACCCAGAACAGCATTGCCACATGCCTGCCTGTCTCACGCTGTACTCCTGTGCTAGGCACTGCAAGCACCTGTCCATGCTCAGCAGCACTGGAACTGTTGTGTGGAGGCCCAGTGAGCCATCAGAGGAGCCACGCTCGCATCCTCCCTGACATTACACACTGCTTCCTGGGGCTGCAAGTGGTCCCAGGAGACCGCAGACCTTGTGGCACTGTGGGATGAGGCTGAGGTCCTCAGTCAGTTTGCGTGGAATGGGTGCTTCAACATGCACATCTGTGAGGGCCTGTCAGACCACATGTAGAAGTGTGGGCAGGACCAGTCAATGCACCAGTGCTGCATAAAGGGCAAGGCTTTATGGGCATAGTGGATCACTGTCAATGACCACAACTTCCAGTCAGGGGCTGCCCACAAGTCCATGCCCTTTGTGTGACAGCTGGACCACATCCTCATGGCCCAGGACCCTGGCAGAACTGTGCTGTCTACTCCAGCATGGGTTGCCTGCCCAAGCCTGGCTGCAGCCTGGCACCCATGGCAATGCGCCAGTAGGGGAGGGCCCCTCCAGCTGTCAGGAGCCTGTCCCACCATGCTCCCTTCCCTAGCCTCATCAAACAGCTCTAGAAGTCTGGGCCAGTGTTTTTCCCGCCAGCTCCAGGTTCACAACCCCACCCTGGAGGCCAGACCAGCCATAGCACCACTGGCTCTCAGAATATCCAGCTCCACCCCAGAGAGAGTCTCTACCTGTGCAACCAGGCACTGTGCCCCTACTCCTCAGGACACCACCAGGAGCCACATGCCCTCACTGCCAGCAGGAACCAACTTGGGCCACTGGACATGTCTGCCACTCCTACCTCATAAGCTCCACCCTCCCAACCTTTGCCCCTGCTCCTACCCCTATGCCTGCCACCCCTCCCTGCCCTGCCCAGTCATGCTCCCCTCGCCCTGGGTCTCTCACATGTGGAGGAATGGATCAATGCTGGTAGCAATGTCATCCTTGGCTGTAGAGGGCAGGGACATGTAGCACAACCCCAGGTAGCCCTCCAAGCAACATTGTGGAAGGCGCACACACTGCCCTCCACACTGTCAAAGCTCAGAGTCCTACACCAGGTTCACAGGTGCACCTGGGGTACCATGGCAAGCAGCAGTAGCAGGGCATATTAGGTCAGGCACCCCTAGGTCCAGGCAAACAGGTCCTTGCAGCATGCCCAGGACACTCTCAGCAGGGGCCCACTCAGGGTACACAGCTGGTGATTAGGGGAGGCTGGCCCAAGGGTGCCTCTCTGAAGAGGCCTCCTGGGCGCCCCACCAGATCTGCATCCCAGTTGGCCAGGAGCCCCTTGCCCCCTGAACCCGGGAGCTGCAAATAGCTGGCCTGGGAAGACGGTGGGGAAGGCAGACTGCCTGAGGCCAGCACCTGTGGTTAACTTGCCCAAGTGGAGCAAGTGGGAATGGGGGGCTCAGCCAGCAGCTGCCTGTGCCAGAGCCTGCCTGGCTGACTTCTACCAGACTCTACGAGCCCATGCACAAATGACCCCCAATCTGAAGCCAGGCAGTGCACAGCTCCCTGGTATTGAGCATGCTGTCTCAGAAACGTTGCACTCTTGCAAACAGATTCTTTCTCCTGACTCTGTAGGACCTGCAGCTGCATGTGGGGGAGAGGCACAACTTGGCAGCCAGGATGAACCTTCAGGGTCACCACCAGTCTTGGCCAGGGCCCTGCATATGCGCTAACTCTGGTAGTGCAGGACCCAGGACTGGACCCAGCTGCTGGAATGATTGGTCACTGGTGGACTCAAGGGTTTGGTGACTGAAGGACATCTCCTGTGAGCATGAGAGGGATGCATGCGAGGTGGCAAGGAACTGGGCATACCAGGAGTTCAGGGACAGGCTCCTGGTGCTTGGGAAGAGGTGCCTGGAGGCCCTGGAGCAGCAGGCTGCCTTGGTTTCCAGGACAGTAGAGGCCACAGAGGAGGACCACCGAGTGCTGCCCTGGTGGTCAATTTCATTCAACTGCTGCCCTGCACCTGGTCCTAGTCCTGCCTTCCCCTTAGCAGCTGCCCACCACCCAGCAGCAGCACCCCCCCAGTGGGCCTGGACTGAGGTGAAGTGGTGTCTCTACCACCCAAGTGTCCCTGCCCCGGTTCCTACCCCAGGGCCCCCGCCACTCACCCTGGAGTAGCAGCTGCCTGGAGCAGGGCCAGGACTGTGTGTGAACCCTGCTGGCCTGGCCCACTGGCTGCAGGAGGGAGAGCCAGCCACACTGGAAGAGCAGCCACAGCCATTTCCCCTTGTGTGAGTCCCCTACCCACTGGCCTCACTGTGGCATGCACACATGCAGGGTTGCAGCCAGAGACTGGGTTGCTGGGTGCCTGTCCCCAGGCATAACCTGCCAGGTGCTCCCAACCCATTGCCTCCCACCCTGGGAAGGTACACAAAACAAGCACTGGAGACCGGGTCTATCCAGACAAGAGATGCGTTATTGATGGTAGGTGGGGTGAGTGGTACAGGGGCTCTGTGGGGAGGAGGGGAGCAGGAGATGGGGTTTGTTGTGGGGGAGGGGGAGAAGTGCTCTGTTGTGGAGAGGGAGGGGATCTATGCTTGTGGAGGGGAATAAAGTGCTTTTCTGAGAACTGTCCAAAGTGAGCATGGTGCTGGGGGTGCACTGTGGGACTGGGGTCCAGGGCCAACCATCCATGTGGTCTACATGCAGCCACCTGTCCTGGCTAGCTGGGCAGGCCCCCAGGTGGCAGGGCGGGAGACCCAGAAGCACATGGACAGTACTTGTGGTTGCATCCAGGGGCACATCATTGGTGTCCCTGCTGGGGTCTGAGCAGCAATGCAGTGCCAAGGGTCTTGGGACAGCATGGTGTAGACACCTACCCAGGGTAGGCTCCAAATTACTCTGAAATAAACCCATCCTGCAGCATGTGCTCATGTAGCAATTGCACACTGTTTATGAATGGTTACAAGACTTTCCTAAGCTAGTTCTAGTATTAATTGAGGCCTCTTATTTTCATTAGAAATGACCTAAAATGTACAAATCATATTCTACATAGGAGAAGCTTAAGAATTTTAAAATACAATTAACTACTCTAGGATTTTCAGAGAAAATATAAAACTTGGGGTAAAGTCTTGACTCCATTGAAACCAGTAGCAAAACTCCAGTTTATTTCAGTGAGCCTAGGGCATCATTGGAGTTGCTCTGAGCACTGTATGGGCATGGAGCAGTATCTTCTTAAAATGAGGTGCAATCTATGGGGTGCACATTCAGACCAGGCCTCCCTTCTAACTTTCTTATCTAACTCACCTACCATACATTATTCTTTAAGGAGACTCTATAAGATCTCTCATCTAAATACAGACAGTCAAAAAGTGCAAGGCTGAATCAATTCAATCTTTACAGGTTAATCTAAGCTATATAGATTGAACTGATAAGCAAGTAAACAGACATTCATTTTTGATTCCAGAAATGCAGCCACATGCCTGCCATGACCTAGGCCAGAAGCTGGGGTGGGGGTGCTCGAGCATGTCTCCCTTTTCAACTAGAGCAGACATCTTGGGCTAAGGCTACCCCATCCATCCTGCAAGCTGGGGTTTATAGGGGAGGTTATGGGGGAGGTGCAAAGCATCCTGGGATGCTAGGGGACACCGAGTTAACATGAATCTAGAGGAGAACTGGGACAGAATTTCAATAAACCTATTTAACCTAAATCACATATATCTAAAACTACATTCATTCAGGTTTTTCTTAAACTGGTTTGGGCCATTTTGAAAGTGGTTTATGTGCACTGAACTTGTTGTGTTACAGATCTGAACTAGTTTCTAATCACATATACCAATTTATGTGAAATTTCTCCCCCAAGCCCTAAAAATTCTGCCTCCTTCTATTCATTTATAGCCACCTCACACCTCACAGTGCCTTTGGCCCACGGTCAGACTTCCTGTGCTGAGGCCTTTCCCTCAGTCCACTTAGTCTCTGCTGGGTCCCTTCTAGTACAAGCTTTTCCCCAGGCCTACAGAAAACTATTTGAAACCCAGATCCAGATTTCTTCTCTCTCTCCCACTGCCAGAGCTTTTCTTTTTCCCTGCTGCCTTCCTTCATTTATCCCTCACAGGGCAGGGCCTCCCAGTTTGAGTCTTCCCCTTTAAGGGCCTTCCCTGCTTTTCCTTTCCCTCTTCACAATGAAGAACAAAGGGATCCCATTATAACTATGAAGATGAAAGATTCCTTAGCACTTTTAAGAGATAGTTAACATTAATTTTTTGGCTAAATTTTAATCTATGCAATAATATTCTTCTCATTGTTCTGAAATAGTCTTTCTTTATTCTTTCCCTAAACTGGTGCTACTCCAAGAAATTGGAAGCCTGTTGTTTTCACCCCCAAATGTCCCTCACAGTAGGGAAGAGATGAGGCTTTTACATAATTAATATTAAAATTGTTGTTATTGGGGCTACTGGACAAAAGCAGAATCTTTTCATTAGTTTGGGTCTATGACTTTCCATACCACTTTGGAGAAGTGGTATGGAAAGCACTATATGGTTCAAGGTTCAGAAGGATGCTTCGGCACAGGGAAACAAATAACTGATGTGTACAATTATGACAATGGAATATTATTTAATTATTTAATCCAGATTTAGTGATAGTCCTTCAAGGTATGACTTGCATGCGTTGTACAAGTAATTTCTGTTTTCAGTATGGTGGGGACTGGTTCTATTGCTTGACAAACCCTACTGCTGTCCAATCCATTCCATAGTCTCAGACTACAAAAAGTCTCCTTCTTTGAAAAAGATTTGGTACCTGCTAAAATGAAACTTTGGATCTAACCCTTCAAACCCTTCTTTCAAGAAACTATTGTTGACTTCAGGGGGTCTTTCTGTGAGGACAGACTGGAGAATACTTCTATAGACGTTATTCATGCTAGGGGATGAGGAAGTTCTATAAAATTTACAATCTGTAGCATCTAAAGTGTTCTTTTTTCTGTCTTTTCATTGTTAAATGGTTCTCCGATATTTGTTTTATTCTTGTCCTCTGAATTATTCTGTATTATTTTTTAAACCAGATTTATCCATAGGTGCTGTAATATTTCTTTGGGCAAAAAGGAATAAGCTAGGAAACTCAAAGCTCTGCTCTGTCTTATTTACCATTTGCATTAATTCTCGAAGTTTGTGTCTCAACTCTCTTTTTCCCTCTTTCAGTGAACAAAATCTTAGATTAATATTTGAGTTTGGAAGACATTTTAAGATTAGCAATTATGTATGTATGTGATTATTATTTCATATGTTATATCCTTTTTCTTAATGCTCATGGTAAATATTAAATATCTTATTTAGTGTTTGCACACGTTAATATTATTTTTTTTATGACACACAGTGTTTCATTGTAAAGTACCATATTAGAAAAGTGGTGCATTTTTCTGTTCATTGCACTTAACATCTTCAGTACATAAATTTCTCCATTGTAAAATCTTTGGACTTCTGCACATGTAATTAATCTTGAGACTAGTTGATTGTTTAGTTTGTTTTTCACCCAAGATTGTGTTTAAAGAATGAGGATAAAGAAATGTGAATATGCAGATTAGATGATGCTATGTATGGGTACTGAGTTTAGGATCTCTAAAAATGTCATCTCTTTTTTTTCCTTAAAGCAAGGAGTTAAGTACTCTCTGAAACTTGCACTACATTTCTTAAGACAAATTACTATGAGTAAACATCTGAAGTCTTGCAGCAATTACCTGAGACCTAGCACATAGCCTTCAGACTTAGCTTTCCTGATATTCAGGAAGGAATTCTTTATTGGCAAAAAAGTAGTATATTCTGTTTTGAGGTGAGTACATATAATTCCTCTCTGAAACTGTGAAATTATTATTTAAAATCACAGAGTAAGATAAGATACACTTAAAGTCAAAAGGTCTCTTCTTCCAATCATAGTACCTCCTAGTTCTCTTTAATTGCAGTAAGGTATGTGATTGTATTAATGCTGACTCAATTGCATGGTATGGCTACATATCACTTTGAATGTTCAGATTCTTATGTAAGTGTTCTGACTTTATTTTATGTATATTAAGTAGCAATGATGTAGTGTATAACAGAAGAGACAAATTCCTCCCTGAAGTCTATTTCTTCGTGATTATTTTTGTTTGTATGTTTGTTTCCCTTAGTCTACACTAAAAGTCATACAGACAGTACTGTCTACTAGCCTTTCACCAATGGAAGATCAAAACAATTCAGGTTACAAATGCAGGATAATGAAGAACTCTAAAATGCTCAGAGAAAGTGAAGAGATGGTTTGGTTAACACAGGAGAGCAAGAATAATAGAAATAATTCTTGACTCAATGAAAAAAGTATGGAAAGTCAAACATAATGTGTGAAACCTGATCAATTTTTTTTATAGTAAGCACAATGAAAGAGAGTAGTAAGAAAGTATTGCATTTCCAAATAGTGGCTGGTTAAAGTTAAAACATTTAAGTTATATTTTCCACATACAGTTGGTAAATTTTAGGGTATAAGGACTTGAGAAGTGCTTAGCAAGTACTTTATACCAAAACCAAACTTTGTAGCTAAAAGATACATGTGCTATATGAGAAACCAAATGCAAAGATAAAAATCTACATTCTTCAGGCAGCTAGAAAACAACTAGCTACTGGGAGCATGGAGTCCCTGGGAATCAGGGCTACCTTCATGGTTCTTCACACCCTGACTCTCAGACTCTGGTGTAGTGGAGGGAAGATGGACTGTACAGAATGTCTCCACATTCCGCATATACCCAGCAGCCAGAATTAAGTTAGAGCAGCCTTTAGACTTCTTTAACTTACACTAAGATTGACTTGGTACTCAGACAGGTCTCCACCCTATGCTAACTGTGCTCTGACAAGAGTGGAGAATATCTGATTCCAATTTTTTAAATTGTCCAGCCAGCCATAAAAGCCTTTCTACTACCTCGCAGTTAACATGGATTCTGTAGAGAGCCATTGCTGTTCCAATAAAAAGCTGCACATACTTAGTTTTCTTACTAAAAATAACCCAAACTAAACATAACAGGCACATCCCCACATGCAGGGGTATGTGTTTGCTGTGGCAAAAAAAGCAGCAGCAGCACAGATTTCTGCCACTGCTTTTTTCCATTGTGCACACTCCTGCATGTGGGGTTTGGTGTGGGACAGAATGCCTCACTTTGGGAAAATGACTGTTTCCCCACTCCTCCCAGTTCCCAGCATGCTGGAGGAGCTGGAGCAGCACTAGAGGAGCGGAGATGCTCTGGTCTGCAGCCAGAGTGTCTCCCTGGAGAACTGAGCCTCTGTTTCTGCTGGTGTGCGCTCCACCACTTTTTTTTGCTGGTTTTGTTTGGTTGTTTTGCTACCAGGATTTTCTGGTCATAAATTTTGCCTGTACGCTGCACATTTTAACATACTAGGCATTTGGTTTGCAGCATTGCAAAGAGGTTTGTGATACCACGAACTGCACATGCCTCTATGTCTGGATCCAGCCAACATGTAATTAAACTGGACCTTCTTTCCATGCTTATCTTCTTTAGGATTCTTACATTAGAACTTGTATGCTCCAAGCCCTTGTTTTGTCTCCTTACTCCTTACTCCTCCCTTCCTTGCATTTAGGGGAGAAATTAACAAGCCACATGTGCCCCAGTTACCCTTTAGCTCCCTTCAGGATTGCAATGCTAGTTATCAGGAGGAGTCAGGAAGAAAACCTTGGCATTCCACCATAATGGACTTCACCAAGAAGACCACATAGATCACATAGAATCTGAAATAATTTTGTTTCATAAAAACTAGCAATAATTGTTTCGTATATAAATGAAGTGCTCTCCTTAGGCAGAACTGCAGACACGTCATTTGTGTTGAAGTCTACAAAGTCTGATAATCTGAAAATTAACAAAAGAACTTGTGCCAGATTACCTCCTGTGGGACAAGATCAGACTTCGCTGAAGAGTCAGCACATGCTGTGTTTGTTCTCTAAGCTGATGGAAGGGTAAGATTATGTAGGGATAATAAGGTCTTTAACAATTCTGTTTGGCAATGCCAAAGCCTCAGGATTTATTTGTTAGGAGCAGTAAAATTTAGAAGCAGTAAAATTCACCAAACTTAATTCACCTATCCAAAATGTATGCATTTGGCCAAATAGTTGTGCTTAGTTGGGTTTTTTTTTGGGGGGGGGGAGGGGTTCCCTCCTATACCATGTGGGTTTTCAAGCATATATTTAGATGTACTGGGGAAATCCATCTGTCTATGGCATTTCTCTGCCATCCCCTTTTTCCTATGCTGTGTTATCTCTTCTAGTTTAGGAGGTAAAAACAGAATACTTGAGGGGATGAATATGAAATGTCTGGCAGAAAAAAGTTCTGAAAATGAAATGGCAGGAAACTAAATGTCCCGCTTCCATTTTCTCTCCCATCCTCACTCCATCCCTTTCCAGATCTACATTTATGCAAATATGAGCTCATTTGTATGAATTTGCATACATTTTCCATCTAGTGTCATTTGGTTTGAAGATGCATTTGGTGTTAGAACCATCTTCAAATACTTCCTCGCTGTGAAATATATGCAGAGAGTTGTTTAGAAATGAATGCTTACCATATGGTGTAGCCAGCACACCTGCAGGGTTTCAGAGAATAAAAGATTGGGTATTCCAAGGGTTAAATGGTATCATTTTTCATTAGGACAACATACTAGCAAAGAGAAGGAAATATAGAAGATCATGTTAGGAACTTTATGTTTCCATAAAAAAAAGTTTAAAAGCAAGGATTGCATTTGGGAAAAAGTAAAATTGCTTTCTTCCAGGCTTCATTTCCATCATTGCAGCATAACATAAGGATACAGAAAATGCTTTCCTTAAAAAAAAAAGAAAGAAAGAAAATCCCTTAGAACATATAATTTTGCCAAGAAATGTTTCAGAAATGAGATCTACTTTGGCCTTGTTAAACTATTAGAGAGCTTTAATTCCTACTTTATTGATACTCATCAACTCAATGAATTTTTATGAAATAACATGAAACAGGTTTGGAATGACAACAAAAATAATGCTGTGGAGGGAGAAAAAAAGCAGAATAATTCCAGCACGCACATGTGAGCACACATATGCACACGCACACAGATCCAGATGCGGTGCAGTGGCACAGCTGCATCCCCCTTTCAGACTGGACCATACTGGGGGAACCTCTGCGGATTATTTTAAAGTCCCCAAAGCAGGTAACAATTTCCCCCACTCCCTTGCTGCTTTCCCTGCTGTCTTGGGAGGCAGGGGATGAAGCTTCAAAGCTGCTTCTGCCCACCCCGCCAGGCTGCACAGGGCCTTGGCTCAGCTGGTAACAGTGATAGTGGGAGCACCAATAGGAAAGCAGCTGAGTCTCCATTCTCCACACCTAGGTAGGGTTGGGGATCCCCCCTGCCCCTCTCCCCCCAACACACTTATCACTGTTGCTGCTCTGTCACTAAGCCCAGCCCCACATGCAGTATAGCTGAAATGGGTAGAAGAGGCTTTGAAACTTCCCCCAACCTCAGGACAGTGAGGAAGGCAGCAGGGGAAGGTGAGGAAGGGGTAGAGAGGGTTAGGTTTAAGCAGAGATGGAAAGTAGAAGGGGCCTTTTATATGCTTTAAGGACTTTAAAAATGTCCCCTGAGGCTCCTGCAGTGCAGTCTGTCCACATTGGTGGGTTGCAGAAGTGTAGGCTGGGAGCAGCGGTGCAACATACCCCCTCCTCCTCCGCTGCAGCACAAGTAGCTGCTCCCACATCCCTCTGCCAAATCCTGGATCTGCCCCTACACACACACACACACACACAATCCTGGATCTG
>NW_017729008.1:7407915-7423125 GCF_001723915.1 Gavialis gangeticus | reverse complement strand
TTAAATTATGCAGAGTTCACTCTTAACCAAGTACGCCAACTTCCCATGGTGTCCCTTCTCAGGAAGTACACACACACACACACACACACACACACACACACACACACACATGCGCATGTGCCATAATACTTGCTTGCAGAATGTCACTAAAGGCCAAGAAGAATTTCTTTCAAATAGAAAAGGAGATATTCAGTATTATCTTTAAAATAATTCACTTCCCTTTAAATCTGTTAGGAGGGGAAATTTTCTTAATTACAGATCAAGCCCACTAGTGGAGATACAGTTTTTGATCATAGCTGCACATCAATAGGCCATCAGGTAAAAGAGTCCTCAGAAAAACATGCCAACTCCTATGTGTTACCCTGGGTGCCTCTGGAAGTAGTGATTATCAGAAATAAAATCATTGTCCACATTTTGTTCTCTTAAAGGATCTTCCCCTTTTAAAGCAACAATAGAGCCATGAAAATGAAGGGGAGGGGGAAACAAGATCTCTTGTGTTGATCAAAGTGATGGAAAATCTTCTAAGATTGTTAAAAATACAATTTTTGAGAGATTCTATTTTTATTAAGCTGAGTATGTGGAGTTATGAATATGGAATGATTGTTTACTATAGGCCATCTGTATAATAATACCCAAACAACAGTGCATAGGCTTCTGTATGAATTACATGAATATCCTAAAGATGTAGTAAGCATTAAACATTGGCTAAAATTAAACCAGGGAAAGGAAGGGAAATTAGTTCTATGTAGAACTATGCAGTTGTCATTAAAATATAGGGGTATACATCCTTGTTATCCTTGGAAGATTATCAGATCTTGGTACAAGCTCAACCCGGATTTTGCAGTAAATAGGAGTTTACAGATAGATCCCATAAATGAATCAGGTACCCAAAATGTGTATGCTGTATCACTTCACTTTTAGGAGCCTGGCTTTTGGACTGGAATCCAGAACCCTCTCTTTTACAGCCCTACAAAGCAGAGAAGAAAAGTCAGACACAGAATAAGGTCCAAAACAAAGAGCATTCTGAACAGTTTTCCTACCATCACCATGCTTGGCATGCAGCCATGTAGTCTCAACCAATCGGGAACATTGAGGAGATGCATGTATCTGACAGTCCTTTTCTGGGGTTTGGCTTCTTATTTAAGGTTTTCCACTTGGGATCCACATCCCAGAAACCTGTCTTAGGGGCAAATGGCTAAACCCTTTCTGAACAGAGTTCATTCTTTTAGAACATGGCCGGAGGAGGTGATAGTGCTTGAATTTTATATAAAAGCAGAAAAAATAAAGTACTGTTCCAGGTAAGCACTCATCTGATGATTAGGGCTTTCTTGTGGAAATGTGGGATTTGTCCCTCTCAGACTGGCAGGGAGACTGAGCATCAGATGATAAAATCTTCATGTCAAGACAAGCTCTCCCTGTTTCCTATTAACTTGTGCTACTGTGGAGAAAAGAAATCATTTGGCTAGACAGAAAGTGCTAGTACATGGCTGACTCTTTAGCCCAGGGGTTGGCAATATACTGCCAGTGGTCTAAATCCACCAAGTGATTGCATTTGAACCAAGAAGCTGAGATGTCTGTGTCAAGGGATGTCAGCAGTAATTAGGGGTGGCAGGTTGGTGGCAATTCAGCAGCAGGTCAGCAACCAAGTAGTGGTAAGTGGCAATGACAGTGATTTGGTGACACCTCTGTGGCAATGCAGGTGGAGGAACTGGTGGCAGCGGCTACCAGATTGGAAGCAGTAGCTTGCCTTTGTACCTTGCTCTTTTAATTTAGCTCACAACTCCTAAAAGTTTCCCAAACCCTGCTCTAGCCTAGTAGGGCACTCCAGGACATGAAGAGAGTCATAGAATCATAGAAAATTACGGTTGGAAGGGACCTCAGGAGGCCATCTTAGTCCAACCCCCTGATCAAAGCAGGATCATCCCCAACTATATCATTCTAGCCAGGGCTTTGTTAAGTTGGGCCTTAAAAACTTTCAAGGATGGAGAGTCCACCACCTCTATAGGTAACCTGTTCCAGTGCTTCACCACCCTCCTAGTGAGAAAGTTTTTCCTAATATCCAACCTAAACTTCCCTTGCTGCAACTTTAGACCATTGCTCCTTGTTCTGTCATCTGTCGCCACTTAGAACAGTCTAGCGCCATCCCTTTTTGAACCTTCCTTCAGGTAGTTGAACACTGCTATCAAATCCATCCTCAGTCTTTTTATATAAAAGCAGAGATAAAAACCTGGAGGGATGTGGGCAGTGGAGTCCCCCAGGGCTCAGTCCTCGGGCCCACACTGTTCAATTTCTTTATTAGTACCTTGGACGAGGGGGTGAAAAGCATCCTGTTCAAATCTGCTGACAACACCAAGATTTGGGGCAAGGTGGGCATGCTAGAAGGGAGGGACAGGATACAACTGGACCTGGACAGGTTACGGGGTGGGCAAATGAGAATAGGATGGATTCAATACTGACAAGTGCAGGGTACTACACTTGGGTAGTAAGAACCAGCAGCATACCTATAGCCTGGGGAACTCCCTTCTCAAAACCACAGTGGCCGAAAGAGATCTTGGAGTCATTATCGATTCCAAAATGAACATGGGCCACCAATGTGAGGACGCGGTCAGTAAGGCTAACCGCACCTGGTCATGCATCCACAGATGCATCACAAGGAGGGCCAAGGAAGTGATCCTCCCCCACTATGTGACACTGGTCAGGCCATAGTTGGAGTACTGCATCCAGTTCTGGGTGCTGCACTTCAGGAGGGATGTGGACAACACGGAGAGGGTCCAGAGGAGGGCTACTCACATGATCCGGGGACAGCAGGGCAGACCCTACGAGGAGAGGCTACGGGACCTGAACCTGTTCAGCCTTCACAAGAGAAGGCTGAGAGGGCACCTGGTGGCTGACTATAAACTTACCGGGGGGGCCAGTGGGGAATGGGAGAGGCCCTGTTCCCCTGAGTGCCTCCCAGAGTAACAAGGAATAACAGTCATAAGTTGTTTGAGAGTAGGTTCAGGCTGGACATTAGAAGACCCTACTTCACAGTCAGGGTGGCTAGGATCTGGAACCAACTTCCAAGGGAAGTGGTGCTGGCTCCTACCCTGGGGGTCTTTAAGAGGAGGCTTGACAATTACCTAGCTGAGCCCAATATTCTCTCCTGCCCAGGGCAGGGGGTCAGACTTGATGATCTACTTAACGTCCCTTCCGACCGTACATCTATGAATCTATAATCAACAAATTTTCTTTATTTGAGTTTACTATAAAAAACCAGTACAGGTCAAAATGCCTTATCTTAATTTCATAGGAAATGTCTCTTGTTGGTTCAGAAGTACTTTGAAACTTTGACTTTCCATCAAGAAAACTGAGATAAGCACTAAGGATGAGATGCACAAAGAGACATAAACTTGGTGACAAGGTTAGGTGCCTAATTTCAGAGATGGAATTCACAAATCTGAATTCAGCAATAAAGTTCTCTACATTTTTAATCAGAGGAACTAGGTGTCTACGATTTGGATTCACAATACTCAACATGGTCAGTATGAGACATCCCTCCCTTTAGCATATCATATCACTGTAACCACAGAGTATATAATTCTACCTCACCTATCCTGTGCCAACCAACAGATAATGCTGAAGAGACATATATGTCTAGAGTCATCTTTCCCTCCCAGAAATTAATTGAAACCAGGAAACATTGAATTCACATGTTTCTTAAATATTTTCTATCAACCATAGATTTTTTTCATGACACAATTTCTTTGTCTCTCATGATTTCAGGCATTTACTGGGAAATAAGATTTGGTGAGGGGGAGCGTCAAAATGGAAACTAGGAACCCTTCTCACTCTTCCACTTGTAACAGCTGAGTTACCCATTTATCTATGAATAGCCAGGTGGGACGGATATGTCAGTCTCAGCCCATCTCTTATTGAAAATGGGTGAGCCTTTGCTTGGCTAGATGATACAGGTACATTATTTTGATAGAAGTGCAGTTAGTTAATGTCATGGGTGATGTATGGCACAAGAAGAGTTAGAAGGGAAATAATGGTGATAATTTGTCAAAGAAAATAAGAGATAGAGTGGTAGGGTAGGTGAGGTAAAATGATACACTATGTAGTTAGAATAATATGATATAGTGCTGAAGGGAGGAAGAATAACACAGTAGGGCAAAAGAAAGACAACGGTGGAACAGAACAATGCATTAGAACTCTAGGGAAATTTAGAAGGAAATAAGTGCCTATCGTACTTCCACTGCTATACAGATCATAGAGTAATAAGGAAAAATGCAATAATAATTTTGGAAATGGAGTAAAAATATGAGACATTGACCAAGAAAGATGCATATAAGGAAAGGAAAGGAAGGAATATATTGACTGGCAGAAGAGGAAATCAGATCCAGAAACAGATGATTTTGTATAACTTTTGGCTAGGCTAAATCATTCTGAGTTACTGTACGCACACATCTGACTACAGTCAGTAGAGAGACTATATAAATAGATGAGAGGGGAAAGGTGCGTTTTGAAAGAGTTCAAATTATTTGTGGATATTTTTTACATTTTTGAGAGTTCTTTTGAGAAATTTATGAGTAATCAGGAAATTGGAGGAGTTGATGCATATTGGTGAATTAGAAAGTTACTTCACCAAAGAAGAAGTAAATATAGCTGTGAACATAAGAGTATTCAAGATTTTTCAATGTAGCATATAAAGAGGGTGAAATGACTGAAGTACAGAGGTATGAGTCATAAGTAAAATAGATGTAGTTAAACGGCAGTACCAGAGACAAAAAGAAAAGGTACAGGAGGAGGAATTTTGTGCAACTGCTAAGGGCACTAGAAAGACTCATTATTACAAGAAATATCCTATTATAACTTAAAATCTACAAGATATAAGAGGAGTCATGAGAAGCCCAGGTTCCCAACTGTGATGGAGAATACATACAATGCAAAAAGAAAGACTGCTTTTGGAGGGGCAGGATTCTCATTTAGATGCTATTTAGTTAGATAAGAGTACAGGAGATATACTGGTTGACATGTGAAGCTGACTGTGCTGTTTATGGACTAGTATGCTCCTCCAGTAAAAAGAAAACTGTTCATACTTAACTGTCTCTTTAGCTACATTAGCCCACCAAGCCATTTGTTTGGGGGAAATCAGAGTCATGAACTTTCAGTTTGATTCCTCTCACCTATGAAGTAATTATTGAAGACTATGGCTACAAAACGTCACGTGTTCCTCAAACATATAGACTGCTTGCATCCCTGCATAGCTGCTAGGCAAGGACCAGGCATGTTATGACTAACTGGTTCACTAGAAACCTATGAGGATAGGAATCTAAAGGTCTTGAAAAAAGTTTAGGTGTACTGGACTCCGGTTATCAGTATAGGAGTGTTTGTATTCTCTTTGTTATAGATATCCTTAGATTTTTCCAGTTCATAAGGTTATTGACTTGTACCAGATCAGTACCTGAAACACTTTGTAGATTTTTAAGACTGTTTCATAATCCCCAGAAGCAAAACAAAGAAAGATGTTTTGAGAAACAGAATCCTTTTATTTTTCTTCACCATGCTATAAAAAGCCACTATGGGTTTTCTGAATAGGATTAGGTAAATGAGTTGTATTCTCCAGGATGTGGATTTGAATGCCTTGTGGATAATAAGAGGATATAAATAAACTATCTGGCTGTCAAAACTGACATATATATCACTCTTATGAAACCAGAGATGGATTGGAGAATGAATTAAAAAAAAGAAGGATTACAAAATTACTTAATTGCTAAATTATGCATTTCAATATATTAGTGCAACCGACCTCGCCCCCTCACCTATGTTTGCATATAGCTTACTTTACAAATCAAGTCTTAGGTCTGCCTGAACCAAATAGCCCATCATGGGTGTCGTGGGGCACTAAAGTGCCTGCTCCTTTAAGGACAGAAACTGCCTAGGGCGAGGGCCCTAGGAGTCAGGCAGGAACCCCACAGGTGCAGGTTACTGTGGCAGCAGGCTAATGAGGGAATTACAAGGCATTTGGTGCTGGGGGGGCGGGGAAGATTGATTCTTTTAAAGGGACAGAGTGTGCCCTGAACTGCCCTGAACTATGTTATAGCCCAGGGGCTCATATTTTGATTTCTGTTTATAAACCAGTGGATCAGGGTGTGGCTACTGGGGAAGGTGGAGGACTCATTGGGGGCCCACTATAGTGTGGGGAGCCCAGCACCAGGGGGCGCACTGCCAAAGGGGGTGAGCAGACCCCAGAGCCAGTGTGGGCACAGAAACGGGGCTGTGGAGGACCTAGTAATGACCAAAGGCCTAGCTAGACTAGGGCCTCAGAGAGACCATGTGTAAATGCCATCTGCGAGGCATGGGGCATGGTAAAGGCGTGGTTTTGGAGCCACATATCTAGCCCATAAGGCGTGTGAGTATCATAAGACACTTCCTGAGTGTGGGACCCAATAAAGGGGGCCAGCAACCTGCAGGGTTTCGGGGAAATTGTCAGTACTGTGACTGAGCAGCAACTCGAGGGTACCCTCTCAATCCATCATCTATGACAGTAAGACATGGCAAGTGAAATCAGTAGGTGCCCATAGGACAGAACTTGCATGGTCACGGTGTCCTAGGGACATCACGGCCATCCCAGGGTGGCCATCTCGTGACAACGGAACTACTTATCTAATGTTTCAAGACAAATGTTCTGTTTATTCTACCACCTTCTTCAGTATGGGCAAGGAATGGTGGTAATTTCCAGTTTTACTAGTCACTGGAAAAGTGAGTAGGTTGACGTGTTTGCTGAACTCTGTGTTTAAGCTTTTTTCCAGTTCAGAATCTGTTGAAGCATAACTTCCACATAAAGCAGTGTGTGGGTTTATCAGGCTATTTTGGACTCTGGCCTTTTCTCATTTTTGATTAAAAAAAAATGCATCAATTTCTCACACCAGATCATGTGAAAATGCTAAGGAATCAAGAGAAATGTGGATTTCCAGTAATGCTGATATTGGATTTTCTTTTTAAATATAAGAAAAAAAATTCTTATCTCTAAAGCTACTGTCTCTGCTTCAGTGTAAAGCTTCTGTGCAGGGCTTTCCCAGGGAACTCCTAACTTCTTGTTATGGCTTTAAAGAAGCAGTATACATATCATTACTCCTATCCCCAGACAATGAAAAGACAGTAATGAAGTTCAACACCTTTGCAGTAAAATGGTCTCACTCTACCCGTGTGTATGGCATAAATCCAGGACAACTCCATTGTGGTAAATATAGTTGCACTGCTGTAAAGCAACAAGATGAGGTAATCAGGCATCAAAGGCTACTTTGATTGCCTTTGTGCTGATGAAAGGTATTTCTGGTTTCTGGGTTAAAATGGCTCTGAGTCCATGTGTCAATGCCCTTCTCTCCATAGCCAGACTGGAAGGATAAGCTAGGGGGTGATCAGTCTTCCATGTTCTTATTTATTTATGTCCCACACTGAAGAATATGCTTCCCATGAATAAATAATGGCTTCAAAGGCTTTTTTTCACTTGCCATGCACTTCCCTTCATATACTGTGCCTGCAGGCTGTGCATTTATTTCATAAAAACCCAGGTGGTAATAATGGGTTTTCTGTGTCTGCTGCAGTACAAGCTCTTACAATCATAAGTGCTTATGAGAACCCAGAGTCTTCCTTGCTTGCATTAAGTATTCCTCTTTAGACATAAGTGTCAACAGGTGTAATCAAGTGAAGGGAGTCATGTTGTGAGGCAACATTGCTGTGATAGAGTAAAGGCTTCCTGCTGAAGAGACAGCACGTGCAGAATTCTGCAAACTGCCTATATTTACTTGGCACCTATGCCCTAGTGAAACTCACATACCACCTTGTGTGTGGGCACAATGCCATCCTAACAGATGGGGATGAGTGTAGGCAGCCAAGAGACCATGTCTGAGCATCAAAAGTGTTTGTAGAGGGCAGGATTCCCAGCTAGGAATGTCAAAACAGCTGTCTGTCCTGAGTTTTGTATGCTTATGGGTAAGGTAGGATATGCCTTTGCTAATATATCACTCAGCTTGATTAATTAAAAAAAAAGTCTCCCATAGCAGCCAGCTTTTTGATTCTTGATTCATGTCCTGTTTCAGGGTTCAAATTACATTCTGACTCTGGGGAGGGGTCTTCAGCAGTGGCAACTGGAAACTGGAAGGAGCCTCTGCTGCCGTCCCTGCCACCACCTGAGGTGCAGGGTAAAGGACTGCCCATAGGGATGCCAATTAACTAATTCATCCAGGGGGTTGTTAATCCTCTATGACCCACAGGTAGTCAGGTTCAGGGGCATTAAAGTAAGTTAATTTCCCTGAGCATCGATCTACTGCTCAACCCCACTCAGCGTTAGAAGAAGTAGCTATGTACTACAATACAGGTAGGTTGAGCAATATAATCTGTATTACACAACAAAACCTGGGCAACAACTGCCTGACACAATATTCCCATTACACCCAAGCCACAACACAATAAAATACACCCACCAAGACAATAACCCAACACAAATTCCAAACCCAATCTCCCTGGTTATGCAACCAATCAACTACTTATTACAATGAGCTTTAGTCACTACACAGTTAACTGCTGTGCAACTTCACAGACAACCCAGAAACCACAGATGTCAGCAAGAACACCCTGGGTCTAGTCAGCAGGAGAAACCCTCTGACAGTCACCAAGGATTTCTAGCTTTTCCCTGCTTAGGTACAAAGCACCTCAAATAGGGAAAGGGTGATACTTTACCCAACTGCAGCTTCCACAGCTGAAGCCCAAAGGATAGAGCGTGGGACAGATAAGCCTCAGTGAGCTCAATCCCAGCGACCAGGTCACAGCAAGGTACCTGCACTTGATGAACTCATGCACCCCAAAAGCCCAGAGTCAGGACTGTCCAGCTAGAGTGAGAGCAAGCCCAAGGCCATGCCTGAGCCCCCAGAGCACCCAGAGCCCTTGCTGGCTGCTCTGGACAGGATTTTATGGCCTTCTAATCATGCCACCTCTCACTCACCCAATGGTCCAATCATTGCCCTTTTCACAATACCCAAATCAAATTCAACCCTGGGCAATACTTAAAAGGACCAATCAATTCAAACTATTTCAAACCAGTACAAGCAACAGTATAATAATGAACACATCAACACTGATAAACCGTTGCATTACTATTATACACGGCACATGCCCAGACCTTAAAAGTAGGTCATGACTTCATCAAGGTTGAGAGTTCAAACCCTCTAGAAACTTCTCACCCCTAGTCATATGGTGCATGTGTGGACTCCCACTGTTCTACGCAGGGCAGGTTGGGGGGCTCTCGTCTCTTATGAGGAGGCTCAGCCCCCCTGAGCTCCCCAGTAATTCAAACCCTGTCCTGTATGAAGATGTGAAGATAAATATTTGTTCTTAGGCTGCCTGTGAGCTAACTGGAAAAATGTCACAATGGGTTGGATGAATATTTGCCAAATCGTTCCTGAGCAGGAACTTTGTTTTGTAGTGCATCACGTAATTTTCCAAATGGAATCCTAAAGAGTTTCCACGGATATGAAAACTCAAGTTTTCATATGCAACAGCTATGTAAAACCACCTGCTGCCTTTCACAGAGCAACAAGTGACGACAGAATTAGAACTACAAAAGTGAAAAATGGCTGATATCTGAAATGATGCTGGATGTAGCTGGGAAAGGTCCTGCTCTAGTTGAGGATGATCCTGCTTTGAGCAGGGGGTTGGAATAGGTGGCCTTCTGAGGTCCCTTCGAACCCTAATTTTCTATGATAATCTGATCATTTATATTCAAACTGCAGCAAAACCATCAACCTTCATTTTCATTCAAACTAAAATAAATTCTCTCTCCCTAGCTGGGAGAACTTCATACAAATACTTCATTTAGAATAAATCCGATCTTCCATCACTTCTTAACCTTCTCTTTTACAGTTGGTTTCAGACATGACTACCACAACTACTGCTAACACAATTTTTATAATGCCTTTTTTATAACACTCAGACATTAGGCTCTGTGACTAGCTTTATAATGACAGTGTAGTGACTTTCTCTGCTTAAGACTGAAAAGATTGCCTTTCCATAGGCATTATTGCACTCACTACTCTTTGTTATTATTATGGGTCTACCAGGTGGAGTGCAAACTATTATCTTATTAGGATTTTAAAATGTGTAGTGTATTTATTGTCCAGACTGGCAACCTTTCCATGTTTAACAGTGTTAGGTTAACTGCTAAATATGCTTATCCCTTAATGTGAAGAATGGCAAAAAAAGTTTTGTGTTATGGAGTCATTTCACCATAAAGCCCTATAGAATTATTGACCTAAAATTGTTTTTAAAAATGTAATTTTTAACACAGAGGACATTCTGTACTATGATTTATGAAACAAGGTTAAGAGTGTCATACCTGAGCTTCTAAAAATGTATATTCTAGCAAATGACCTGCTTGGATTTTCTGTCAGGTGACACTTGTTCCAGTTGAAGAGCCTTTTAAAAGGACTATGCTGAACTTGGGCAGCAACAGCAGCCTGTATTTCATAGAGGTGATACAAGCTGTTCTCACAAAGCCATGCATATTTGCTCAATCTACTGTTAATATAAATAATATGCCATTTACCAGGAAAACAATATTTAGAGCAGTTCCTGAATGCAGGGGAAACCTCATACAGTCTCTGAATGAGGGGGACTGAAGATGAACACCAGTAATAGATCACAAAATCTGGATCAGTGTAGTGAAGAGGTGGGAAATTATTTGGGCTGGCGGTCCACTTAAGGAATTTTGGTGAGCTGTTGCAGGCTGCAGGGAGTGGGGTGCTAACCAGGCCTGGTATGGCAGCAGGGGGAAGAGGAGGAGGGCAATTGGTTCTATCTGCCCCTAGGTCATCTGATCTGCACCCACCACTGGGGGCACTGTATGGAGACCTGCCTGCCCACAGTTAGGGCATGCTCAGCCTGGTAGATGGGATAGGGCCACAGCCAGGGGGAAGTGGTGTCTATGAGTGGAACAGTTGGGCAGAAGCCAGGGACAGGGCTGGGATTATGGGGAGGTGACAGCACGGGGCCAGAGCCCTGATTGGGTACTACTGCATATCCCTGTGATGGGTGTGTTCTGTGGGCAGAAACCTGCAAGCAGCAGATCATAACTTTTCCCCAGGTCTTTGCCCCATGCTGTCACTGCCCTGTGATCCTGGTCCCGGCCCCCGCCCACCTATCGTTCTCCCAGATGTCACTCCCTGCCAACCCATGGCTCCATCCCATCTGCCCAACTGAGTGCACTCTGCCTGAAGGGGTTCTGGGCAGATCTCCATGGAGACTATTTCCACTCACTCCATCCAGTATCCCCAGTGGTTGGTGCAGGGTAGATGGCCCAGAACCAGATAGGATCAGTGTTTTTGCCAGGCTGAGTCAGGGTCCCCCCTCTCCCTGCCTGCAACAGCTCACCAAAATTCTACTTGGCAGCACCCCGGCACAGGCAGCTGGACAGAGTGAGTCACATCCACAGTCCTGCTGCTGTGCTGCCTCTACTCCACTATGTGCCTAGAGGCAATGGGACTGGCTGCAAGTGCCACAGCCCTGAGCTGCTTCCTGTGCTTAAGCCAGGTGGGCTGGATAAAATGGATAAAATCCTTTAGAGTGCCATGTCTGGCCCACGGGCCATATTTTGCCCACCTCTGGTGAAGTGTAATCTGTTGCAAATATACCTTCTGTGACAATACTTCTCTAACTCCTGAACACTAGAGTCTTACAGGAAGACTGAGGAACTGTCCTGGTATTCTGAAACATCTATAAATAGCATATTAGGAAAATGAAATAACAAGTTCAGCCCAATCCTAAAAGACACGTGGGGAATAAAAATAACTCCCCCCCCCATCCCTCTCTCCTTCAATGGAAAGCTTTTCTTTTTTTCTTTTTTTGTCCAGAACAGATTGCTAACTATGTTCACACTTAGCCAGATCAATGTTGAATGCATGATTGATTATTAACCCTTTAAACCTGCATGACCCACGCCCTATCTAGCACAGCAGAAATAGCTGTCCGTATTTATGCCTGGTAACTTGCTACCGCTTCTGGATCATTTTCGTACTAGGTACCTCAAATTCTTGCTTTTCAAGTGCAGCACTCCTATTTGTATAACTCTAACCTCCCCAGAAACCTACTGTGAACCTTCCAACTCTCACTCCTGTATTACAGTAATAAAGGAACACGGGTGTTGTCTAAACTTGTTTTTACTATCATTATGATAAAACATCTGGAACCACAATTACTCCTTTATGAAGTGAGAAAAAGCAACATACAACAGTGAAAGCTACTTTATCAGTTACTTTCAACATATTACTTGATATGACAAAGCTACTCTGTATCTCATTTCTCTTGAAAATAAGGGACAGACGATTTATAAAAAGATAGGATGAGAAGAAAAGAATTCCTATGCCCCTCTCCTTCCCCCACCATTTTCATGGTACTCCTAGCTATACTCATTCCTCTGAACTGAGACTCATTTGGGCTAGGTACAGACATTCAAAAAGCCTAAAGTGGAATTGATCAAACCTTTGCAAGTTTCTCTAACCTACAAGGAATAGACTGGAAACAAACAGAACACATGTCGTCCCATTGGTGGGGCTGGGCACAAGGGTGCCTGCACTGGCAAACGCCAGCAGGTTGGGCACACTCCCACAAGCTCCCCACAGTGCCAGACACTGCTGAAAGCATCCAAATGCAGCTGATCAGCAGGCCATGCCTGATTAACTGCTTGACACCCCCCACCCCCAATCCCCTGCTGTCAGCCATAGAGAGGAGGGGAGCCAGCACATAATTTCTCTCTAGCCCCACTCCCCCCAGCTACCAGTGGTAGCTGGGCAGGGGACAGGGGCCTCTTCTTCCCCCCTTCCCTCTTTTCTCCCCCTTCAGCTAACAGCTGGCAGGGGGGAAGGGCTGGTCAGAGAAGCCATGCTGGGCTAGTCAATGGGAGAGGAGAGAAAGCCCCTGCTACATGCCCATTCCTCCCCCAGTCAGTGGTTCTGACTTTGTGGGGGGTGGCCAGGTCAGGGCCGTCCACTTTTCACTCTGGCCACTAACAGATGGCTTGAAGGAAGGTCTGGGCAGAGAAGCCATATTAAGCCAGTCAATGGGCAAGGGGAGAAAGTCCCTGCCATGTGCCATCCCCAGCAGTTCTGGGTGGAGGGGCCAGGGCAGGGGAAGGAGCAGGGGGCCTTCACTCTCACCCACCCCTCCTTTTCCCATGCTGCACAGCCAGGCTGACAGGCACAGGCAGGATTCAGGGCTGGGGAGCAGAGGCTTTGCTACCTCAGCTCTGTGACAGCCCAGGGGTGGAGCTGGACCAGAACTGAGCTAGAGCAGGCAAGTGCAGGCTGAGGCTAGCCTACCCGCCCTGTGACGGGGATTAGCAGGTAAGCCACAAAGCAATGCCAGGGGACTGTGGGCTAACTTGAGTCAGTAGGGGATCTGGAACAGAAGTTAAATAGACTGGTATAACCTAAATCAGTTAAGTCTGATATTACGTCCATCCAAGTGTATCTTAGACCAGGTTCTGCTACTCTTAAATTGTTTTTTGTGCACTGAATTTCTGTTCTGTTACAGGTTTAGACTGGTTGCTGATAATTTATACCTGTTTATGTATAATTTCTGTATCTAGCCTTGGTCTGAGACTTTGTGAGGGATAGCAACCTGAGCAATTAATTTGTAAATTTCACTAGGTCTGAAGTGTGCCAAGCTACTTAGCTCTAGTAAGCTTTAGGCAGTCTGTGGCATGTCCAAAAACATGTCCAGAAGTAGAGCTTAAGTATCTGGGGATCTTTACCAGGAAGAACAGAAGTACCTAGGGACTCTAGGTTCTTCCAGCATTAGGCAGCAGCTGAATCAGGGCTTTGAGGCTCTAAATTCTGGGCCTAAAGTAGCAGTTAGATGACACTTAGACACTTTACTCTTTTAATGAATCAACCACTTTGTCCCTGTCATAAAGATTTAGAATCAAGAAAAGGAGGAGAACATTTATACACAATCTACCCTCCTATCGGGCAGTTTCTGAAAGCAATGAGGTTCTTTCTTTTTTTCTGGTCTTGTATCCTGAGAGGTACTGAGGCTTCTTTTTGAACTCTGCACTGGCACAGTTCCAATGTGATCCTACACAACTTCATTTAGAAAGCACCTTATTCATTCAAACATCCCAAAGCAACACATACTTTAAAAAGGATTAGGGGGTATCAGTTAAAAGCAATATGAAAAAGAAGAGCCTTAATCTTACTCTTAAAAATATGTAGTGAGGGTGATTCTCCTGAGCCCAAACGGTAGCAGGTTTCTGATAGAAGGGGGGTACTGCTTAAGTGTTTAGTGCCTATGAATATATTTTGGCCCAAACAAGTTAAATTGTATTTATCATAGCCTCCTTGGAGCAATCTTAAGGCAAAACCTGTATAGATAATTGCATCAACCTGTAGGAGCAGAATTCCCAGTAAGAAAAATAAACCCTTGTCCAAATAAGGAATAAAAGTTCAGTCCTTATACAAGTCACTGAATTAAAAAAAAAATCCTTTTTATGCAAAAAATAAAGGCAATGCTCCACAAAGTTTTGCAAAGAGCAGAAAAATTGCTTCCAATCATACAGACGAAAGCAGTGGTAGCCCATCTTTTTGCCACAAATTAGCCACAAATTTTGCCAAAGCCTTTTTGCCACAGGCTTGTCACAAATTAGTCCCACACTCTCTGCAAGTGCCACTATGATCCCCTTCACCTGCTTCATTCATTGTTGTTTTCTGCTCCCAGCCCTGTGCTCCCTGCTCAATCTATTGCTCTCTACTTTCTGCTTCCCTCCCTATGCTTCCTGCCCAATTCACAGATTTGCTTTCTGCATCCTCTCTTTTTTGCCACCATGCTGCCTGTCCCCTCCCTGATTTGCTATGTGCCACACACACAGGCTCCCTGTACCCTTTTGGCACTTGTGCCACAGGTTGGCCACCCCTGTACTAAAGCATATGTGTTTTGGAGGCTTGGGAATATTGAAGTGAATTAAAATGTTCAGTGACTTCTTTTAAGTGCTTTCTCATTCTGTGTGTGTGGCTTCATACAGTCACTGCTCTCCCAAGAGAAACCGCAAGTATATAGGTTTTTTCTCCCAGAGTAAAAATGTCTGTTCCAGGAAAAAAGTAACTTGGGAACAACTAGGGATATATCACTCCCAGGAGTGTTTCCCTTGGGTGAGTGAATGTCTCAGAAGAGAAAACAGTCCTC
>NW_017729008.1:7378062-7407873 GCF_001723915.1 Gavialis gangeticus | reverse complement strand
CCCCCCCCCCCCCCCCCCCCGCTGGGAAACAGTGTGTCAATTGCTGGACTCTGATGTTCCAGCAGGGAGCAGAAAACACCCCCTCACAATCCATACATGGCGCTGCAGAGAAACAGTTGACTATGGGTCAGCCAATCAGGGCTTCCCTATGCATTGCTACCTTCTGTCATGAGGCAAAATAAGAGAGCATACAGAGCATGCTGAAATGTGTGCACAGGGGTCCCCACCTCGCGACTGCACCATGTCAGCACAACAAGCTATCCACTCTTCAAGGCCTGAGCATGAGAATGCCTGTACAGCTCTGGGTAATTTTATTTACCAGGGCCATGTCTATGTGAGACACTGACTGTTTAGTTGTTACTGAGCAGGCATTAAATGCCTGCACAGTAACCTATGTTACTGTACAGTAGCACCAATGAACAGCTTCTTTGCCCAAGACTACTGCACAGTCATGTCAGGTCATGGTTTCTGCAATATGACGCAGCTGCACAGTAGTCTCATGCTACCATGCAGAAAGCATCTTGTGTAAATGTGACCCAGAATTCTCCCAGATTATCCGAATGCATAGACACAGGCTGTGTGTGCGTGTTTGTGCATTAAAAACTGAATGCCACAGTTTTACTATTTTTGGTAACACAAAATGTGAATCAACAATGTTTCATTGGTTAAAAATGACCAGAACGCATAACACATATATGCAACAGGACCAGTTCTAAGCAAAATTATAGAAAGAGAAAAAAAACTTTAAAATGTCACCAAAAATTCTTACCACTGCCTGCCGCTCCTTTGTCTTTTGGACATAAGTTTTATGCTATGAAAAGAAAGGTGGTTTCTTGACAAGGAACTGTGATTCTGGAGATTAGGTTTAAATTCCAGATCATTCAGATTGCTTATATTACCCTGGGCATGTTAATCTGTACATTGTTTCCCCATTCATAATAGGCATAATAATATTTTGTTTCTTCCCACCTTTGTTTTTCTTGACAGCTTAACAGTGTATACATATGGCATTATTCAGAAATAACTGTCCCTGAATAAATCTATGCTGAAACAAGATTTTAGATCACTGAAGCTCTGCTTTTGCTAAATATCAATACCTAGCCATATGGGAGTCCAAAATCTAGGCACTACTGTAACACAGATAATAGTAAATGCAGTGCTAGTATAGTATACAACTTTCATAAGAAACAAGCAAATATTAATTATTCAATTTAAACATTAAAGACCACATTGTGGACCACCCTTCTTCAGACAAAGATACTTTCCTCTGTTGTCTCTAATACACATGCCAGCCATAATTCTACCTTGCTAGAGCCTTCTAGTTAAACAAGCTATTCTGAAAAGCTGTGGCAAACACTATCCAGCAGAATTTGCTAGCTGGTGAAAACCATACAGTGCTTATTCTTCAAAGATAATCCTGGAGATGAGTTCTTCATATGATGTAGATTCCTTTGCAGGATTGAACCTTAGTATGGAATTTGTGTGGGAGATACTCCACTGGTCAAGCTTTTTGTTAACAGCAATTACCAAGTGACAAAGAGGCAAGGGAATGAAAAAATCTCAAATGCACTTTAATAGTAAAAAATCTCTTTTCATTGGTCTCTTGGATTTTATGGACAGTCATTTACTTAGAAATAGTTTTTGCAGTGAATTTTGACAGCCACAGCTTAGGCAGTGCTTCTGTGGATAAATGGTTAAGAGTTATTTTTCCATAAATTAGCAAGAGAGAAAACCCATAAAATTTGTCAGCAGGCTACAGAAGAGTGCTATTTTCAAGCAGTACAAATTGTGACTGGCTCAGCACCATATGGTATTTAATTTTCTCTGATGTATGCATGTGGACAAATTGCATTTAGGTAACTGGAATGCTGTCAGTTAGAAGATAATTCTACATATACTTGAACAGGTATAAAGCAAAGGTCCCTGATAATCCCTGCATCATTTCAAAAAATGGCCTTTTTATTCATGCACAAGTACAAGTAAACAGGAAGAAATGTTAAGGGCTTGGTTCTTGAATAGATCTGACGGTCACTCTTTATTGCTGAACCATGGCTTGACTCAGAACAAATACTCAAAATAAACACATGTGGCTTTAAAAATGCCTGCAGGTATTTTATAATACACATCTTTCTTAGAAACTTGATTGGTTTTATCTTCTAAGAATAACATCTGTATTGTACCTTGTCACAATGATATGACAAAATGTCATGCTTATTCAGGTGGATTTTTCCCCCTCCTATATAAGGTCAAACTAAACTGGATGCTTGGGATGCAGTAAACATTTCTGTTTCACATTTTTGGAGAATTTTAGGAAATGAAACACAACAGATGTAATTCGGTGACACTCCATGGAAGCTTCTATAGCTATATCATTGTCTGTCAGCTGAGGGTCGGGCCTTCACTGTTTCACATAACTCAGTTAATCTGTATACATTGTTTTTGTTAACATTATTTTAAAAATATATGTCTGTTTTCTTTATTCTCTTAAAACAGTCAGAGATTGGTCAATCACAATTTTTCCTTGAATTATATTTTAAAACAAACATGGGTCAGTTTTTTAAATAAAAATGTTATCATGGACATTTGGAAAACACTTTGGCAATAAAATTATGGCGCCAGCTTTAGGAGGCAAGCACATGGTATCAATTTAATTTGAAACGGTACCTGGCTTCCTCTCCATCCTGAATCAGCACTTTCAGGAAATACCATCCAAAAGAAGGGCCAGGATTTGAAAGAGAATTTGAAGAAAAAAAGTAGAGAATGGAGGTGTTATGGTGAGAAGAAAGAGCAGGAAAAAAAATGTAAGGATAGTTTGGGGAGAAGGGTTATGCTTTAGACTTAAGATGACCTATTTCATCTGCTACTGGAGAAAAAAATAGTATAAAATTAAAATGAGGCCTTTCACAAAAATACAAATTATAAGTGAGATGGATTTTGGAACAAATGTCATAGACATTAGGGCTGGAAGGGACCTCAGGAGATCAATGAGTCCAGCCCCCTACCCCAAGGGCAGGAAGTCAGCTAGGGTCAAAGGTTCACAGCAAGATAAGCATCCAAATGCTTCTTAAAGGAGTCCAGAGTAGGTGCTTGCACCACCTCTTGAGGGAGTCTATTCCAGGCCTTGGGAGCTCAGACAGTAAGGATGTTTTTCCTTATGTCCAACCTAAAACAGCCTTGGAGGAATTTGTGACCATTGGACCTTGTCATCCCATGGGGTACTCTGGTGAACAGGTGTTCCCCCAAATCCTGATGCACACCCCAGATGTCCTTATAGGGAGGGAGAATAATGACACTGACACTGGAACCTGTGAGCCAGTGGCTCTTGGCCAAAATAAAAGTAATATACTCTTTGCCAGGAATAGAACCCCTCCTAAATTCCAAATGAGATAGAATACAAAAATAAATCTCTTTCAAAGGATATTCAAGACTACAGACTATGTTAAATACTTAGGCAGTTGTCCTTTGGATTTCTACCTGCATGGGTGATTTTATAACTACTCAGCTGAGGGGGAAGCAAGGAAACCATGAATGAATTAGCCTAGTTTTTATTGATGTAAATGGATACTCTGGAAAAAATTTAATTTATTGAACTATAAAGCTATATATCAGGGGTGTCAACCAGAGGTACGTGTACCCCCAGGGGAACTTGAGATGGCCCTAGGGGGTGCCTGCACGCAGGCAGGGGGGACGGTGTGCTACCTTGCAACATCCCACGCTGCTATGCAGGCACTGCCCACCCAGCCGGACATAGAGGGCAGGGGAAGCTTGCACATGGCTGCTGCCACATGGCTGCCACGTTGCCACATGTCTGCTGCCACTCTGCATCCAGCTGTGCGCCACCTCCACTCCCCACCTATTCCCCCCCACTCAGCAGCCAGGGATACACTGCTTTGCATCCAGCCACTGGAGGTACAATGATCTAAAAAGTTGAAAACCCCTGCTATGTATTATTTGCATATATTTCGTGTGGAAATCAACACTATTTTATGGAATAAGAATGCTCAATAATAACATATCAATCAAAGACCAAAAAAAAAAAAAAAGCCTGGGGCAGGTATTTAATGAGACTGATTCCTTAGAGAGATGAGAAAGTGTTCATAAATATGCTGTTCATGGCTTGCTATGTAGGAAAAGAACTGGGTAGTAGACAATACAATAGACAAAAATTACTACTTCTAGTCCATAAATAATATTGGTTTAACATAAGTAAGACATAAAGGACTAAACATTTATAATAATATAAATCCCAGGAACATAACATTCCAGCACAAACTTTCTCACAACAAAAATTGTTAAATGACTCCTTTTTGTTATCAGTAGTAATCCTTGATGTGATCTTGGTTCTTTGTTAGAACATATTTTCTTGGAAAGTGGATTTCAGGAACTTTACAATAACTCAATTTCTACTAATCTGCAAATTTTAAAGACAATTTAAGAAACCACTCACCCCCCTGCCCACCCGAAGAGTCTAAACATATTAAAATCTTTACAAATTATTTATGAGTCTATATAGAAAGAGAAATAATTTTATCATTATTGCTAATTATTGTGATTTCACAACATTTAGTGAGAGTCTAGGATTTCTGTAGGTTGTGTCTTTTATTGAACCAATTTCAGGACTAGGATTGCAGGATGACACAATACTCCTCTAAGACAATGAATCTATCCAGCATGATGTAAAGAGAACTTTGAGGTACTCCTGAACCAACAGTTGATTGTGATAGATACCACCATCAAGTCCATCCTCCAACACCACTAAAGCAGATCCCTTGCCAACACTCCTATTCTAGAAGAATTCTGGCATGCTGTCAAGGAAACAAAAAACAACAAGGCTGTTGGACTAGATGGCATACCTGCTAAAATCTTCAAGGCTGGTAGCAAGGACCTAGTACTGAGATTCCACAAATTTATTCTTGGAATTTGAAATAATGAGGAGATCCAAGGGGACCTAAGGAATGCCAACATCATGACTATCTTCAGGAAAGGTAATAAGTCTGTGTGCAGAAACTATCAAATTATCATTCTCCTTTCCACAGTAGGGAAAAATCTTCTCCCACTTCCTCCTGAACCATTTTCTACCTCTTGCTGAGGAAGTACTGCTGGAATTTCAAAGAAGTTTCAGACCATCGTGTGGGGTAATTGACATGATCTTTTTTGCCTGCCAGGTCCAAGAAAAGTGTTGGACAACATCATGACCTGTGTATGCCTGTCATTGACCTCACCAAGGCCTTTGACTTTGTCAATCACAAAGCCTTGTGGAAAGTAATGGCCAAATACCGATGCCTTAAAAAATAAATCAAGGCCCTGAGGCTTCTTTATAACCAGATGACTGCAGCCATTCTTTGTTGCAGGTTGGAGACAGATCCAATTGTTATCTGAACTGGGGTGAAGCATGGATGTGTTATTGCATCAGTTCTGTTCTCCATTTTTTGACCATCATCCTGGTTCTCAGTAAGGAAGGCATTCCTTCCAAAATTAACATTAAATAATAAACAGATGGAGGGCTCTGCAGTCTGGTGCATTTTCTCTTGAAGACCAAAGTATTCAAAATAACCATCCTTGATGTTCATTACACTGATGACTATGCTATCTGTTCGTACTGAGAAAATCCTCCAGGCTGAACTGGATCTCTTTGCAGAAGCTTACCAAAATCTGGGCGACTCTCTCAACATTGAAAAGACTAAAGTGCTCTATCTGCCTGCTCCAGGCCATGGATGTGACCCCTCTCCTCAAATTATCATCAAGGAAAAGACCCTGGAGGTAATTGAGCATTTCCCTTACCTTGGTAGCCCCCTCTCTCAGAGAGTAAGTGTTGATGAGGAGATCCAGTACAGGACCCAGTGTGCAGGCACTTCCTGTGGGAAATTCTTTCACTATGTTTTTATTGATCATGATCTCTGAAAAAACACTAAGATACAATTCTACAATGCAATCATCATCCCCACTCTCTTCTACAGAAGTGAAACATGGGTGACATACTGCTGTCATCTCAGGAGCGTGGAGAGGTATCACCAGTAACACCTCTGGAAAATCCTCCACAACAAATGATAAGTTTACCACAGAAATACCAGCATTCTTACTGAGTCATTGTTGCCAGCATTGACTTGGTGTTCCTCAAGCACCCACTTCTCTGGACTGGACATTGAACATTGTGTGTGGATGCCCAGCTCTTGGTTCCCAAAACAAATGCTCTATACCTAACTTAGTTGTGACCTGATATCTTATGGCAGCCAGAGGAGATTCTACAAGGATAAATTAAAAGCATACCTCAAGAAAACAGATACCAATATCAAGAGTTGGGAGGATCTGGCTGCTAACCAACTCCAGTGGCACTGGAACCTCAACCAAGCAGCAGTCCACTTTAAGGTAAAGTGTCTTGGTCTTGGAACAGAAGGGGGAGGGTGGAGATAGGAAAAGAAAAGAAATCCTGAACTATGGCTTGCTCTTCCCCCTTTGAAAATATATGCAACTTTTACAGGTGGATCCGTGGCTTTAGGGTTGGATCTTAAGTCCCCTCAAAATCTATCAGTGAGCTGTGGTAGAGATCATCCTTGAACCTAAGGATTGCCAATGACAATGATTTTTTTTAATCTCATAATTTTTAAGTTTGGCTCATGATTTTGAGCACTTAGGTACTGAAGATCTATTTTATTTGCTGCTGATATGGAGTCATTTAATACAGCATATCACATTTTGGTTTAGTAACAAACAGTTCTCACTACCATATCAAATATAACTGAAAAAGCAAAATTAATTAGATAGGCAGGTTGTAACATCTGAAATTGCAGCCTGGCCAGGTCAGAGAAGTCACCATTCCGGCCCTTGTGAAAAGACTCAGAACTCATTTTAGAGCCTGTTTAAAAATATAAAATAAAAAAGATATATCCATAAAAATCCACAAAAAAACACATTGGGCTGAGTTCTATTCTCTTTGTGTGCCTAAATGGCAATTTTCTGGCTGCATAAGTGGCATTTTTGGCACTTATACACAGATTTAGATTCTGTTACCACATTATTGTGGTTACATAATGTGTGCTCATAGAATGATCATTTGCATTATGCACTGGCTAGACACACACATAGCTATGTATACATGCACATTCTGGATGTATAAGTGTGTCCAACTCATGAAAATATAGCTAACTAGAAACCTATGACTCACAAGTATTAGACCAGAGAGAAAGAAGGATCCTTCTTAGTTTTATACCCAATAGCTAAGTGGTAAAGGCACTTGTCCAAAAAGCAGGAAAGCCAGATTCTAGGCCTACCTCCATGATAGGGGGCTTGCATCTGTGTCTGAGTCCTAGAACAGCATTCTAACCACCATACTACAGGTTAGGCATTAACTAGAGCCATCTTCAACACTCCTTTTGAAATTAGTAGCCAAGGTTAAAGTTTTCCTCATCAGGTTTACAATTTTCCTAATCTTCATCAAATGGATGTTATCTCTGGGCATCTGCCCTCTTTCCTGGAAAGCCCACCCACTGTCAAAGAATAAAAAGCCTTCTCATCGACAACGTCTTTTGAGTCACTATGTAGACAGCCATGCCCCACTCAACTCTGCCACCGAGGTCTAGCACTTCAGTCCATCGAGTGCTGGTTCTTTGGGCCTGATAGCCTCATTTGCTTGTATTAGCAGGACACACCCTCCATCTCACCCACCATATCTTGATTCTTTAAAGTAAGAAGGGAGAATCCTTGATTATCTACATCTGCCTTCATGAGTATCTCAGCTTGCTATTTCTTAGGGCTCCACCTCTCCTTACACCACATCCTAATGCCAACCAGGTCTTTATGGTCTAGCCAGGCTATGGGCCATCTGGTGATAGGATGGCAGCATCTGCAAAATAGGTCACTTAGTCAGGCTCAGGACCAGTAAGTAGTACCAATGGGTTACAGAAAATGTTCTGCCCTGTCATGGCAATCTATAGATCCGGCTGGCTGAGCTGTCCGGATCTGGGTTTGACTCTGAATGTGTGTAGCCTATACCCTTCTGTAGACTTAGGTATCCCATGTCTTTTCTCTTTTAGCCCCCTTTTTGAGGCAAGGCAACCTGATGCTTAATATGTTGGCCCCTTAATCACAGTACACGGGGCTTCTATGTCTATGCCCAGCAGGGCTAGTCTGTCAGACTTTCAATTTTCACACCACCAGTGGCATTAAACCTCAGTGCAACTATGGGACCCTGGATCCTGTCCTGTAATAGACTCACAGTTCATCACTCGTGCCATTCCAATGGTGCAAATGACATCACTCAGTTCCTCCTCATTGCATTGTTTCCTTCTCCACAGAGTGACTCAGGTTCCATAGTCTAATCTGATGAGCAGGTTCTTCCCTGCTCCTTTCACCCCTGCCAGGGCACACTTTGCTCAGGCTGCACGCTCCAGCAGCTGTGGTTCCAGGTCTCAGCTCTCCCTCCAGCCAGTGTAGGGTGTGTCTTTATGATGTAAACCCCTGCACATCAGCCAATCCAGATCTGGCATGAGCTTGTAAAGCACGGCAGCTGCTATGCCTGAAGTTCTCCAGACCATGCGACCAGTGTCCTTGTAGGTAAGTTCCAGCCCCCAAAGAGATCAACTACTTCTGCACCCCACCCTCAGAGAACGGTGGTCTTGTCACCCTGGGGTCAGTCGTTAGGGTACTCCCCACTATGACACACACATTTACTTTCATGATAATATGATCCTTTCCTGGGCCTGTATGTCAATAAGAAGATTGACAAGAAAATCAGTCTTATGTCAAACTACTTTATCTTCCTGCTGAAAGCCTCATAGTAATCTTTGATCTGTTTAGCACAGTGGCATTCAATCTTAATGGCACATGGGCCAGATGAACTGGACATAGCCAGTCCATGGGGCAGACCTGGTGTATGTAGCAAAATTTTCAGTTCAGATCTAGTTTCTGAACTGACCCAGTGCACTGAATCAAACCTGAAAACTGACACTGAGTGCCAAGTCTGGAGCCATGCTCCAAATCCAGCCCTGTACATGGATGAGCCCAAAAGGGTAGTGGTATGAAGGATAGATGAGTTATGGCAATATCTCTATTACATCCTGAAATTTGGATTCCAGGGAGAGAGTAAATATCACAAGATTCCTGGTCTGAATGACAAAGATCTGAATGTCTCTGCCTCTGTCAGCAGAGTTGCTGACCACCACAATCTTCCTCCTCCACTTTTTTTGTGTGGTGGTTATCAAAATGCCAATCCTGGGGCTATGCCATTCCTGTTTTCTGGTCTGTGAGTGTGACAGGCTCATGCCCAGCACCACTGCCCAAATGCTGTGGGCATTCTGGGGAGCCAGGGACCTGGTCACCTTAGGAATCCAGATAGAGGAACTCTTAGGGAATCATCCCTGAGCACTGGGGAACAGTGGCATGGCCCAGTGAGGGCTGGAAACATTCCCTACTCACCCATAGGGACATCAGCACCAGTGGCCAGGTGGCAGCAGTGGCAGACACAGCAGCCACCATGCTTTAGAAGTGTGTGCTCACTATGGATAGGCAGGCATGCCAGGGCATCCTGTATAACCAGATGCCCGGTACCACTCCAGAAGGAGGAAGGCCCAGTACAGATGCAACGTGGCACAGGGGCAGAACAGGGGATGACACCTATGTCCAGTGCTGGGTATATATGCCCTGAGCCTCTGGGGCCACATATAACCCACTCACCTGCCAGGATTTAATGTTCCAATATGTAACCCTGTACTGACCTGGAGGTGATACAATGGTTCTCTGTGGGCCCGGTGTGGTAGTAGTGGTGTGTCTTCTGTGGGGCTTCTCCTCCACTATACCCCATCCCCTTCCCCTCAAGTGTTATCACTACTCTCATTGGGACATTGTAGGTGTTGCTGCTTGATCTTCCCCACAGGGAGATGTTGAGGTTTGGATCTATGTGGTTCCTACCCATGCTTATGGTTTTGCAGGGGGAAAAAGGAAAACTAAATGGATAAGGTGAACTCAAATGGTTCAGACCTGGCAGCCAGGCAGGACACTGGTGCCTCACTGCACAGAGCTTCTCTCCCTTTCCAGGGTACAAGTTACTTTGGATCTTGCATGCCCTTCTCACCTCACTATCAGGCCTCTTGTGCCTCTGGGTGATATGCCTTCCCTGGGCAGGCCCTTTCCATCGTGGTGCTCTGCCAGGTCTTGCTTTGTCTTAGGGTGGCTACTATCATGCCCCCACAATCCTCCCTCCCAGCTGCCTGCTACCTGGTCTACAGATGCTTCCAATGGACCCATGCAATCTGGGTACTTCTTTGGGGGGCTCTACCCTGGTTTCCTCACAGGTTCCCTCTGGATACCTGCCCCTGACTTAGCTAAACTAGAGTCCTCTGATGTTAGCTCTGGACAAGTGCCCAGGACCTTCTGTGACATGTAGGGCACAGCATGTTTCTGCCAGCCATTAGGCATTCCAGCAGCATCTCTTGAGTGTTTCTGGCAGGAACAGTACTCATATCTTTTCCATGAGTCTCAGCTGGGAGAGATTTTAAACACATATATTTCATAGACATAGACATTAGGGCTGGAAGGGACCTTGGAAGATCATTGAGTCAAGCCCTTCACCACAGGGGCAGGAAGTCAGATGGGTTCATAGGATCACAGCAAGATAAGCATCCAAATTTCTTTTGAAGGTGTTCAAAGTAGGTGCTTGAACCATCTCTGAAGGCAAGCTATTCCAGACCTTGGGGGCTTGGACAATAAAGAAATTCTTCCTTATCTCCAGCCTGAAATGGTCTTGTAGTAATTTATAACCATTCAACCTTGCTGTCCCTTGGGGTGCTCTGGTGATCAAACGTTCCCCCAGATCTTGGTAGATGCCCCTTATAAACTTATAGTTGGCCATCAGATCGCCCCTGAGCCTGCACTTTTCCAGGCTGAAGAGTCCCAGAGCTCTCAGCCTGTTGTCATAAGGTCTGTTTTCCTGACCTCTGATCATGCGTGTGGCTCTTCTGTGAACTCTCTCAAGCTTCTCCACATCCTTTTTGAATTGTGGAGCCCAAAACTGGATGCAGTACTCCAGCTGCGGCCTCACCAAGTCCAAGTACAATGGTGAAATGATGTCCTGGGATTTTCTTGAGAAGCATCTATAGATGCAAGCCATCATTTTCTCGCTTTACTAGCCACAGCATAACACTGAAGGCTCATGTTCATCTTGTGGTCAATCATGACCCCCTAGTCCCTTTCATCTGTAGTGTTATCCAGTGTAGCACTGCCAATGCTATATGTATGCTGCAGGGTTTTCCTCCCAAGGTGGAGAACCATGCATTTTTCGGTGTTAAACACCATCAGATTCTCATCCGCCCATTTCCTGAGCCTGTTGAGGTCAGCCTGGATCACCCTTCTGTCCTCAGGTGTGGATGCTTTACAAAGTTTGGTATCATCAGTGAACTTGGCCAGTCTGCTTCTGACTCCAATGTCCACATCATTAATGAAGATGTTGAATAATACAGGTCCAAGGACAGAGCCTTGAGGGACCTCACTGGTCACAGGGCCCCATGAGAATTGACTTCCATCAACCACCACCCTCTGGGTCCAACCACGGAGCCAATTCCCCAGCCAGCAGATCGTGGTGGACCCAAAGCTGCAGTTGGCCAGTTTTGCAGCTGATTCATCAGATGCAGCTGATTCATCAGCTGTCACATGGGGGGCAGCCAGCTGCCTACCCCTTTGTAGGGAACATGTCTGGTAACACTTTGAACTCTCTTGCAGTGGGGACAGCTTCTAGCTCTTCTCCAGGTGCCCTAGCAGGAGTGAGAATGGCTGGACCCACTTCCAGTGTCCCAGCTGCCATTCCCTCCTGTGCCAGTCTCCAGCACATTTTTGTCCCACTTTTCTGGGGCTCCAGGCTAATCAGAAGTGTACTTCTGGTTGACATGGTGCCAGCCTGCTCAGGTACCACCTGGCTGTCCATCCCACTGCAAGCAGGTACATTAGCTGTGCACCTGTTACAGTGGGATATACCTTATCCCTACCATTCCTTGTTTTCTCCAAGTTAGTTTTACCAGTAATTGACATGCAGTGTGAAAGTGGCTGCTGATTTCATACATTTCATAGATTTCATAGACATTAAGGGCTGGAAGGGACCTCATGAGATCATCAGGTCGACCTCCCCCTTGCCCCCCCCACCATAGGCAGGAAGTCAGCTGGAATCAAGTGACCTCAGAAAGAAAGAAATCCATCTGTTTTTTGAAGGAGTCCAGAGTAGCTGCTTGCACCACCTCTGGGGGGAGTTTGTTTCAGACCCTGGACACACACACCGTAAAGAACTTCTTTCTTATATCCAGTCTAAATCAGCTTTCCTGGAGTTTATAGCCATTAAACCTTGTTATCTTTTGGGGAGCTCTGGTGAACATATGTTCTCTCAGGGCCTTATGTACCCCTATTATGAAGTTGTAGGTTAGCACCAAGTTCCGCCTGAGCCTCCTCTTCTCCAGACTGAAGAGTCCCAAGTCTCTCAGCCTCTCCTCATATGGCCTTCCCTCTAGGCCTTGGATCATACAAGTGGCTCTCCTCTGGGCTCTCTCAAGCTTCTTCACATCCTTCCTGAAGTGGGGGGTCCAATAGTGGATGCAGTACAGCTGAGTAAAGTGGGAGGATGACTTCCCTAGTTTTGCTTGAGATGCATAGGTGGATGCACGCCAGAGTTTGGTTAGCTTTGCCTGACACTGCATCACATGTGTGGCTCAAATTTATCTTGTGGTCAATCAAGACCCCCAAGTCCCTTTCAGTTATGGCAATTGTAGCACTGCTGAGCCTGTAAGTATGCTGAGGGTTTTTCCTACTGAGGTGTGTCACCTTGCACTTCTCTGCATTGAAGGTCATCTGGTTTTGGTTGGCCCACCTTGACAGTGTGTCCAAGTTAGCCTGTATCCCCAGCCTGTCCTGCAGGTGTGACGGCCCTTCCCAATAATTTGGTATCATCCACGAACTTGGTCAGTTCACATCTGACTCCTGAATCTAGATCGTTGATGAAAATGTTAGAGTACTAACCTGACTACCAAGCTCTGAGCGACTGCACTGGTAACCCTACACCAAGTTGATTTGCTCCCTTCAACTTTAAGTCTGACCCCATAACCAGTTGCCTAGCCATCGGACCATATGTTGATCAAGGCCTCAGTTCCCCAGTTTAACCATGAGAACATCATGGGGAACCTGGTCAAAGGCATTCTTGAAGTCCAGATAAATTATGTCCACGTCATCTCCCTTGTCCAGGGCAGACATTACCTGGTCATAGAAGGAGATGAGGTTGGTCAGGCAAGACCTGCCAGTCACAAAGCCATGTTGGATAGCTTTCAGAAGCTTGCCTTCCATTAGTTTAGTGTTGATGGATACCTTGGCAATTTTCTCCAGAATTTTTCCAGGGATGGATGTCAGACTGATTGGTCTATAGTTCCCTGGGTCATCCCTCCTCTCTTTCTTGTAGATAGGGACCATGTTGGCTCTTTTCCAGTCGTTCAGGACCTTGCCTGAGCACCACGATTCTTCAAATATCCCTGACAAGGGGGGTACAGTGATATCTGCCAGCTCTCTCAAGACCCTCAGGTGTATTCTGTCTGGTCCTGTGGACTTGTAAATGTCCAGTTTCTCAAGGTGTTCCCTCACCTGATCCACATTGATTTTTGGGCCCATCACCCACTCCCAAATTGTTTGCTTAGTTCTATATAAGAGCCCTGAATTCTGATTATCCTCCTTCTTCTGGAAATCACATATTCCTATTTGTCTTCTTTATCCTGAAGCCTATCTTAAATCATCTTCTGATGCCTCTTGTCTAGGAAGTCTTCATTCTCTCTGATAATGTGCAGGGCTGACAATTGTACTATCAGTCCTTGAACCTCTTCCTGCAATATGGTCACCAGCTTACACTTGGTACAAGTTCAAGTCTGCCTTCAGGCAGGAACATAAACATTGAACATCCCATAAAGTCACATCATCTGTTTCACCAGTTTCTATCTTTGTTTTCCTGCTTCCTTTGAAATCTTTTAGAGAAGGGGAACCTCCCACCCTCTGTTTTGGCTCCTTTTGAAGGCAAATACACTCTGTTCATAGCTCACTATGCTCACAAGAACTGCTTGTTTTAAGACTGCTTGGACATGGCTTATATCCAATCCTGGTTCACATGTCAATCAACCACACAAGGCCCAACTTAAACAAAGCACTTCAAACAGGATTACACACATGTAGTCTAGCAGTCAATACAAATAGGCACTATTCAGACACAGTCACTGCAAATAGTCACCCAGATAGTCACCCTGTAAACATGCAGCAGAACCTTCTGTAAAGCAGTGTTATCATAGAGTCCTTACTACTGCTCTTCTCAGAAGTCCCCAGTCAAACTTATTCAGTTAGCTTCTTCTTAGTTCACTATTTACTGTGCTTCACACAAGGGGCTGCCTTTTATCAGGTTTCTTGATCTAAACTATCATTAGTTTCTAAATGCACAGTAGCATATGTGAGAGCTTTAAGGAAAATACCATATTTGAAAATGACTGCTGGTGACAGAAAAGAAAGGGTAATTTAAAAGAAAGAAGTTCACTCAAGCTTCAAAAAGGAAGTAAAAACATTTTCAGCAGAGAGGGTAGAAACAGAGACAAGTCCCAAGTTAATGATCCTCTGTTTTAAAGGATTGTGGATCATCCACAAAGAAACTGAGGCTTAAAGGAATCCCCAAAAAAGCAGTACTTCTAGTAAAAATGGCATCACAGCACCAGGAATCATAATTTATCAGTCCAGAACAGAGAATCTTCTTGGACTGAGGTCAGTGTGCAGAAATATACTAGTACCTTTTTCTAGTACTGGGCTAAATATATCTTCAGCTTCTTGTATTCCTAAGTACATTGAAGACAAAAGGTAAATGTCACAAGCAGAAAATGTAGATATAAATCAATGGTAGAGTATCAACAATAATAGAGACATCACTTAAAAAAACCAAAGCATTTCAACAGAATTCTATACCCTTAAAAATTGCAATATTTTTATTTGATACTCATACATGCGGCTAGTGATAAAACACAGAGAAGCAAAGCAAATTGAAGGTACTGAGTTGCTGCCCTAATGTGTAAGTGACAAATACTTTTGTTTTGAACATTTAGAGGATTTTAATTAATTACAAATCTATATATTTATAAGCTAAAAACTAAACCTACTAACGTATAGGTGGATTTTGTGGAAAAGCTTCTCACCTGTAAATTATGTTTTTGTAATAACAAGCTGTGCACAGCAAAATTACTGAACTCCAAATATTCTTGAGGTTTTTTCTACAGAGATCACACAAACCTATAAAAAGCCATTCAAATACTATGACTGTTCTAATTATGGCTATTCTAAATATATTTTTTACATCCACTTAAAGAAACTACATAGATCATTCCTGCTCTCATCTAAAGCTACAAGGACCAACATCCCACTTCTGAATTTGAAAGTTCAGCAAAGCCCATGGCTGTAAAATGTAGGACATCATGCTCTGTCTCTTTAACATCAGTTACATATAAATATCAAAGGGTTTCCCACATGACTCCGAAACTGGCTTAGAGGTTACAAGGTTGAGGTACTGGTAGAAGCAATTGTCTGATTTCAATAAAGAGAGCTCAGGTTCAAACTTTATATCATCTGGCCTCCTGAATTATATAAAATTAAAGGCATGACATGCATGGTATCAGAATTGAATTCTGTCTGTATGAAACAAGGACTTCCTGGTGTGTTTGAAACACAATGAGCACATCTGCATGCGCTCATTTACTGTGCAGTAACCAAAATTACTGCACAGTATGGGTGCACAACTACACAAGCATGCCCGTACTTCACAGTAAATATGGCAACTTATACCAAATTGAGTGTAAATTTGATACCTCCATCAAACAGGTATCAAATTTACGTGCAATCAGTTACTACACAGTAACTCGTGTAGGCACGTTACTGTGCAGTAACCCAGGGGACCTCCCTGCTGTGTCTGGCCAGCCCCAGGGAGCTGACCTGAGCCCAGCCACAGGGCTCCTGGCTGACTGCTTCTCCTGGCTTCAATTTGGGACTAAAGTAAGTCCTAAATACTGGCAGCTGACTCTGGCATCAACTTGGGACTAAAATTAGTCCCAAGTGCTGGCAGCCAGCGCTGGCTTCAATTTGGAACTAAAGTTAGTCCCAAGGGCTGGGTGCCAGGTGGCCAGAGGCTGGAGTTCTCCCTAGTGACCACAGAAGCACATGGCAGGCTGCTTTGACCTGAGACAAAATTTAGTTCCAGGTCACCTGCACATGTAGACACAAGCCTTTTCCCGCTTACTGTGCAGTAATTTACTGCAAAGTAAATTTAAGCCAGCATAAATGCATGTGTAGACACGCCGAATGATTACATAAAAGTGAAAAGAAAAATAAAGCTAAACTAGACAAGGACATTTTATGTGGGGTTGCAGGCTATTCCCACCCTTTTCTTTACATGGCAATCCTGCTGAGAAATGGAGGGGATGGAAACAAAGTTTATATATCTGTATATGAGCTAATAACAAAGAAAGGGATTTACCAGAAGCCATTTGTTGCATACAATGGAATCAAAGGCTTTGGAAATTTTAACACATGAGAAAATCAAATTGAAAATGCTTTGAATATGGTCTTCACAATGCATAAAAAATATAGGTAGGAAAAGCACTTAGGAAATCCTAATGGAAATTCTGAATAATATCAGCTCTGGTGTCACCTGCAACAAAGGAAACACCAGATATGAAATATCAGAAGAGGTTGGAGATATTTAAAACTTAATAGTATCATTATAATAGAGTTAGCCTAGAAGGAACACAGACAGATACTCAAGAAAGTGATGGGAATGATCCTTAGCGCAACAGAGTGGCCTGTCTGTAAGAGCTAGGCCCCCTTAGAGCTAGCCAGCCCTGTTCTGTGGCAAAGACCCTTCAAGATGAAGTGCTTGGACCTGGTTGTGAGGATTATCAGACTGAGCTAGGAAGGATTCTGGTGATTCCTATAAGGGCTGAAAGAGCTTAGTGGTGGAGGAGCACGCTGGATGTAGGGTAATGCCTGGGGCAGGAATCTTAGGTAAATAGTCTTTCAGAGAATGAAAAAAATATAACTCTCTGAGTGTTCCTTTTTAAAAATAATTGAAGCCCTGACAGAAAGTGCCTGAGCCTGTCAGCCCCCAGTTGATAAGTGCTATTGGCACTACAAACAGGGAAAGAGACAAACAGACTAAAGTACGAGGGCAAGTTAGGGATTACTTATAAAAGCTAGATGCTTTCAAGTCAGTAGGGCCAGATGGGATGCACCTGAGGGTACTGAAGTAATTGGCAGATTTCAAAACTATTGACTATCCTTTTTGAGAATTCACAGAGGTTAGATGAGGTCCCAGATGACTGAAAAAGACCAAATATAGCACCTATCTTTAAGAAGGAAGAGGAGGATCTGGGCCCTACAGAGCAGTCAGCCTGACTTCTAGACTTGGAAAAATCATAGAGCAGGTTTTCAAGTAATCATTGTGAAACACCTAGAGGGAAAAAAAAAGTTGATCAGGAACAATAAGCAAGGATTCACCAAGTGTAAGTTACATCTGACCAATCTGACTTCCTTCTATAATGAAGTGACAAGCATTATGGATGAGTAGAGAGCAGTGGACATGGTATATTTTGACCTTAACAAGGGTTTTGACACTGTCTCCCAAGACTTTCTCATTAACAAACTAAGAAAATACAGACTAGGTGAAGGTACTGTATGATGGATTCAGAACCCATACTCAGAGAGTATTTTTCAATAGCTCAATGTCTTGTGGAGAGGAGGCATCAAGTGGAGATCCCAGCAGTCTGTCCTGGGTCCAGTTTAAAATCTTTATTAGGGATTTGGATGATGGGACTGAGTGAATGCTTACTAAATTTTCAGATGACACCACATTGGGCATAATTGCAGACACCCTGGAGGGCAGGGCTAGGATCCAGAGTGACTTGGATAGACTGGTCCACAGTCAGTCAGATAAGATTCAGCCTGGATAAATGCAAAGTCATGCACTGGGGATAGTGTAAATGCATGTACAAATACAGCATGGAGAACAACTGGTTAGGTTGCAGTACTGCAGAGAAGGACCTTGGGTTACAGTGGACTATAAGCCAAATATAGGCTAACAGTGTATGCTCATTGCAAAAAAATCCAACAGCATACTGGGCTATATTAACAGAAGTGTTGCTTACAAATGAAGGGAAATCATTCTTTTGCTCTATTCAGTCCTGGTGAGGCCTCACCTGGAATACTATGTCCAGTTTTGGGTCCTACACTTCAAGGAGGATGTGAACAGTCTGAAAAGATTCCAGTGGAGGGCAACAAAAATGATCAGGGTCCTGGGAGGTTATACTTATCAGAAAAGGCTAGAAGAACTAGAGTTATTTAGCCTGGAGAAGTGAAGACTGAAGTGGGATTTGATAACAGTCTTCAAATACCTGAAGGGGGGGTGATAGAGAGGAGCAAGCCACAGGGATTTTCTCTGTGGCTGTAGGGGACAGGATTGGAAGCAACGCGCTCAAGCTACACCAGGGAAAATTTGGGCTGGAGATTAGGAGGAACTTTCTGACTATGAGAGTGGTCAAGCATTGGAACAGGCTACCTAGAGAACTTGTAGAATCTTCATGCTTGGACACATTAAAAAGCAGGTTAGGCAGACACTTGGCTGGGATGATTTAGTTGGGGCTGATTCTACCTTGAGGAGGTGAGCAGGCTAGATGAACTTATGAGGCCTATTCCAGCTCTTCTTTCATATGATCCTATAAATAAACACCCAGTCCCGATCTAATAAACTCAAAAGAGGGCCTCCATCTTGTAGATATCTTTACATACCTCACAGAATTAGGTACTTAGATGAGGTGCAGGGCTGCACTAAGGTAGCTAAGCTGTTTTTGATCGAGAAGCAGCTTGGTAAATGAATAACAGAGGTAAGCTGTGGGTCTGAGCATAAGGTTGAGGACATGGAGAACACAGGGGGAATGAAAGGTGGAGGGGAGGCAGATTTTGGGAAGGTGGAGAGTGAAGTTGAGTGAGCTCAGGGTTGCCAACTGTTCATAGATTTACAGATACTCCATAACAACCAAGCTAAAAATTAGGGGTGTGAGAAGCTTCAGTCGCCAATTCAGTTCAGAGAAGATTCGGCCCAATTCGGCCACCAAATCATAGAATCCAAATGGAATTGGGAGACCCATAAAAGCTCCAAATCAATTTGAAGCATCCAAATCAATTCAGAAAAGATTCGGAAAAGATTTGGTGATTCAGAAAAGGCAGTTTTGTGGGGAAACAGAAACTGAGAAGAGGGAGAGGGGGAGGAGGGGATAAACTGTTCTGATATTGACATCTGTAGCTGGCCAGTGACTGTGATCTTTACCTGAATTCCCTTCCATTCACAGTTCTCTGGTGGAGGGACACAGAAACAGCATATAAGGCTCTGTGTGAAGCCTTTCTCTCCCTTTTGTGACCTGTCTGTCTGGAAGCAACAGCATGTAAAAGGTACTGGCTGGAGTGGCTGGCTTCCTAGTCAGTCTCTGGCTAGCCTGTCTTCTTGGAAAGGATTGGATACACCTTTCCAATATATTACAGATAGAAGATATATCACAGATAGAAGATATAGTAAACAGATAGAAGGTATAGTACATATAGAAGATATATTACACACACATACACATATATTAAACAAATAGAAGAAGATATATTGCATGTAGAAGATAGATTACACACACACACATTAAGCAAATACAAGATATATTACACACACATACATATTTTCCAGCACAGCAGCAAACATTTTGAAGCGTGCTGGAAAGGCAGGAGCCAGGTCTTCTGGCAGGGGAGGGAGAGGGGCTAGAGGGGTAGGGGGAGAGCTGCAAGTCCTCCCCCACCCCTGCAAACATAGACACACCCTCTTTCCTGGCAGCAATGAGTCTTTTGCTGCCAGTGGGAGCAAGGAGGAGAGAGCAATGCCTGTCCCTGCACCTGCACCACCTCCACTTTCGGCAGAAATAGCCACCAGCACCAGCATGACAGTTTCCTTCACCCCAATTTCAGCTCCCAGAATGAGCCTCCCAGTGCCGGAGCAGGAGCTGGGTCTGGAACCAGGGGAGCTCAGTGCCTTAGCCAGGGAAATTCTGGGGAAGGAGGGGAAATCTGAGTTCTTGCTCCTGTAGCAGAAAGCCCCCTTTTTAAATTTCCCTTCTGGACATTGATATAATAGAACCCCTTTCTTGCCTGCACACCCCACACCCCCATTTTGTGCATTTCTTTTTCCTTCTAAGTATTGGCAGAGACCTAGCACCCTCCTTGCATGGGTGTGGCAAAGCTCAGAGCAAGTCAGAAAGCTGAAGTGGCATTCTGTAGGAGAGACTTACAAACTACCTTTACATATCAATTAAACTCAGTGTCACTAAAGAAAACAAAAGAAGTAAAATATCCACTTCAAAATCTGTAAATATATCCTGGTGCTAACCTAATTCACTTACTGTCCCCGGTAACCTTTGATCCTCACTATCTCACATTACATTTTTATATATTTCTCACAGTCCTTTTTTCTATTTCATCTGTCTCATCTTTACCATGGCATTTTGTATTTTATATTTTATAGTTTTAAACCCTTAAGGAATGTACTCCCTGTAGAATCAAGTTACACCCTGGACCATTGTTAAAAGCTGCATTGAAATTGTAATTGTAAAGTGATAAAATCTGCTATATTGGGTGGTCCCTTGAATGAATGCGAGTATGAATGACAAACCAAATACCTCTGGCTGTTAATTGACAATAGTTTAGCCAGAGGAACTTACTATTACAAAACTCTACTCTACAAGCCATTTTAGGCTAATCAAGCCAGTTCCTGGAACTAAGCACCCACCCTATTGACTATTATTGTAACCCATGACAATACAGCTATTAAGCCAATAAGTCAAGGGTGGACTCCCAAAACTTCATGTACCAGCAAGCAGAGACCCCTCTGACTAATAACGACCATCATGTATTACTCAAAACCCATGTGGGATGGTGAGCTCCAGATTGGGCAGCCAAGAGGATGCTGAGAGATCACACAAGTCTGCCAGAAAGGAATAAAAGACAATGAAGCATGACCCTCAGTGACATCCTATCATCCAGCACCTGACCTACCGAGACAGAAGGACAAGCAGGTGACCTCCTTCTGGAGAAGACAGCATCTTGAAGGAAACTGACCATCGGCAGCAGACTCCAGGGCCTTAGATATGTAGAGATACTGACACCAGTGCTTTCACAATGACTACAGCAGCTACTGTACCCTGTATTGCATGGGTTTAAATTACATGGGTTTGAATGAGTGAGTGCATGTGTGTGTGTGTGTGTATGATATGGTGACCAGTACCACTCATAACTCAAAGTTTGCATTTATGATTGTATTTGTAACTTCACTTCTCAGACAATAAACTAGAATTTATGATGATCCCGAGAGTTGGTCCTTTGTAGCCAATACTCCACACCCCTCAAATTTCCCCTAAAGGCAGGTCTCTTCTAGAAGGTACTTAGGAGGATGCTGTGGGGGCAGGTGGCTCAGCTTCTTCTGATGTTGTGTCTCTGTCTGCTGAGGAAGGGAATAAGGCAGGGTCCCCACCTTCAACCCAGAATGGGGTGGGTAGTATAGTGTGGAATCATTTTGCATTGGCAGATGATCCCAGATATGCTACCAGCCAGCACTGCCAAAGGCAGATCAGCTGGGGCAAGGTGCTGAAAACCTCCAGCCACCACTTGCATGCACAGTCCTAGCTGGGGAAAGCCCAGACCTATAAGATCTTTGAGAGGCCTGAGGCTTACTTGTTGCAGTGGACTTGAGGCTTCAAGTGAACTTAGCTACCTGGGATGTCACCTGTAAGGCATGAGCTGCAGTGTAGGGGAGGTACAGAGCTACAGAACAGATGCCACCCCTAGACATCAGAGGCCTAAATGGGCAGTCTCCTGCCTGAGTAACATCTGAATCAGTTTCCCATCAAGAGGAAGAGGCTTGGGATTCTGACTGGCCTGATGGTGGGGCTAGGGCCTAAGGCAGAGCCAAGGTCCCAGAGAGGGGACCACAGCTGGAGGGGGTGAAGGATGTAATCTCTGAGGCATGTGCCACAGTGTAGGGGAAGGTACAGAGCTGAGGAATGGATGCCACTTCTAGACATCAGGGGCCTAAATGAGCAGCCTCCTACCTGGGTGTCTTGGAAATTTGCTCTGTTAGTGCTGCCAGTGCAGAGGCTCTCTTGTAAGCATCATAGTAACAGGCCCTGCACGTGGCCTTTGCATGACCTCTGGGCCTGTCACTCAAGGGTGACCTAGTTTCCCTGTCAGACGCATGCCCAGTGTGAGGGAGGATAACAGTGCGCATGCCCAGTTATGTTATATAATCAGACTAGAAAGTTCTGTGGAGTTTACATTCTGATTGGCTACCTAAATTCTGATAAAAGCCTAGTGAGCCCCCTCCCACGGGGGGAAAAGCGAGAGAGAGAGAGAGAGAGACAGAGAGAGAGACCCGCGTAACTGGAGACAGAGGCTGACTCCTTCAGGGACTGTCCTTCAGTTAGGCCCTTGGGCCTATTGGCCTCTCTCCCCGCCTGGCATTCTGTATCGTTAACTGTACTGATCTTCGGCTTCCAACTATCTTCGACCACGATTCCGGATCACCCTTACGGACTTTGACTTCAACCTCGGCGTGACTTACCTGGCTCCTGACTTCGGCAATCATCTCGGCTACCCAACTGTTCTGTGGACTGGCGACACCGACGCGTTACAGTTCTGTTTGTTATTTGTCTTCCTTTATAAACTGTTGACCATCCCTGGGACTTACCTGACAGGCAGCCGCACCTATTCCCGGGCTCCGGCACCGGGAGTAGAAAGCAAGGGCCTGTCGGCGAACCCCGTGGGACAACAGGTTCCCCCTGTTGTGTGTTACTAACTGTAACTGAAGACTCCGTACCTGCGCTCTACCAAGCGTAAGTTAATAAACCCATTCAATTAAAGAACATCCAGCTTCCGTGTCACTCAGAACTCCACCGCCGCTAGACCCAGCCTGTTCGTTCGGGTTCCACCGTGACACTTGGGACCCTTTCTCTGGGGAGGGAAACCCAGCACTGGGTAACATCTGAATCAGTTTTCCATCAAGGTGTGGCAGATGAAAGAGGGCTGGGCGGTTGACCCAGAAACAAGTGGGCAGGCCAAGACCTAACCAGCACCAGGAAGGTTCCCTGTTACAGGTTACCATCCCTGCTGCATTCATTCTGCTCTGCCCTAGCACACTCAAGGCAGACAAGTTTTTTGGGTCAATCTGATATATTTTATTAGACTAACTGAATAGTTGGAGAAATAAAGCTTGGCAAGGTTTCTGGTTTAAAAACACTTCATCAGGCTGAAGAAGCATCTGCACTTGGTGTGTGTGCTCTTCCTGGATGGAATAAATAGAAAAGAAGCCAGAAGCTGGGATATGCCAGAAAGCCAGTCAGTGAAAATGTAATTGGAGATGTCAGGGTGTGAGTGACAGGCTGGGTGTGTGGGGGGAGGGGGATTTAGCAGCCAGGTAAAAGTGTAGAGGTACCTGGGGAGTCAGATGTTCAGCAGGGTATAGTGTGTCATAAATCCAATGTCTATATTGAGGCCAGGATTTTTTATATCCAGTAGCTTTATGAAGTGAAATTTGTAGGCTTTTCTACAAAAGGAGTTTTGTAAATTCCCTTTGAGGATCAGGACTGAGAGACTGAAGGGAGAGTGGTTTCCTTGTGAAAAAATGTGCCCCCACTGGTAATTGAGTGTTCTTGTCTTTAAAAGATGTTCGGTGTGCATACATTCTGGCACGCAATTGTTTGGTCTCTCCTACGTATTTTCCATCAGAGCATTTGGTGCACTGGATGAGATATATAATATTTCTGGAGGTGCAGCTGTATTATCCAGAAATGGTGATGGTTCAGCTGTGGGATGTAGTAATTGTGAAGGTACTGGAGACATGTTGACAGATTTTTCATTTCTTGTCAAGGTATGGTCTGGATCCATTTGGTGTCTTTTTGGCTCTTTGACGTTTGCTTCTGGTGATGAGGTTAGTGAGGTTCAGTGCTTGTTTGAATTTACAAAACACTTTTCACAGACCAGCCTGTGAACTTCATTTCATCAACCTCTTGGATACAAAAACTCATGGACTCAGTATAGACACTATATTTATGACACACTATAATCTGCCTGACATTGACTCCCCAGGTGCCTCTCCACTTTTACCTGCTACATCCCCCTCCCCACCCCAGCCTATCTCTCACCCCGTGACACCTCACTTTACATTTTCACTGACTGGCTTTCTTGCCTGCAGTCCAGCCTCTGGCTTCTTTTCTATTCATTCCATCCAGGAAGAGCACATACCAAGTGCAGATGCTTCCTCAGCCTAATGAAGGGTTTTTAAACCCAAAAGCTTGCCAAGACATATTTCTCCAACTATTTGGTTGAGTTAATAAAAGATATCACATCTACTCAAAGAACCTTTCCTGCCTGTTCCTTAGACCAACACAGCTACAACCAGAAACCCAGCTAACACAAATAAGTGACATGAGTTTTGCTTTCAACAGCTGAGATGCACTTTCACAGAAGCCCCTGCACATATCTCTTTGAAACCTGGTACGCTACATGCCCTCAGAAGGGGCTACCATCTCTGCTGCTTTCACCCTACTCTGCCTTAACACACACACAATGAGTTTTGCTTTCACCATTTTGAGGTGTAGTTTCACAGAAACCCCTGCAGCTATCTCCTTGAAACTTGGCAGGCTTCATGTCCTTAGATGGGGACACCATCTCTGCTGTTTTCATCCAATTCTGCAAAACAATGACAAAGTTACAAATATTTAGTGATTTCCCATTATAGTTTATGGCTGAATCACCAAATCACACCGAATCAGTGCCGAATCTTTTGAATCTGATTCAGCCAAATTGATTTGGGACAGTGAATTGAATCACCAAACTGAATCACTTTTCCCCAAATTAGCCAAATCTGAATTTGAATCGAATACTGGCCACTTCACACAGGTGTACTAAAAATACGTGTCCATAAATACCATAAGACAATTGTGCTGTCTATACATCACAAAGCCAAAACAGCTCCACCAAATTAGGTCTGTAAAAGCATAGAGCTAACTGAAGCTCTGTGGTCAGAAAATAAGCTGGACACAGTGTTGAAGCACAGCACATAGCAGCACCATGCGGTGTAGAAGTAGGAGCACAGCACCCTGAGGTAGTTCTTCTTAGGGCTTTGTGGCTCCTTCCCCAACCCCCACAGCTGTATGCTAGTACAGGTGGTGCTGGCATCTTTTTGTAACCTGGCTGGATGTCAGGTAGACATTCAGCCATCTTTCTTTGGAGGTCCGTGCTGGTACACAGGATAGGGCTAGCAGGGATAAGGATGGGAGGTCGGCTGGGAGGGCACCATGGTCTAGTCAGGTGTACCAGGATATGGGAATGACTAGGGCACCCCTGGAGTGGGGACAAAGGGTCATTTGGCATGGAGGGTCCCCTGGAATGCAGACAGCACAGTGTAAAACCTCTGCTGCAGTCAAGAAAGATTGCCAAATCAAGAATTGTTTTTGACTGATAATCTCCACACTTCTTTACTGTGGTTTGAACCCAGCCTTTGTCCAGGGTCTTGAAGAAGGCTGGCATTCACCTTATATAAAGCATATGTTAATAAAAAAATACATATTAATAAAAATAAGTTTGGTCATCAGTAAAACAAATTGCAGATTGTCATTAAAAAAAATGTCTTGGATTGTCAACCCTGAGTGGGCTGTGTGTCTGCGCAAACTGCTGGAAGTGACCTGTAGGTTGTTGGTTGTAGCCATGTTGGTCTAAGGACATAAGCAGGCAAGGTTCTTTGGGTAGATGTGATATCTTTTTTTAGACCAACTAAATAGTTGGAAAAAAGTGTTTTGCAAGTTGTCAGGTACAAATACCCTTTGTCGGGCATAGGGGGACTCTGGTATACAATAACACCAGCGAAGTCTCCCTATGCCTGACAAAGGGTGTTTGTGCTCAAAAGCTTGCAAAGAACTTTTTCCCAACTATTTAGTTGGTCTAATAAAAGATATCACATCTACCCAAAGAACCTTGCCTCGAAGTGCGCTGTGGAATTAAAAAGTCCAGAACCTACTGAAGTAGAAAATTCACCATTTTCCTTGGTAGTTTGTTCTATCAGTAATTGCTCTCACTGTTAAAATCTGTGTTTAATTTGAGCTCATCTCTCTTCATTTTCCTACAATTGTTCTGGTAATGTCTTTCTCTTCTAGGAGCTCTGTAGCACCTGCATTTTCTCCCTGTGAAGGTGGTGACACACCTTAATCAAATGTTCTTTCAGTCTTTTAGAAAAATACTGAACAGCTTAAGACTTTCACTTCAACACATTTTCTCTGGCTTTTGAATCATTCCTGTGGCTCTTTTCTGTACCTTTTTTCCAGCATCTTTTCTTTTTAAAATGTGGGCACCAGAACAGGATGCAGTATTTCTCCATTGATTTTACCAAGTGCTCATTCAAGTTCTAGTTAGAATGCTCCAGTGTCACCTTACCATCATGTATATTTAAGCCCCCACACAATTTTAAATTGCCATGGGGGTGCTTTTACTAAACCTCTTCAAGTGAACTTTAGATAAAGTGTGCCATGGCCATTGTAAAATATGGGGGGTGGGGATTAATACATAGGAAGTTGAGATATTTTAATTAGAGCAGCTATCTGGGAACCGTTCTAATGAAAACATCCCCTCTTCTGCCCTCCCCCCCTGCTCCTCAAGCACATGTATAGGCAGCCATCAATACCAAATACGGAGCTAAAATCAGTGTCCTCCTTTCCAGGGTAAAGTTGCTTGTTCTGTAAGTCTTGCCTTCTGCCCTGGTTTCTAAGTGTATAACTTTGTATTTTTCTGAATTTGTATGGGAAAGATGATTTTACTATTTATGAAACATGGCACATATTGACTTTCACCAAAGAAATACTTAAAACCTAAAAGGAAACTAAAATTAAAGGCAGGAATAGATTTTTGTACCAGAAACAGGCAACATTTCTAGACTGTGGAAGAAAGTACATCACCTAGTTTTCATTTATAGTAAAATCGTAGTGACAAGGGCTAATTAGCATCTATACTACAAAGCCACAACTAGGAAGTTTTCTACTCTTAAGCCGCAGCAGCTGTCATTTTTGCAACCCCCCTTAGTTGCCACCCAGGCTGTTTGCCCACCCTTAGCTATACTACCAGTATTCTGTACAGGGGTAGTAGTGGAAAAAAAATATCTGTTTAATAATTTAAATTAATAATTTAACAATTTAAGGTGGACAAGAGAACCAGAAATGTGTGTGCTCAGCAGACATTCTGGTCATTTATGTTATTTTCTATCCTCTTTTCTCTGTCCTGCACTGTTGCATTTCACCTAGCATAACCTTGATTCTTAGTGAATTGTGGTTCCTACTACTAAAAGAACACAATGGGACACCCCGCCACACACACACACACACAGACACACACACACACACACACAGAAGGCGTTAGAATTACAGTCAGGATTTTCCTTCAAAACTAATAGTTGAAACCAACTGTTATGATTTTAAATAATCTATTGCATTTCTTCCAAAGGGCAGCTTTCTATTCACTTATTATCTTGTAGGTTATAAATTGTAGTCTGCATTTCTTCTATCAAAATGCACAGCTAGTGATATTTAACTGTAAAGAAATATATCCCTAGGCAACGAATATAGTCAGAAATTACTTACTGAATTTAACCAAGAGAATGATCCCATATTGATGTAGTGCATAAATTTTCAAGTATGGGACAATGACTACCATTTATTAACATTTTATCTCCATATTGAAATGCCTGACCTTGCTTCAGCAGTTTTATGGGTAGCAAGATCTCTAAAATTTGATTTTTCCCCATAGAAAAAGAAAGAACTGTTGATGGGAGTAAATACAAATCAAATGTAATGTTTCTGGTTTCTTTAGATGTAACAGAAGGAAAAATACTTTTATATGTAAAAATTGAAATACTGAAAAAACAAATTTCACAAATGAAAAAAAGGTGCTTTGAAACATGTATCTGTATTTCTATAAAAGGAGAATGTCAAACAGTGAATTTCTTATGCAGGATGGGTATCATTTTTAAAGGTACTTAAAAATCCCAGTAGGAACATATATGTACAACCTTAAGCACCTCAATACTTTTAAATACATAATTCCAACAGTTACCTTGAAAGCATATAAAATGAGAATTTGAGGAGGGGAAAACGTCAGAGCAGTTACTTTTCACTGTGGAGTGGAGGCTTCTCTTATATAAGTTAATTTAGCATTACCACCTGACAGATGGACTCCCCAGCAGGGACTTTGCCTTTGTTTTTTTTCTCTTCTTCAACAGACCCACACAGCTTTAAAAGAAATCTAAGGCAGTGAGATGTGAATATGCTTTGAGGTTGAAACAAAAGGGTCAGCTTCTGTGCAAGTCAGTGTATATGCAACTTTGTATATCAAGCCAAAGCAGGACAATCAATGGGATTTGTTCTGAAATGGTCTGTTTAAAAAGAAAAAGAAAAAGAAGAAAGAAAATTGCAGGAGAGACTAGAGTTCAGGGGAATTTGCACTGTGCATGAAATGAAAAAGAAAAATATATAGAATTGTTTATTGCAAGGCATCCAGTGTTCTTGTTTCCGCAGTTTTGTTTCTCTTTAATGATATCTTTATTTAATTAGGAACAAAAGGTGAAACTGTTTTGGGATTCATGTACATCTGTTTGATACCCACACAATACATAAGTGATTAAAAACCTTTATTAGTGTTGAAGCTGCCACTGAGAGTTTCAGTCTAGCTGTATTTAAGGCAGGACATTAGCCAAAAGAAATTGAGGTCTGGAACAGTCCACAAGCCCACAGAAGTTTAAAACAGGACAAGCTAAATGGAAACAGTTGGCCTAGATTAGACCAAGAACTTGGGAATGTCATTGTGTTATGGCCAATGTGTAAAGAATCTGAGTCACACGGTCAACAAGTGTTTGGCTGTGACTGTTCTGGAAACTACCACCTACCTACTGGCATTCCGTGGAATTAGTTCTAACAATTCTACAGCAGGCTGCCAGTGCATGGCAGGATTGCACCTTCAGGGACACGTTAGATAAAATAAAAGAGTGACAGCTGGAACGCACCTTGCCAGTTGCTGCCTATCCAAACGTCTTGTATTATCATTATACCAGTGTGAAAGAACAAACAGGGGCTTTCTAATAGGCCTGTGTGAAGCGGCTATTATTTGGTTCAGATTCAGATTGGGCCAGTTTGGGGGGCAGTGATTTGATTTGGTGATTTGAATCACTGTCCTGAATTGATTCAGCTAAATCTGATTCGGAGATTCGGCTGCTGCCAAATCAGGTGAATCTCTGAATCACACAGGCCCCATCCCCTGCCTGCTTTCAATGGCTGCCCAACCCACCCCAGCTCCCGGCTCTTTGAAAAAAAAAAGCCCCGCTCGCCGGCTCCTGCCCAGCAGGAGCCAATCCCTGCTGCCCCCATTGCCCCAAGTGGGGGGCTCTGTGATGGGCCCCCCTGACCCCCACCAGCTCCCCCAGCCTCCCCATGGATGCCCAACCCACCCCAGCTCCAGCCCTTTTAAAAACAAAACAAAAGAAGCCCTGACTCACTGACTGCTACCCAGCAGGGGGCAATCCGTACTGCCCCACACTTTGTGTGGGGGGACTCTGCACAAGCCCCCACAAGCCCTGAGACCACTGCAGCAGGTGGTGAGTTTGGAGTTCTTTTTTTTTTTTTTCTTAAATAGCTAGAGCTGGGGCAGGTGGTGCAGCCATGG
>NW_017729008.1:7375811-7378051 GCF_001723915.1 Gavialis gangeticus | reverse complement strand
CTTAAATAGCTAGAGCTGGGGCAGGTGGTGCAGCCATGGGGGGATGCTGGGACAGTGGGCGGGGGTCAGGAGGGCTCATGGCAGAGCCCCCCATGCAATGTGGGGCAGTGGAGGGCAGCAGGGATTGCTCCCCCTCAGGCCAGCAGCCAGTGAGTGGGGCCTTTTTTTTAAAGGGCTGGGAGCTGGAGCCAGGCAGGGCAGCCATGAGGGAGTAGACAGGGGTCAGGGGGCACTTGGGGGGGCTGGGGGAGTAGGCAGAGGATGGAGCCTTGCAGGGGGTCACCCCATTGTCCCCGCCCCAATCCTGCAGCCTCCCCTCCACTGCCCCTACTTACCAGCATGGAATCCAAGTCCAGCTCCCTGCTGCAGTGGGCGGGGACTGCCCAAATCACTGAAGTTCTCTGAATCTTTTCTGAATCGATTCAGAGAGCTTCAAATTGATTTGGACCTTTTAACTGGTCCCCTGATTCAATTCAGATCCATAGATTCAGCAACCAAATCGGGCCAAATCTCCTCCAAATCTGAAGCTTTGCACAGCCCTACTTTCTAAGTCCTTAAGATAATTTTAAAGCCAGAAGGATCAGTATGATCTATTAATTTGACATCCTGAATAATAAAGGCCTTGAAGTTATATGTCACAATATTTCCAGCTAGACCTGTGATTTGTTACTTAAATGGAATAACCCTTTTGGAAAGAAATCCAGTGTAGATTACAAGATTTCAAGTACTAGGAGAATTACTTGAAGTCATGGAAGACCATTTAACAGATTTTTTCCCCCCAAGACAATACATGAAGCTAGATTTTGCTGGATTTCTTTATGTTGAAACATTGCTATGGGAGAACATTTAAATGGAGCTAAACATTCATTTGCTTCCAGAAAAATCCCTAGTTTATAAATTCAGTTTTGATTTCTAGTATTATGACCACACTATTCTGAAATTTAACCCACAGAACATATTTGTCCACAGGAAAGATGAGCTAAGCATGCACATTATAGGGAAAATTAGATTGGGAATGTTAATAGTAACATTTTTTAAAGTAATGAAACTAAGGCTTAATAATTAGTTTGATGTTCTAACCACAGGGAATGGAAGCTGAAACTAAAGTTCTTATACAATGTGAGTGAAAAGGAGTGAAAAAATGAGAATGTGAAGGACCTGCCTTTGTACCACTGATGCAGGTATTTTATAGTTATATAGCTCATCTGCCAAGCATTGAATGACAATGAATTGTTGTAACAAGTGCCAGGTTCAAATTTAGGCTCGAGCCTTGGAAAGACAAATTTTACGAAATGAACAAACTTCTCCATGCACAACAATAGTAAACTTTAGTAGGGTTTAATAAAAAGAATAAATGGACAAACATATACTCTTTAGGTAAAGCCTTAATAGTTCATTAATAGCTCATCCCAACCAACTACTAACCCTTTGTGGCATTTGCTGCTATTGGAGTTCTTTTCAGGTCTGTTCAGGGTGAAGTTGGTAGCTAGTTCAGCTAGTGCAGCTGCTAGCTCCAAACACTTCCCTCATCTGTGAGGATGGCACAGTTAACCCCTTAGAGAAGCTGTTATTTAGGTGCAATGGGAACTCTTTTTGTCTGTCCCAAAGTAAATTAAGGAGAGCTCTGCTACCTAGTAGAGCTACTGGAAAGGAAAACTCATCCAGAGCTGTTGTAAGGGGCTCTACCACCTACCACAATCAAAGTAGCAGGTACTGGATAGGGGACGCCATGCCAGAGGTTGCAGTGCTCCTCACCAACAGGGGTCACTGTTGCCACTCACTGCTATGACTGGAGGTCACTCCTCCATTGCCACCACTCCTTGCTACTGGAGAGTGCCAGCACTGCTTTTCAGTGCTGAGGGGGCAACTTGTACCTACAGGTATTTTTTCTTTTAAGGATCAATGTGCAATACTACCCAAAAAGTAACTCCTGCTCACTAATGAAGCCTTATCTCAAGTACTGGCTACTGCACTGCAAGAAAGCTATGGACAAATTGGAAATGTTAGAATAATTGGGATCATTTAGTCTACAGTCCAGAAGTCTGAGGGGTAAATGTTTAAACAGTCTTCAAATACAAAAACGTTGTTATAAAGAGGATGGCAAAGTATTCTCTGTGTTTCCAGGGAACAACATAAGAACTATTGTGGTTAAATTGCAACAAGAGAGATGTAGGCTAAGCACTGAAGCAGATTGCATAAAGAGGTTGTGGAATCTCTGCCACTGGAAGGCTTTAAGAGCA
>NW_017729008.1:7360810-7370811 GCF_001723915.1 Gavialis gangeticus | reverse complement strand
GAACAACATAAGAACTATTGTGGTTAAATTGCAACAAGAGAGATGTAGGCTAAGCACTGAAGCAGATTGCATAAAGAGGTTGTGGAATCTCTGCCACTGGAAGGCTTTAAGAGCAGGTTGGATAAACTTGTGTCTGGGTAACTTAGACAAGGATGATCCTGCCTTGAGGAGGAGCTTCAACAGAATTATCAGCTAAGGGTTCTTCCAGCCCTGTTTTTGTATTATTGTGTTCCAAAGTAGTAAACAGATAATTCTACATAGTATCTTCTTTTTTCTGTTCCATTTTCACCCATCAGTACTTTGTTCACTTTTTGGCCTTCAGCATAATACCTGCCTGAGAAAATTTAAAATAAAGTTACCATGAACATTCATATTTATGAATTTGAATTTCACTTTGCATTAACTGTTTTGCTACTGAAACTTAATCAGTTAAACGCTAACTAAAAATACTAGAAGTAGCTCATATGTGGATGAAGATTCATGAATTCTGTATTCACATTAGTGAGAAGTTACTTACAATGACATCAGTGCAATTACTTATGACTGTTCCAGTGTGGATGGAGACTCACAATATAGCCTTCCATGAACCACTTCACAGGGGAAAAAATGCTTTGTTCTTCCAGTGCTAAAAATCATGAAACTTTGAGTCATGGCAGGATAAATTAAAATAACAATTGTGTACAGAATTATGCCATCTGCTATTTAGTTCTTTGATGAACAAAAATATCTGATAAATTGATTGAAAGGAAAACCTGCTAATGGCTCCACTGCCAACATGGTAATTAGTGGGGAGAGTGGATAATCTTGACTCTTATCTCAGTAAAAATTAACAGGGGAAACAGATTCTAATTGCTGATGACCATGTTGCATGGAAATTAATAATCGTATACATCCTTTGATATACAATTCTGCATAGAAATTCATCTTTGTGGAAAATGGAGAGATTGCTTCTTATGTTACAGATCAGATGCATTATGTGGACTAGTTGTGACATGCTGCACTAAATTTGGTCTAGAAATCAATACACAGACCATAATAGTTTAGCCCACTTTTCATCTTCATACACTAAAGGATTAACAAATTAATCTTTCAAACAGCATTATGAACTACCAGGGTATACTTTCTTTGAGCAAGAGAGAAAGAAAGAATCTGTTTTCTCAAGTGTGTGTCGTTATACATTTCTAAAGCATGAAAGCATGAAAATGTCAACCACTGATAGGATCTTCAGGTGCTATCCTAAGCAGTATTCATATTTTTCATTTACCTGTTCATAGGATTAAAGGAAAGTAGAGCTGGAAGGGACTATATGAGGTTATTTAGTCCACCCTCCTTTTCAAAGCAAGATCATTTCTACAGAAATGTTATAGGATATTACATATTTGAGAACATACTAGATAGGAAATTGCTTATGAAAAATGTAAAAGTGTCAATTTAATCTATTCCATGTCAGAAAAATCATCAGCAGAAGGTATATGAGGTCTGAGCCTCTGATATATGTATGTATGTATATATGTATGTATAGCCTTATACCAGGGATGGGCAATTATTTTGGGTGGAGGGTCACTTACTGAGTTTTGGCAAGTTGTTGAGGGCTGCATGTGTAGCCCTACCCCTTGACAGGTGTCCCACCCCCTGATCACCATCTTGTGACTGGAAGTCCTGCCCCCTAACCCCTGACCTTTGCCACCATAATTCCCCCCCCACCACTTTTTACCCAAGAAGTAATCCTTTCAGCATACAAAATTAGCTTCTAAAAAGCAAACATCTAAAACATTCATTAATTTTATTTCAAAAAAATAGTTTTGTCCTGGTTTACATGTGTAGTATTCATAGGGGTGATAGTATATTATAGCTTAAAATGAAGTCTTACTCTTGTACATTTGGGAGGTTAGGTTTGTGGCGGGCTATGGGGGAGAGGGGCTGGGGGGGGATAGATGTGGGGGGGTGGGGGGAGGGAGCATGTGGGTATGTGTGTGGATATGTGTAGTCTGGGTGAGTATGGGGTTTGTGGGGAGCTGCGTGTGGGGGCAGGGTGGCTGGGGTATGTGGAAGGATATAGGTGTGGGGGTCTGCATGTATGGGAGTGTCAGGGAGGTGTTGGTGCATGTCTATGGTGCAGTGTGCATGTGGGACTCATCCTACTAACATGCACAGTCCCTCCCTCCCTCTACACACACACACACACACACACACACAAACACACACACAGGTACCAATGCAGACCTGTACTCTGGCAGTCCGGTGATACAGCCAGGTTCCATGTGATGCTGGAGCAGTGGGAGCAGGAAGGCAGGGAAATAGCTGGGGGTGGGGCAGAGCTGGGTTGCTGTGTCCTGTGGCCATCTCCACCTGGGTCCTATTGCCCCTGGCTTCTGTCATATTTGACAGGCAGTCAAGAGCAGATAATATAAATCTTCTACATTTTTTAGAGGCCCCAAAGGCTGGATAGAATAGCCTGGCAGGCCATATTTTGTCCACCCCTGTGTTATACTCTGTGGCTACTTGCATCTAACTATCATGTAGTCACTAATTTTGTATGATACTTGCAAGTCAACTTTAAATCAAAGGACATATTCAATTTCTTATAACAACCTGTACTGAAAATTGATTTTTTCACACTACCTACATTCAAACCATATCAAAGGTGATGATATTGTTAGGATTTGGAAGATTTCTCACAAATCTTGCATACATATCAGCCATTTTTTCCATCTTAACAATTCTAAGGGCATGTCCAGATGAGTGTGGTCAGTCTCTGCATTGCAAGGGTGCACTATCTAACCGTACATTGTGCCAGGTTTTTTCCTGCTGTTTTTTTTTTACTCCTGGATATCCAGGGGTCAAAAAAAAAAAACTGTAGAAAAAAAAGCAGTGCAATGCACACTTGGCCACCATGCACTAATGAAAAGTGGAGCCAAGCAGCACGGAGCTGCACTGCAGATACCATCCAGGCTCCATGCTGCAGAATTGCCATGGCTGCAGCCCTGGGAGACCCCCAGGACCCCCATTAAGGCTTTACAGTGCTAGCTCCAGCCTCCCCTACCCCACCTGGGGCAACTTGCTGTGCACCAAAGCCCACATGGCACGAGCATTCCCTAGGGACAAATACCAGTGGTGAAAGGTCCCCAGGGAACCAAACATCCATGCACATCTGAACATGCCCTAAAAGCTGACTTTGATAAGCACATAAATTGAAGAGTTTAGAAATAAGATATCACCCCAAACATCTAGAGTTAAAATCATTGTTCTGATAAATGTAACAGGCAGAATTAAAACCTGCACAACTTGGATATCTCACCAAACTTTTTAGTTGCACCATATTGTGATGTATCATAAAAGTGGAAAAATCCTTCTTGTGATGTGCACCGGTGTTGCAGTTTCAGGTTATGACTGTAATTTTTTCTCATAGAGGGAAGTAGTTAAAGATAAAATGGGACTATTTTATGGTTAAAGATCAGATGTAGTAAGATAAAATGGGACTTTCTTGTAGAAGGAAGTAGTTAAAGATAAAATGGGACTTTGACAATATACAAAAATGTAGAAAATAATGTGTAGTAAAGAGAATAATTGTGTGCTGGCAGGAAGGTAGTTGTTATAAATAAATAGTCGCCACTTTTAACATGGAAAGGTTTGTGATGGCCCGAACCAAAGAAATTAATAAGCAATAAATATGTGCTTCTTGGAGGCATTTGGAACTGTTGTCTAATATGAAGCTTGTATTTTTGTAACCCGCAAATGTAACTTGTAACTGTTTGTGGAACTGACTAGGCCCCAAAAACAAAGCTATAGCTGTGAAATTAGCTGACCTAATAGTTCTTTCTCACTCAGAATTTAGCCTTGATGATGATAAAAACTGGATTCAACTTCCCAGCTTATTTAGTACATTTCAAAAAAGACATCTCAAGAAAGCATAGTCAGAGAGTTTTGAAGGGGCTGGATTTAGGCGAGGTAATGTTAATTTTAAACCTGAAGATGTTGTGTTGCAATTTGCTTATTGGATAAACCCAAGCTTGGGCAGTAACTTATTATAATGATTTCTAACACCTTTTAACCCCATAGGATAACAGCTATAAAGCAATAATATGAATGGCTATATAACTAAAATTAGCATAATTAGAATATAAATGAACATACACGTCATAGTAACCCTCAGGAAGGACGGAACAGAAGGGTCATTGCTGTCCCATACCCCACGGATCGCTCTTACTCCCTGTGAGAGTGAGGACCAGATCCTGACTGAGGGGCTTCCACCGGTATCCTTTGAGCAGCCCAGTTCAGAGATGTCTGACTTTGCTGATTCAACTTACTGTGCATCTTCTAACTGAGGGACTATAGATAAGTTACTAAACAAGTGGGAAATCTTGGTTAATTTCTTTATCTGTTTTATTATCATTGTCAATTTTAATCTGTATTGTTATGTTGTCTATTTATTAGCTTAACCTTTTTATAATAATCTGTACAATAATCTGTATTGTTATGTTGTCTGTTTATTAGCTTAACCTTTTTATTAACTATTATATGTGCAAACTATATCTTTTGTTGTCATAAGTAAAATTCATTCCTTTTTGTAAGTGAAACTTGTCATTTCTTTCCTTTTCAACATCACCTTCTCGATCCCGAACCAAAAAGCCCACTGGCTAATAAAGTTGCAGTGCTCAGTCAGTCTGCAACTAAATTGATATACTCACAGTGCCCAGCTGGCCTGTGACAAAGGTTAAGATCTCTGTTTTGAAAATGGCCTCTTGGATGTGTTTTTTGTTTGGTTGGTTTGGGGTTTTTTGCTTTTTGGGTTTTTGGTTTTTGGTTTTTGTTTTGTTTTGTTTACTCAAGTGGAAGGTGGAAGGGCCAGATTCTCCAAGCTGCTAAATGCAATCTGTTTAAAACTGCTCACTCAGAAATAGAAGTACCCAAAAGTAAGACACTTTCAGAGCTTGGGAACTAATGATATACCCTAGGCCAGAATATATTGTGGGAATGAAGTAAAACTGCAAATCATTTATAAACAACAGATTCAATGACAAAAAAGATCAGCCTTAGATTCTCATAAGCACATTCAACTATCTCATATTATCCATATAACCCTGCTCATTCTGAAAAAGCCTCAAAGATTTCAGGCATTGCTAATAATGAACGCATGCCTTTTAATTAGATATACTTCATTGTCTGTATCTCTACCTATCTACCTTTGTATCGGTCACTGTAAAAAAGTCCAGGTTACATTAGTTCCCTGTGACAGGTGTGCCCCTTCAGGGTCTGTCCAGTGGTGACCCCACCAACCTGTTATGGGCCAACCACCCGCCTTCTTGCCTGCCATGCCTTGTTGTTAATTGATTAATTAGAAGACATTAATTAAGCAGGAGGCTACCCATTTACTGCCCCGATGCAAGGGGGAGCTATCTGTGGCTCCTTTCCTTCCCTACACCGCAGCCCATACCTTGCAGATGGTACTCACATCATTTAGTTTGGGCCTTACTCTACTGTGGCCCCCTTGTCCTCCCTGGGCTCTCCGCAGCCCTGCCTCTCTGGGCGCCTCACTGGGCATTCATCAATGCTGCCGCCCTCTCTGGGGCTTCTCACTGCTCCCTCTCTGAGGTTTCTTGCTGCCCCCTCTCTGGTGCTGGAGTCTCCACACTGCTGTGGCACCCCTATGAGGCCTCCTCCAACCCCTGATAGCTTCACCCAAACCTGCGGTTCTAAACAGCAAACACAAAACACAAGCCCTTGGGCTATAACATAAAACCTAAGCTGCCTGGCTAAACATCGTTCCATCCCTACCAGGGAATTATCCACCCCGTAACAGCAATCAGCAGCTGCTCGTGCAGTCAGGCTTCTCCCCTCTGTTTGCTCTGACAGAGCTCCTTCTCCCTTGGCTGCTAGTGGGGAACTGCCAGCCTGGCCCCAGCCCTGGGGTTTAAATGTGAACCAGGCCCTGCCCCTTCCGGTCAGCTGACAACTGGCAGGTGTGGATCACCAGCTAACTCTGGTTGCCCTGGCAACTGGGAGCTGGGGCTCCTCACTCACTGCTAGGGCTCTCCTCTAGCAGTTTCCCCTCTTTAAAAGGAGTAGGGTGCCTAAGTGCTCTGAGACATTCTCCCAAACTGATTTACCTATTCCTTACTCAGCTTACAAAAGACTAAAGAATTTTTTAAGGATCACCTATTCTAAATGCTCAGATGTGTAATATTTTAGATTTGTATTATCTTGCAACCTTGCACAAGTTTATAAAAGCTATTAATTTATACTTAAAATCTCACTCCTCCTGCAGAGTTCAAGTATAGTCTCCCCAAGTTTCTGTGAGATACCAACCCAATCTATTTTACCTTGTGCCTCAAATACGAAAGGTTAATGATACTCTTGGATAACATATTATAACAAACTGCCTTGTTTTCCTCTCCATCCAAAAGGCATATCATAAATTCTTCAAGAGATGGGGAAAAAAAAACACTTGAAACTGGAGAACCAAGACAGTCATATAACTTTGAAGAACTGGAGTTCTCAAATTCATATGCCCTGATTAAAATATGATATTAGCATATCAGTCTTGCAGTGGATGAGTGCATAAGTCAAAATAAACTGACCCCTTGTTTTATCTATCATTCTGGAACAAAAGAGCACCAAAATGATGCCGTAATAATTTTCTATCCCTTCTCCCCACCTACAAAAAGATAGATTTTCATAAAGCTGTTAAATGTGAGAACACTATTTCAGTGTTCAGCTACCTGGTGCTAAGCTCTGTCAGGTTTGGGAATTAAACTCATTAAATTGCTTTTAAAACCCTTTTTCTCCTCTGCTAGGATGATGGTGATGAATGGTTGTGTCTAAGAAGCAGCAGGTGTTTTTGATGGACAGCTTGCTTCAAATGAGCTGGAGTTCCCACCTTATCTCCTTCCCCTCCTGCCTGCTGGAACATGTATAGTTACAAAGAAATTGCCCTTTTCTACTGTTTAAGACTCTTGGTTGAAACTTTTTTTAAGTGTTCTGGGTTTTTTTAATGTGACTCATGTTAACAGATTTTTAGTGCCATCAAGCTGGGCATGACATTGTACAAATATAAACCAAAGGGACTTAAAAAGTAACCTGCATCGGTGTTTGTATAGATGTTTTAAAACATCCTACCTGATGCTATACTGTAAGTGAAAAATTGTATCTACTAACAAATGCAAACCTGTCAGAGTTCATGAATCATGAAGTTAAACATCTATTGATATTATAGTGATTTCATTAAATTAGCTTGAATTTCCATTTATACTTGGCTGTGGATGCTATTTATTTGTCAAAATATCTGCTATGTTTGTACACATATTTACTCTGCTTTACTTTCAAAGTCACACTATTGTATGATCAAAGTGAAATTTCCAATAATTTTTCTAGAACAGAATTACCCTTCTTACAGAGGAAGTGCATTTTATGAAAGATTCCAACACAAAAATGTGCAAATACTAAATTACCCAGGCATTTTTCCAGCACTGCAGTACATGGTATGATGGCCTGTTGGTGATGTATCACAAGACATGAAACTAACACAACGTGATACTAATAATAAATTTTAAAAGAAAAAAAAACAAACAAGCATCTTTTTTGTAATCCAATTTAAAATGATACCAATGGATGGAGGCAGATGGGACAGTGAAATATTTGTAGATTCCAACTACCATCTGGCAATAATTTATTATCCATCTGATTGCAGGTTATTATTGTTTTTCTGCTATCATGAAACACTTGTTATTTATCTTGTTATGCCACTCCAACATTTAATGTGGAGACCTTCACAGATTTCAGTGCTGTTGTTGCCAATGACCTATAATTTATGTAAGTCCTCTGGTGTCCTTACTTTTGTTCACCATGCATCTAAAAGTAAGTAGTGTTCTCAGTTAGATTGCTGATTAATTAATTTCTACCTTCCATATCCCTGGGTTGCAGCCTTGGGTTATAACTTTAAAGTAATAATTCACTATTGGATATAGTTTGTCAAGTTAAATTCTGCAAACTTCTGATAGAGTTCAATTTCCATGCTACATTTAATAGTTGGTCCCTTAGAAATTAATCCTTTTCTGGCTGTGATTTATTTTTTCTTCTTCTGCTTAGTGACAAAAATTGATTTTTTTCCTGATCTGCTGAGATCTGGCTGCCTTTCTGTGCAGTATTCAGTATAAATGACATGACTCCATCTGCTACTCTGCTCTCTTTTGCATACTTCTATCCATAAAGATTACCACACATGTTGGAATGTCACAACTGCTGGTGCAAAACAAAGTTCTAGCTAGAGTAGTAGCACAAGTCACAAAGCTTGAGTCCAAATATGAACTTTCCCCAAATCTTGTGTGTGTTCAGTCACAGAGTGGAACATCAGGCAATGGAACAAAAGTGTTCAGATTATATTCCACCTCAAGACATACAGATCTTCTCCTCTGCCAGCCCAAAACATACACAGGTTACTGCAGGGTGTGATTCTATTCTGATCAATAAATCAATTTAACCTGAATCAGTTAAGTCTGATATTCATCCATCAAGGTTTATCTTAAACTGGTTTCAGTCATTTAGAAAATATTTTTTGTTCACTGAACTTCTGTTGTGTTACAGATTTGAATTGGTTTCCAATCAGTAATACCAGTTTATGTGTAATTTCTGTCCCTAGCCCAGGAAACAATTGTATTCCATCCTGTGAAGCCAGGTGGATCTCCTAATTGGGAAATTGACCATCTGAAAGTGTTCCTATTCTGCTTGTGAAGGCACATATATCTCATACTTAGGCATCTACCAAACTCAATGAGGTGGCCAGTTGATTTCATAGGCAGACCTTCACAGGCTGACAGCAGTAGCCCTCCCCTCCTCCACCCCCGCCCCCCACATTTCAGATTGACTGAGAGGCCCCAGAAATCTCACCCCCCCACACAGATTGCCACATGGTCTGAAACTGCATCTTAATTACTCTGATTAAGCCCACAGAAGCCATTAATCCATGTGTCATCAAGCATGCATTAATAGCCTCCCTGGGCTTAATCAGGGTAATTAAGCTGTGGTTTTCAGCCATTCCCAAGCAGTGAATTCATGTTTTTGGGGGCTTGCTAGAAAAATAAAAATAAATAAAGCTACCAGCAAGAAGAAAAGTGCACGGGAAGCCCTGCAGTCTTGGAGAATGGAGAGAGAATGGCAGATGGGGGAACGTGAGGAGTGGAGGGGAGGGCGGAGGTAACCCCACTATGCCCCCCTCCCCCCATTCCATTCCCTATCATTTTGCATAACCCTACCTCCCTTCTATAACCTCGATCCTTCATTTGCATAACCCCACCTGCAACCCCACCCTCCCATTCCTTTCTCTGCCCTGTTCCATCATTTGCATAACCCCACCCATGTTCCATCCCTCCCCTCTTCTGTCTTTGGGAATCATTCCAACTTCTTCCCCCCCTCTGTCAGGGCCACTGTCTTCACACTCTGCAGGATCCCAGGCCATCCTGGCAGGGTGCAATAACTCCACAGGCAGGCAGCATACCTCCCCCCCACCAGCATGCTTCTCCCCTGGGCAGGGCAGGCAAGTGGCAGGTGATGCACTTTCTCCGCCTAATCCCAGAGCCTGGATGAGGCCAGGAGTAAGTGGCCAGCATGCCTGGTGCTATGTAGAGCTGGGGGGGGGATGCATCTGAAGCCAATAATATGGTCCACAGGGGCTGCCAGAACCTGGCAGCAGCCACAGGGAATGGGGGGGCAGACAGAAGTCCATTGGCTCAAATCAACCCAGAATTTCCCTCATAGGGCAGCACCAGCCCCAAGGAGGGGGAGGTGCTGGTATAGGTAGCCAGCCATTCTACTTCTCTCCATGAAAGCCAAGGATGCCTCATTCAAAAATGATAAGGTATGGACTCCCATGGCAGGAACTGGACCACTCTTCAGACACTGGTTACCAGGTACCTGTGAGGGCCTCATGAGGATTTATAGTGCCCGTGTCCCCAAACTACCTGAAGGAGTTGGTATGATACAGGCCCACCCTGTGAACCATGTTCGTG
>NW_017729008.1:7352954-7355810 GCF_001723915.1 Gavialis gangeticus | reverse complement strand
TAAGGTGATTTATAGTGCCCATGTCCCCAAACTACCTGAAGGAGTTGGTATGATACAGGCCCACCCTGTGAACCATGTTCGTGACTAGGGGGTGAACTCCAAAGAGCCTAGCTGCTCAAGGAGAAGGTAGACATAAACTAAAAAGCCACAGCTCAGCCTGTAAACAGATTGTGGATGTAACTGACGGTAGACACTCGCCAAGGTAACAGCCCATATTGGTCCCAGACCCTTTTGTTTTTCTTTTTGAGAAAGACCTTTTCTTCCATTACATGAAGGCATGTTCCACAGGGACCAGGCGCCTACCCCAATCACAGCACAGAAAGACACAAGTGGAAAGGGGTGAAGTGTAGGGGAGGTGGAGCCCCACAGAAGACACCCGGACACCAAGACTTGCACCATGCCCTCCTCAACACATACCACTAAGGTCTGGTACCACCTCCTGATATCCTTTTAATTCAATATCAAGTCATGGCAGGGGAGATATAAAAAGAAGGAGGTAAAAACACCTGTTGAGTTTGCAGCACCCAGGCCCCACCACGGTGTGGCCCTGTAGTCTGGGTCCCAATATACAAGACTGCAGGGCTTCCTACACACTTTTCTCCTTTCATTAAGTTTTGCAGTAAGCCCACCAGAATGACAGAGCCTGCATGTTTTTCTGGAGCATTTTTGTGGAGCCCACCCAAAATTGTGGTTTCCATGAAAATTGAACAATCACAATCACAATAGGTCCTTACTCATACTCTCTTCACAGAGAAATTTTATTTTCTTCCATCATGTCAGGATCTGACTTAATCTAATTTACTCAGAAGACAGACATCCTATTGTAATCCTGCTTGCTCAGAGTGAAGATGTCTACCTGAACCACTATATTTAATGACGTCTTACTGACTTGAGTGTGAAGTAAAGGAAGAAGGAATAATAGAATTCAATAATCTAGTGGTTAGGGCCTTTACCCAAGCAACTGGAAAACTAGGTTTTAAGCCCTCCTTGGTCAAAAATCATTCGAATAAAATCTGTTTTCAGGAAGTTGTCATAAGGGTTATGCCTGAGGGCTTCCATCCAGTTGGAACTATTCCCTTGAGTAGAAAGGAAAGCACTCTTTGAGCCAAAATAAAAAGATGCAAGACAAAGTGAAGGCTAAAGTCTTGATTCTACTCCCTGCTCTCAGTGCTGTGTATGTATTTTGCATTACATAGTCTTTGAATAAAATGAAGAAACAGCCATGGGAGAAGAGGCTAGAATGAAAGGGTCTAGCCGTTCTAGGGAAGGAGTAATGGTTACCTTCTTAGCCTGTCTGGGGCTTTAACTAACAACTTCCAGAGTTAAAAAGCAGGCATTCTTATAAGCAGTGGTAAGGTACCAAGCTTTAAAGCTAATGTTTACCAAATATTGATATCCTCTGTGAATTACATAACGAATTACATAGAGCATACACATTTACCAAGCCTATTTTGTGAAGAATAAGCAAAATATGAAATCCATATTTTATTAATTCAGACCATAATTTACAGATTATTCTAATTTGGGGTACAAAATAATTTATAAAGCAATCTCCTTAATGTTCATACCCCATGAACCTGTATCCTCCCCTGTGCAGATCAATAGCAAGGTTTAAAAACCTTGCAATTTTAGTTCCATAACATTTGGCCTCCAGCTGCAGAGTAGTTACTCAGCCCTATGTAGACTAGCTGCCAGAGGAGCCTTTGACATCTGCAGTTTCCCAGTAGGCTGCCTTGAAGGCAGGAAATGACTGTTGGGATAGTGATTAGGAGAGAGGAACACCAAAGTAGTTTAATCACTCTGAAAAGCAGTATGCTGTAGTAGATAAATCAAGTCCAGACACACACTTCTTTTTCGTTCAGAAGTTAGGTGAGCAGTCATTGTTAACAAGAACAAAAACACAAACACATACACCTAGAGGAATAGTGTCAAACACTTCACTTTAAAAAGAAACTAAAGCAAAATCATATATGGATGTTTGGGAATTTCCAGCATGGTAGCAATGGTATGCGGCTTTATGGACATACATTATAAAATGCAATGCATGAAGTAAAATAATAATAATCCATTAATAACTTTTTCAGTGAAGACAGGGAGGTAATACCCTGAAGAACCATTTGCAGCTCACAAGTGGTGGCCTGAATCTCCCTGAGATAACTAAATAGAGGCCTGAGCCATGGGGCTGAAGTGACTTTTTGTAAACTCTGTTAGCTGACTTTAAATATGGGATCAATATCCCACAATATATGTTAATATGCAATATGGGATCACATAATGTGCAATATGTTAATGTGCAGTAGATTTAATCTAGCACTAATGCGCAGTAGTGCCATTTACTGCACATTAAGTTAGTACCTGTTATTACAGGTACTAAACTTAATGCACCATAATTACGGTGCATTAATGAACATGTAGACCTGCCCAGGAGGAGTGAAATCTGAACCTTGGCCTTATTTCTCCAGTTCCCCTGGCAACAGGAGTATTATGCTGTTACTCTCACTCTTTTTGTTCACACCTGGAAATGAGTGACTGTAATACAGCCCAGGAAAGTATTCACTGTCAAAACTAAAATCTGTTTGATTCAGCTGTGTGCACCTATTTTCCATTACAAAAAAAAAAAAAAAAAAATCAAATAAGCTCAAGGGACAATTGCAGGATGCTGAGGCAAAAGCACAATTTTGCATTTCATAATGGCTCCAAAGATGAATGTTTAAGCCCTGCTTTGGGCTCAAGTCAAAAGGCTAACTTAGTTGTAGATGGATACCTAGTCATTTGGGCTGGGAAGACAAGGTAATCAGATAAGATACTAACTACCTCACTCTCATAGTTTCATAGTTGGTAGGGTCAGAAGGGACC
>NW_017729008.1:7350884-7352181 GCF_001723915.1 Gavialis gangeticus | reverse complement strand
GCCTTCCTGACTGTGTCCTCACATTGGTGGCCCATGTTCATCTTAGAATCAATAAAGACTCCAAGGTCCTTTTCTCTGGCATGCTATTGGCTAGAGAATTTGAATATCTTAACTATCTTACCTTTATTTCAAAACTAAATGTAACTACATTGGGTCTGGAATGGATTTTGACCTATAGACAAATATTTCTGATGTTCAGTTCATATCCTAGGAATCAGCAAATGAAGATGAACAACACAGACAAAGGTTAGATTTCTTTAAAAAAAAAAGGATGCAAAGAAAACAAAGGAATTCCACTGAGAAAACTTCCCAAATGGATAATATCTTATTATTCTTTCTTTTTCAATTTGTTTTTATAAAAGCAGTATGAAAAATTCAACCCTAACCCTAAAAATCATATCTATAGTCTGGTTTTTGGCTGCTTAAAGCTTTTTGTTTCACTGAATTCCATGACCCAGCCTGAACTATGCCATGGGTTTGAAATGCACGGCAGTCCATTTCCATCTCTAAGTGCTGCACATTATTCTCCATGCTATGTGGAAATGATTTGCCTACTTCTGTAAGTTAAATGTTTGGATAAAAAAAGTTAGTAATTGATTTAATAGATTTAAACTTAAATGAGGTCATATTGACTTTGCTACATGCCATTATTCACCTTTTTCCATTCTATTTTAGGGCTACATTATACAACTTTCATTCAGGCTAATAAGAACTTACTCATAAAGATACTTCCTACGCCCAATGAGAGCAACTGATCTTATTGGACCCACTATTATAGTTAAGTATTCCATAGCTTAAAGGCTGCACACTGTATGTGATGCTGTTTCGATTTCATTTTTTACTCTATTTCTGCTGTCTTAATTGATGTTGCTTATTGACATGTTTCAACTGCATCACCCTGAGTAGCCTGGAGGTGTTTTATGTAATAATAATAATAATAAAAATGCAGAGTGGCGTGGTGTGCTCAAAGATCCATATTCTCCATGCTCTAAAAAACAAAATGTGGTCAGGATGGAGTCTCCCTTCAGAAAGTATTTGAGCAAATGGTGAGAAATGCTGAATTCTGGAAGTCAGTTCTAAGCAGGTGGACAGGGCAGCAGGAGGCCATGTTGTGGAGAAATGGCAACTTGAGCCTCTTTCATTACATATTGGACACCTCCACCTGTTTATGTAATGACAAACAGCCACACACTAATAATCATATGTAATGGGAAAACCTTGCATTGGAATTAAGAAACTAATTCTTAAGTTAGATATTAAAACTGCCCATTGCAGGAAATGAACCATCCCATAACTA
>NW_017729008.1:7343307-7345884 GCF_001723915.1 Gavialis gangeticus | reverse complement strand
TCTCCCACCTGTTTATGTAATGACAAACAGCCACACACTAATAATCATATGTAATGGGAAAACCTTGCATTGGAATTAAGAAACTAATTCTTAAGTTAGATATTAAAACTGCCCATTGCAGGAAATGAACCATCCCATAACTATAAAATGTTTATTTTAATATTCAAAATAGCATATGCATTACCAACAAAGATATTAGATACTAATCCAGTACCCTGCCACAGGCCAGTTGGCAATCCTGTCCCTTGTTGCATCTGCCCTCATTCTCTCTCCCAATTTATTAGTGTCAGCTTGTTCTCAAAGCCAGTGGGGGTGACACTAAACCCAATAGTTGCTGTTGGTATACTAGTTGCTATTCAAGCTTTCCTTAATCTGCAGATTACCTGTTGGAGTTGCATATTGTCTGGCACACATCTTTGCAGAGAAGAGAAAGCATTGGCCTCCTGAATGCCAGTACCTTAGTTTAGATTAAACTATGGACTATTTACATTTTGATTTATATTTTATCATTAGTCAATTAAACCAGCAGAGGCATATTAGTACCCTGTATTTGTGTCAGTTTTTTGACACAAGCACAGTCATCTTGTTTGTCAGCTGCTGGGTGGTTTATTCCATTGCTCACCTGAGACATCTGCTTTGCCAGTTAATCAACCAGTCATTTTGCATTAGTTCTTAAGCACCAGACTGTATTTTCAACTTTGGTTAATCCACGTTATTTGCTCAGAGATCTTTCTAGTCACAGACCCTAGAGTTTTCCTGAAGATTCATCCTACAGCTAATTAAGGAGCTGTTTTTATGATTCACTTTATCAGGGCTGAGATATAAACAGCTCTGCAGTGAAGCAAACCTTCTGGGGGAGAAGTGATGGCAGGAGGGACCAAATTGCACTGTCTCAGCTAAAAGAAAGATTTAGTTACTAGTGTGGAAGATAAATAAGATGGACTTAATACTCTCAGGGATTGAAATAAAGTGTTTGCTTTTGCTTTAAGGCAGGATATTAATCATCCAACATTTAATACAATAACTATTTCTACCACATTTTTATGTAGTTAGTCTAAAATACTGTTGCATTTCTAAATCTGTCTCATACCCTAGACTGTGGAACTTCTACATTCAATTTGATATGCTATTAACAATGCCAGGGCAAATCCTCACCCCAACTCTCCTTTGCCTCATCCTCCACAAGCCTGCACCATCCTGTTTAATCTCAGTGGAGAATCTTGGAAGTGAAAAAAGCATACATCCCCTACATTCCACAGAGATGTATGGAAGGCTGTTAGCATGTACATAGAACAGAAACCAGGAAGCCAAGTGTGGGGCAAATACATCAACCATGCCTCCGAAGACAGGAATAGGAATTCCAGGCCAGGCTGGGCTCCTGTAACCACTACTGATCCTGCAGCAGACAAGTGTAAAAGACCCCAGGAGAGCTCTGTCACAAACCTTGTAACACAATTACAATGATTTCTCTCAGTGATAATAGATATCTACCACTATTAAAACTTCCTTTTCATCTAAAGTTATCTAGTGCTACTGCTAGTAGGTCCAGTTTTGTGATCATTTTTCAGAAATGACTCAGAATAGAAACAATAGAAATTTTCCCTGAAAAAATAATTGTATAATCAGGTATAAATGTCTTCTGCTTTTTAAGAAAAAATCTGAAATTATACTATAATAGTGTCTTTATATTTTACCATCAAATTACTATCTCTGTTCTCTGCGGGCCCGGTTGCCCACTGTACAGCCCCCACAGGAGACGCATCCAAAGCAGGAGTGCCAGAAGGTGTCCAAATCCAGAGCTGCTAGGCCTAGAGTGGTGGAAGCTCCCCAGGTTCACCTGGGGAACAGGTTCGATGTCCTGGCAGCTGTGATGGAGAAAGAGAAATTGCCTCCGGTGGGGTCGATGCCACTCCCCACATGACAAAGAATGGGCAGAGAGCGAACACCAGCAGGAAGAAACACCGGGTCCTCATCGTCAGAGACTCCATCCTACGAGGACTGGAAAGTCCCATCTGTTGGCCTGACCCCATGATGCGAGAGGTCTGCTTCGTGCCTGGGGCTCAGGTTAGGGACATCACAGAGAGGATCCCGGCCTACATCCGACCTAAAGACCAGTACCCCATGGTTGTCATCCACATGGGAACAAATGACACTGCCAGGGGCAACCCTGACCGCATTATGAAGGAATTCAAGGCTCTGGGGGACAATCTTAAGGAGATGGGGATGCAGGTGGTATTCTCCTCTCTTCTTCCAGTGAGTAGGCAGGGACGGCAACATGAGGCCTGCATTGGCGAGGTCTACCAGCGCTTATGCAGTTGGTGCCGTCAGGCAGGCCTTGTGTTCCTAGATAATGACCCATGCTTTCGGGTGGGGGACTTGCTGGTGTGGGATGGGCTTCACCTCTCTCCTAAAGGCAAGCGTGTCTTCTCTTCCAGGTTGGATTATCTCGTATGGTGAGCTTTAAACCATCCTCGCCGAGGGAGGTGGCCACAGGAAGACGAGGAGACACCACTCGAGCAAGACGAGTGACAAATGCAAAGAGTACCCAGGTAAGAAACAGGAGTCCAGACAGTCTCC
>NW_017729008.1:7336310-7340575 GCF_001723915.1 Gavialis gangeticus | reverse complement strand
AGGTCCCTTCTGACCCTATTTCTATGATTCTATGATTCTATGAAATTCATTAATGTACCATACTGGACTGCTATCAACCATTAATTAAAGTGAGCACTGTTTTTTAGAGTCTACTGCTGCTACTTAATTTCATATTAAATACTGCATTAACCTAGCACTTTTTACCATAGAGCAGTGGTTCTCAACTGTTGTAGGATGAAGGCACCCTTTGTTAGGCTTAAAGCACCCCATAATAAATGCTAGCTCTTAGCTTTCACTCATTTTTACTATAGAAAAATAATCAAGCAATTCTTTTGCAAAGAACTCAGAAACACTAGAGCAGGGCAGAATGTTTTTGGCACTGTAGATTCCTTTGGTTTTATCTTGTGAATTGTACACCTAACCATGTTTCTATTCTGTGTCACCCCTCAACAGCTGTAAAAGGATCTAATGACTGCACTTTGGGATGCTACAAAACCCTGGTTGAGAATCACTGGCATAGAGAAACCCAATGCACATAAGGTAGCTGCTTAGCTCACAAGACAATACATTATTTTGAGTGATCATTTTATCAGAGGTAGGGATCTCTGATAATTGTGCCGGAAGTGTCCCCCACAGCAGGTCCTTTAATGTTTTTCATTTTGCTGCTTGCCCTTCCCTGCCCGATTGGCTAAGGGCAAGCAACAAAATGAAAAACATTAAAGAAACTGTTGCAGGGAGTACTTCTAGTACGATTTATGGCAATCCCTAATCATAGACACTGGAGTTATAGGATTTATAGTAGCAGGATGTATTTTAAAATGGGTAGAATTAACGGCACCTTTTTTGTCATGGGATCTCTGATGACCCAGAGGGATCAAATCTCAATTTGCTATTTCCTCCAAAAAAGATAATGCAAGCATCATAGCACCTTTCCAGTATGCTTGTGGTCTTGAGTTCATACTAGTCACTGAAAAACCTGCCACATTTGCTGTTAGCAGTACTCTGAGTTTTGCTTGGTTGTCTCCCATCCAGATACACATGCAATGCTTTTACTTGATCTTGCTTTTAAGAGCATAACAGTAGTTCACTGAGAATTACTAAGAGAAGATAGTGTTTCAGCAGAAAATACAGAAGCCAAAGTAAAGCAGTTCAGCTGTTTGATCCGTTTATCAAATTATATACAGATCCCATTCCTAGGCAAGGGGAACAAATATAAATATGGAGCAAAATCCGTTAATACGTAACAAGAGCAAGTTATTAAATACAGTATAAATAAAATCAATGCACACACTTTGGCTTTTGTCAGTAACATTGTCAAATCTAATGAGATCTTAGTCTACAGACTTTCATAGATCAGGATCACAGATCTTGATTCTTTCTATGAATAGTAATCTTTTGTGTGTGCTAGAAAATACATGGTATGCTTAATCGTTCTGCTCTCAGTTCTATGGTAGATTGCCATGTTGCTGTTGCATATACAGTGTAGGAAAACAATACATCTTTAATGTTTAGTCAAGGAAATAGCTAGCACAGAACACAGTGTTTGTCACTCTGCATAGTACTATTACATTCTCATAGGCGCTTAACCAACTAGCTTTCATTCCTGGATTTACTGTGGGAAAATAGATCTTGAAGATAATATTGATGAGTAGGTCTTTTAAATACTGATTTTTTTAAACAGTCCAAGACTTTGTTAGGCCCTTTGCATTCCTTGTATCACAGTACATTAAAATTATTTGTAAAAAATCAGTCTTTCATATGAAAATATTTGTATATACTTGGATTAATTTACTGAGGTTCTGTTCAGAGAATATTTAATTTCCTTTACAAGTAGCTTATCACAAGCTATAATATATCATGTGTCATACTTAGATAGTACTGGAATATTGTTGCTTTGTAAACTGTCCTCATTCGAAGTCCTTCATTAATTCAAGAATTTTTGCTTGGTTTTTTGTTTTACTTTCATCACATGAACAACACATTTCCAATTTGTCCTTTGTTTCAAAATCATCATCCCTGTGGATATATTTAACAGTTTCCTTGAGAAGATTTTCCAGCTGTGGTTGTTCATGTTTTTCCTTAGGTCTTTGGAAAGCATATGCCTCCCCAGATATACACATTACCAGCCTTATTTTGAACAGAAATATGCAAAATTTTTCTAAGTCCTGTTATTGTTATTTTGGTTCAGGGTAAATTTTGTTTTCTTTTGCTTTTCAGACAGTGCCCATGACACAATGTATCTATAGTATCGGTCAATTTTAAATTATATTATTATATGGGGTAGAAAAAAATCTGTGCAAAAATTTTATTTATTTATTTATTTAGTGTACAGAGCAAATTAGATTTGAACTCCAAATCCAGTTTTTTTAGTAAACAACAAAATAAGACTAGCTGTCCAAATTCAGTCCCAATAGTTTATTTTTATTTCTGACTTGGTAAGCTGATATAAATGAGCATTTCCCCAAAGCCCAAAGATAACAAGAGAATTTAAAGAGCTTTTGATGGTCTTGTTCCTGACTAACTGCATTTTTCAAGCTTGACTGTTTTAATAAAATACAGCTTGTGAAAATTATTTTTAGAGTTCTTATTTGAAGAAAAAACAGAAAAATAAGCCATTTCTATTTGATATAATTCAAAATACAGTGAAAAAGTTTGAGGTACAAATCATAATGGATCAAAATCTTAACTTATTTTAAATAGTTTGTGCCAAGCCCATTTCTTTTATGTTTCTCTTGACTCTAAATCACAAACACTTTTAATGTAGACTGATGGAGCTGTAAGATAAAGATTTACTGAAAATCCTTTCACTCTCTACAGACAATTTAATTCTTGTTCTTTTTTTCACTTAGCTCAATGGAAGAGAAAGAAGGTGTGCAGTTCCCTCAAGTGTCTGAATGTTACTTTTTTAGACTGGCAGTATTCAGTGTGGAGATGGATAAAGGAAGACTGATAAAGCACATGGCACGTTGGTATAGAAAAGATAAACCAGTTCTAATTTTTGTATTTTAATACAGTACAAAATCATAAGTATTTTCATGTCAACTGTATACGAACTATGTGCATATCTGTCATGATCAATAAATAATAAAGGAGTGAAAAGGGGAAGAGAAGAGGGACAAATAGAAGAAGAAAAGAGACGTGTGCAAGGACTGTTATATGAATTATTAAAATATTCTAAGAATTCCTCCCAAAATACACTAAACTTTTCAAGAAAGTTATAGTTGGAGGTGGTCCTGCTTTGAACATGCATTCGAACTAGATCAGTGATCACCATCCAGTCAATTGGGGAGCCCCTGACAGTCAAACTCAGTCTGGGAGGGCTAGCCACCCCAGAGTGAGATAGACTGTCAGAGGCTCTGTGATCAGGAGCGGCGGGACACACATGAGGAGCAGCTGGGATGCAGTCCAGGAGTGGTGGGCCGTACAGACAGTGAGATGCACATGGCTGGGCTGAGACACGCCCCCTGGAGCCAAGACTGGGGTGGGTGAGTGGGATGATTCCCCTCCATGCCCCCTGCCACCAGGTGAGTGCAGCCCCAGCTGGGCTGGGCAGGGGGAGGGTTGGAGGCCAGATGGCTTATCCAGGTGCATGGGGGGGTGTATTGCTGCCTGTGCATTTTGGGCTTTGCACCCCAAGTCCTGCTGCAGCTTGGCATGCAAAGCCTGGGGTGCAAAGCCCAGCATGCAGCAGCAGCCACCCAGCCACGTGCCCCGCCCCCCGGGCCTCTGCCAGGGTGCATGCAAAAAAGAATTGATAAGTGGGCATGATCAAAACGTGACTAAACATTGCTTACAATGCATCACATCTCACCTGTATCTCCTGGAAGTGTATTTAATTGTTTTAAGTTTAGAGGGAACCCTTTGCAAATACCTTTATTATACAAGATGAAGTCTAAGATGAATTGTCAATGTTCAAATATTGTCAACTGCTGATTTCCACTGGGATTTTGTCATCTGGATACTCAGGTCTTCATTCTACTTCAGTCATAAGTAGTCTGTATCAGTTCTATTAGGTGACATAAAGTATTCATACAGTCATGGCAAAGAATGGGGAAGAAAAATATATTTCATAGATTCATAGATTCATAGATTAAGGGTCGGAAGGGACCTAGTAGATCTTCTAGCCCGACCCCCCGCCAGGGCGGGAGAACAACAAAAACCCCAAAAAGAGAAATGGGACTCAAACGAGTCCAGCTAGGTGGGCATCCAGCCTCTTCTTAAAGACCCCCAGGGTAGGGGCCAGCACCACTTCCCTTGGAAGTTGGTTCCAGCTCCTAGCCGCCCTAACGGTGAAGTAGTTTTTG
>NW_017729008.1:7334637-7336020 GCF_001723915.1 Gavialis gangeticus | reverse complement strand
GTCATGGCAAAGAATGGGGAAGAAAAATATATTTCAAGGGGGAAAAAAACAATATATCTGGAGTATTTGCTATGCATAAAGCCTCAGGCCCAAACTGATTTTCTAGTAGTTATGCAACTTCATATATTGCGATTTAATTGTTTTCAGAAGGCCAGATCAATCACAAAGCTCAGAAAAGGCTTTAATATGATTTCCTACCCTTATCAATCTACTTTCTCCATATCAGTTTGTGGAACCCATATTGCAAAACAGGATTGCCACAGGTACAAGCCTTCTACTTGTAACAAATGTAATAAAGGATAAAGCGTCAGTAAATTTGCCATTTTTTTTCCAAGATTGTTGGGTTGCAAAAATTGTAGAGATTAGAAAGTTAATGACTGTTGAAAATGGAAGAGGAAACATAAGAGCCTGTTCAGTTTCCACCCATACAGGAAAGTTATTAGTTGTGCTAGTCATCCAGTACATAGTCTGATTTACTAAGAAGGCACTGTTATATTGTTGAAAGTTTGGCAAGTGAAAGCCACACATTTCAATTCCTAGTTGCATTTTTTGATGAAAATTGAGCCCTTTTATCCTTTCCCTACAGAAACTTGTAGAATATTCAGTTGATTTTAACAACATACGATTGGGATTACAACTGGTTGCTTCTGTAATAGGTGAATTAGGCAAATTTTAATATATATTTAAATGTATATGAATGTATTATATATTATATTAAAGTTTTTAAATATTAATATGCTTCCACAAGGATATTGCCAAACTTCTTCATTTGTTAAGATCCTGTAATATAGCAATGAGAATATTCTGAAAGTCTTAGCAGATAATAACATTAATATTCTTGGATATTTTAATACCCAAATAAATTATATGCTCTGATTGCCAATTAAACTACCAATTATTAAACATATCCTTTATGGTGGACTTATTTTGTCCAAGTAACTCAGATTTAGTCTAATTAATTTTCTAATTGGATAGATTGTTAAAATTGTTGATTGATGATAAGAGTTGGGAACTGATCTCTAAGACTGTGACAGAAGTAATAGTGCATCATCTGCATACAATAGAATCTTGTGTTCATGGTCTTCTAACTTAATGCCATTCATATCATCCTCATAGCTATAGCCAGTGATTCCAATACTAAATAAAATAGAAGGGGGGAAATGGACAACCTTCTTGAGTCCTCTTTTGCATGAGAAATGGATCAGATAACATATTATTGGTCATAACTCCTGAAGTGGGATTTGTATATGACATCTGTATCTACTTTCTGAATTCTTTACTCAAGTCCATATTTTGTAATATACAAAAAGGTACCTCCAAGGAATGCATTCATAGTTTCATAGCTTCATAGTTTCTAGGGTCGAAAGGGACCTGAGCAGATCA
>NW_017729008.1:7333800-7334626 GCF_001723915.1 Gavialis gangeticus | reverse complement strand
CTCCAGCTGGACTGGAGGAACTGGTGTTGCCACGTTTCGGGCAGCCACAAAAAAAAAAGGATCACCCCTAAAATATCACATAATCCATTAACCATCCTAGCTACATCAAACACTATCAAAAGAGCCATAAGGACTTTGGAATTTTGTACTGCTACTACTATATCACTAACCTGGTGTATCTAAACATGCATTCTTTTGCTAAATGCTACTTGATATTTATAAATTAACTTCAGGAAGACCTGTTCCAATCCCTGTGATAAAGTTTTAGCTAGGATTTTGGTGTCTACATTCATTAAAGAAATTGTTATGTAGTTAGAACAATTTATAGAATCCTTGCCTGGTTTAGGAAGTACGGAAATAATACCCTCATGTGAAATAGTTGGTATTGTACCTTGGTTTTTACTATCATATGCATTCAATAACTGAGGTAACAATATAATTTTTAATGTTTTATAAAGCTCCACAGGAAATCCATCACTGCTTGGAAAGTTATTGTTATTCGTGTCCTTTAAGGGCCAAAGTTACTTCATCTAATGATAAAGGAGTCTCTAAGAGTTCCTTCTTCATTTCTGATATCTTCTATTAGACAAACTAAATGGCTGGAAAAAAATATTCTTTGCAAACTTTTGGGTACAAACTTGTAAAGCTTGTAAATTACAATTTTTGCAACTATTTAGTTGATCTAATAAAAAATATGACATTTACCAAAAGAACCTTGTCTGCCTATATCTTTAGACCAAGGACAGGCAATTATATCAGTTAGAGGGCCACTTAATGAGTTTTGGTGAGCTGTCTAGGGCTGCATGGGTAGCCCTGTCCCTTGACA
>NW_017729008.1:7314025-7328800 GCF_001723915.1 Gavialis gangeticus | reverse complement strand
ACAGGCAATTATATCAGTTAGAGGGCCACTTAATGAGTTTTGGTGAGCTGTCTAGGGCTGCATGGGTAGCCCTGTCCCTTGACAGTTGCCATGTTTCCTAGTCACCATATTGGGACCAGAAGTCCCACCCCCTAACCCCTGACCATTGCCACCATAAGTCCCTCCCCTTGGCCCCAAGAAATGCTCCTTTTGGGAAGGGAGGGTTGCCATCTTGGAACCAGAAAAAGACAAATAGTCCACTAAATGTCAAACACCTACTATAACATATGTTAATTTTATTATTAAAAATACTTGTCATTATATGTGTTTGCATACTATATATAGAGGGGATTGCATAAAAACCAAAAAAGAAAGTCTTACTCTTGTATACTGGGAGGGGGGGCTGTGGGGTGTGGTTCGGGGTGGGGGTGTATGTATGGTGAGGCGTGGGGGTGTGTGTGAGGTTGGCATAGCGTATGTTGAGGGGTGTATATGTGGCAGGTTTTGGGGGAAGGGTGTAGGTGTGTGAGGTTTGAAGGGGTGTGGGGGATGGTGGGGGGTATGAGGACCCCCATACACTTCCCCATGAGGTGTGCAGCCTCTGCTGCCAGCATACAGCAGTGCATGGCTCCAGACAGCATTGTGTGTGGAGGCAAGGAGCACAGCCCGCCTGACCTGCCTCTATTGTGGAGGCTTCACATGGTGCATGTGCAGCTCCCATACATGGGCAACACTGGGGGAAGCCCTGCACTGGAGCTCCTTCTCCATCCCCTGCCATGCAGGTCCTGGGACTCTGCCTCAAATGAAGGAGTCACACCCCTGCTTGCCTGTGGAGTCCCAGGACCTGCACAGCAAGGAGCATTGAAGGCAGTTGGCTCCAGCATGGGGCTCCTACCAGTGATATACAAGTGCAGGAACTGCATGCATGCTGCTCAGAGCCCCCACGATAGAGGCAGGCTGGGCAGGCTGTGCTCCTTGCCCACACACATAGTGCTGGCTGAAGCCACATGCCACTGGGTGCTAGCATCTGCACGGGGCACAAGTGCCCCAAGCACCCCAGCCTGCTCCTGGCAGTGGGGGCTATGCACCATGTGGGGTATTGTGTGGAGGTCACCACACCCCCCACACTCCCTCACATCCACACCCTGCCCACCCGAGCTTTGCACTCCCACCACCCCCATGGACAAGGGCTCTACCCAGCTTCCAGCCCCAGCCCCATGCTCTATGCCCCCTCCACCAGCTCCAGCTTGCCCCAACTGCCACCTCTGCTGCTTCCCTACATGCTGCCCAGAGTGAGTGGGACACCAGGGAAACCAAGCAGGTCCCCCTGTTGCAGGGCACTAAAGTGTGCCTGCTCCTTAAGGGCAGAAACTTCCTAGAGAGGGCTCTAGGAGCCAGACAGAACACCCATAGGTACAGGTTGCTATGGCAACAGGCTAATGAGGGAATTAGCCAACACCTGCACCCAGTCAGCTGACCAGAAGAAGTCAGGGCCCTGGGCACATATAAGCCTCAGGGCAGAGGCCAGGAGGGGTTAGTTCTCTGGTAGCAGCCAAGGGGGAAGGACCTCTCATAGAGGAAGCTATTTGGAGATGCTTGACTGTCTGTTCTGAAGCTTATAGGATTAAGGGGCTATAGGAGCTCATAAGTGCCAGTGGGGAGAAGGTCCATTAAACTGAGGGAGAAGATTACCTTCTTAAAAGGGATAGAGTGTGGACCCTATGTTATTGTTGTGTTGTAGCCCAGGGATTTGTGTTTTCTGTTGCTATTTAAATCGGTGGACCAGGCTGAGGCTATCCGGGAGGAGGGTATCTCATTGGGGCACACTACAGTATGGAGAGCCCAGCGCCAGAGAGGGTGCAGAGACGGGGCTGTGGAGAGCCCAGCACCAGAGGGGGTGCAGCAACAGGGCTGTGGAGTGCCCAGCACCAGAGGGGGTGCAGCAACAGGGCTGTGGACAGCCCAGTGCCAGAGGGTGCAGCAACAGGGCTGCATTGAGCCCAGTCCTAGAAGGCGTACAGACAGGAGGCTGAGCTAGATGGAGACCTCAAAAAAGGGATGTTTAATTGCCACCTGTGAAGCATGGGGCATGGTAAAGGATAGGTTGTGGAGCCACACATCTAGCCCATTAGACTTGGGGTATCGTAAGGCACCTCCTGAGTGTGGGACCCAGTAAGGGGTCCAACAACCCACAGGATTTACAGAAGTCCATCAGGACTGTGACTGAGCAGCAAACCCAGGGCAGCCTCTCGATTCATTATTTAAACCAGCAAGACATGGCAGGTGAGATTAGTAGGTGCCCATAGGGCAGAGCTGGTACAGTCAAAGGGCCCTAGGGACATCATAGCCATCCCTGGGGAGACCATATCATGACACCCCCCCCAGGTTGGCTGTAGCAGAGGCAGCAGCATCTCTGATCAGAGCTTCTGGCTGAGCCAGGCTCTTCCACCCAGGAGGGTGGAAGCAAAGCACAATACGTTTTTTGCGGGGAGGGTGTATATGTGGTTACCTTGCTCTCACCCTCCTGGGCGGAAGTGCTGGGCAGAGTACAATTTTTTGGTGGGTGACTGCAGGCCAGATGAAAGTGCCTTGTGAGCTAGATCTGGCATGTGGGCTGTACCTTCCCTACCCCTGCCTTAGACCAACATGTCTATAACCAACACCTCTGGTTCATTTCTGAAATTTGGTGTATGGAGTATTTAGTTTATGAAGTCCAGGAACGTATCTATTTCCTCACCAGTAATATTCAGATTCTCAAACTCTCCAATTTTTCCAGTGTACAAACTGGTGTAGAATTAACTGAACTGTTGGTTGATCTGTCTTTGTGTCATATGCATATTCCCCAGCAAATCATTTAGAGTTGATATTTTGTTATGGTTGCTTTCCTTTTTAGTCTATATGCTAGTAACTTTCCTGCACATTCCCCTGATTCTCAATAATCTTGGTATAATCTATATAAATGTAAGGTAGAGTTGTGCTTTAAAGACTAAGCAAAGCGTGTATGCACATGTGCGTGCGTGCGTGCGTGTGTGTGTGTGTGTGTGTGTATAGCACAATCTTTTGTAAGCTGAAGCTTCTGATGAAGTGAACTTCAGCTCATGAAAACTTGTGCAATGTATACATATAACTACTTTGGTTAACCTATAAGATGCAAATCTACCCTGCTTTCTGCTTGATGTCAGACTAACACAGCTAACTACATCTCTGTAATCTATATAAAGCATATTCTGCCTTCTGGGACAGTGATTTATTCAATTCATATCTCATATTGGTAAGAAAGCATAGTCAACACCTCTCTGGTGAATGATTATACTTCTGAAGCATTCATTCTAGAGAAGTTCAAACATTTTATAGAGCTTAATCAGCCTACTGCTTCCTCTACTTCAATATTATGGGAGACTATTAAAGTCTAAACACTACTAAAGAGAGGTGCAAAATGCAAATGGTTCATGACATAATCCCCGTCTAAAGACTTAATTTGTCTTATTAAAGCATCTATTTCCATATCCCTTATTTCTTTTTTTGCAGAAGCCTGTGATATTTTACACCCTTGTAAGAACTCTTTAGTTGTTTCCCATAATATCGAAAAAGAGGAAACAGTAGGTTGATTAAGCTCTATAAAATGTTTGCACTCCTCTAAAATAAATACTTCAAATGTATAATCATTCAACAGGAAGGTGTTGACTCACCAGAAATTATTTACAACTAATCTATCTGCAAAGATGAGCTGAAGCTCCAACTCAGCATGGTCTAAAACACCTATAGAGACAATAGAAGCATTGCTACAAGTTTAAGTATATTTTGACAAGTTAAAAGATAGCCAATTCTAGAATATACTGAATGAAGCATTGAAAAAATACTATAACTCCTTGTTGTTAGATTCACTATTCACCAAATATCTACTAAACCCAGGTCTGACACAACTTTTAATAACTTCCTTAGAACTAGATTTTGTGGGAAAGGCCATGAGATCTATCAATGACAGGATCCAAACATTCATTCCAGTCTACCCCAAAGTATAAGGGAATTTCCCAAATTCAGATAGGTTACAAAGAAAAAAAAATGTTGGCTTGCCTGCACAGGGACCATAGACACATCTGAAAGTAAAAATGAAATACATCATTTTAACATTTGCAAGAACAAATCTACCCTCTCAAACATAAGTTATGTCAATTATGTGGGGGGACAATTTTGTGTGCACTAAAACTTGAACTCCATGTGTCTCCATTACATATTCCTGGGCCCATCTACATGAGATGCTAGAAACCCAGTATACTAATTCTACTGTGCATTATCTTGTCAGGGTGAAAGCCATGCTAATGCACTGATGTGCAGTAGAATTAGTCTACTATGCATTAGCATCACCTAAAAGATGTGTGCTGGCACTATTGCACAGTAGCACTGATTATGTTGTATTAAACTAGTACCTGTTACTATGATTAAGTTAGTACCTACTATGACTATTATAATTATGGCACATTAATTAACATGTAGGCATGCTTCCCATGTCTTGTTTACTGTACTTTTAATGTTTGATACCTGTGACGGGGGCAGGTTCAGGGCTGGGTATCAACCTTGGTCTGCCCACCTGCCTATATGGGGCAGTCCACCCAGCCTTTCCTGCCACAATTTTGCTAGAATAATAAACTGGTGGTAAATGCAGGAGGCTGCTCATTATATGCCCCAATGCCAGGAGGTGCTATCCAAGGCTCCATACCTCCCCTACACCATGGCCCATGCCTCGGAGATGGCATCCAGATATGTATTACATCCTGGCTTGGAGCCAGGCCAGACTCAGTCCTCTGTTAGGACTCTATCACACTGCCCTACACAGGCCACACACATCTCACCCCCCTCTGACTGGGACCTCTCGCATTCTACCCTCTCTCATAGGGCCTTTTGCACTCATGCCCATTACTGAACCACACTCAACCTGCCCTGCTCCCCTTTGGAGTGGCTGCTATAGGCCCTCAGGCTTAACTACTCCCACTCCCTGGCTGACCAGCATGCAGCCTTTTGGGCCTTTCCTGTGACCCTCATCTGCAACCAGTCATGCAATTCTCCCAACAGGGGGCCAACTCGGCCCTTGGACCTTCATTGAGCATCTTCACAAAAAACACACATTCAACCCTGTTTTCAGGACTGGCCCATATGCTGCTCTTCAGACCATCCCTTCAGCCTTACTCAGCACCAGAATGGCACAGGCCTTCAGGCTGCTGCTGCACACCCTACTCTGTATGGGCCACACTATCGTCTCCTCTCACTGGGGCCACATGACTGCCTCCTCTCTGGGGCCACCAGGGTCTTACACCCCTGTGAGGCTCAGATGGCCACAGCAGTGCCAGACCCCCACTCCTCCACCAGGGTCTTACACCCCCTGGGGCTCAGGTGGCCGCAGCTGTGCCTGGCCCTCCAACCCACAGTGTTGTGGGGGCTGGGGTTATTGAGGTGCACCTACCCACCTTTCACTGGGGAGGTGAATGGTTCTGGTATTTACTGGGGGCTGCCCCACCACAGACAGTCCCAACAGGCCTTTCTTCCCCAGCAGGTTGCAGTTTCAGGTCAAGCCCAGGACCAGGAGACTCCAATTGTCCCCATGACTCCTGCCCATACCTCCAAGATGTTGTGAGCCTCAGCTCAGCCAGGTAATGTTGCTCCTTCAGCTGCAAGCAACACACTGCTGTCTCTACCAGGCTTGCCTTTGTTTGAAAATAACTTTCTTAATCAGGCACCTTCCAGCTGCCTGCTCCAGCCCTTAAAGTGGCAGGTACCATAGGTGCACTGCCACAATATATCTCTAGCTATGCCCTGAATCAGAGAAACCAGGTCCTCTACATTCCCCACAGGTCTTGTTTCAAAGACCTCCATCCTGGAACCAAGGGGATCCTTGATCTTTATGATTTCTTGATGGCCCCGGACAACAGAGAGAATGAGAGCTTTTCTTAACCATCAAGCGTGATATGCAGTAGGATAATTTTTATAAGGTTTTGAAGAATTTTAACAACTAAAAGTGGAAGAAAGTATCACTAAATAGCAGGAGCGTTTTAGACTTAACATCCACTTCAGTCCATAGTACCCCTGGCTATCCAGCCAAATACATTCTTTGGTTCTCACTGCTTCATAAGATGAGATCAAAGGGGATTTTCAATGAAAATGAAAGACTGTATATGAAGAACTGATAAAAGAAAATACTTTTATTAACACAATGCATAATTAGTCTGTGGAACTCCTTGCCACAAGATTCCATTGAAGACAAAAACATCGTAAGAGACTGGACTTTTATACAGATGATAGGAATATGCAGACCTGTTAAGCTAATACTAAAACAGGTTAAGAACAACTTCATAGTGCTGGTGTAAATGCTATATTGACCCACTGTTTAAATGTTGGGAAATAGGAAGTCATTGGTATATAGCTGAAGTATTCTAAATCCGCCTACTTGAATGAACCATATTCTTCCAACTTCTCCCAATGCCCCATCCCTCATATATCTGATGCTAGTCAATGTTGGACACAAGAATGGTCATAGTTCAGAGGAGGAAAGGTTTATTGCTTGTACCCAGTTGGAGCTTAAGTCTGGATTAACATGATTGCCCACTGTTTACTTGCAGAAGCAGCAAAGTGTTTTTTATGCTATAGAACAGAAATATTTCTAGAATACCAGATTATAATGACTTTTTCAGACTTTTTCTAACAACAGGAGTAAGTGGCTCTGCAGATGGGTGATTGGGATACTCCATTTGTTAGTTCAGATACTCCATTTGTTAGTTCTGCTATTCAGTTTTTTGATTGTTCATCTGCTTTTATTTCTTTAGGCTTGTAACTTTGTAATTTTCTACTTCTCCCCTTACTCTGGAGACCTCAAAAACACATTTTACCAGCCTTGGGCTGTTTTCATTTAGATGAATTAATGGAGGAGAGGGAGAACAAGGAAAGAATGACCTTGGAACATAGGAGATAAATGGTGAAAATTTTCTTCAAATCTCACCTACCACTGACAATCAATTGGTATTCCTTTGACTATCATACCAGTGACACTTACCTAAAAAATCTAGTTATTCTAATTTAGTTTTGCATGATGAGGTTTTGTTTTTCTACCTGTTTATATTTATAATAAAAATATAACTGGGGTCTTCTCATGTGCTTAGTTGCTTCACACTGTGTTGAATTACTTTCATTTCTTTTATTTTTGGATAGGGATGGAGATTTTCTTTTATTACACTTGAATATAAGATATAGCTTTGTTACACAAAGTATGAGTAGCCCTTGGCAGTATGCTAGGAAAATGAGTCTCAACTAGATATTAAATAAAAATAAGAAAGAAAATGTGTGGAAAAATTGAAATGCTAAGGTTGCTGAAAGAGCTTATGGTGTTATAATGTATTCAAAGAAATTACTGTATGTGTGTAAGGTACCTGAACAGAGGTTTATAAATATGTAGGGACTGAATTTATCCTCACATTAACCCCTAGCAGTAAGTAGGGGCTAAAACAAGTGAAGAAATCCTCCAGGAGTTGAGAAGTGTTAAATTCCTTGCATCACATCACTGTTGTCAGATTCAGTGCCTTAGTTTAGAGGCATAGGGTGGAGAGTACAACTCAGGTAGCCTTTAGGTGGAAAAAGCTGTAATGATAGAAAACATATTCATAGCACTAAAGATGCAGGTGGTCTGAGGTCCAATGTCCATAGTCAAATATGTACATAGGAGCACCCCACAAGAGCTACTCTAATTTATATAAATGACTAGTTTGGTTCCTTGCAGACAGTCTGGAACCTTGGCTGCACAGAAGTACTTTAAAGCCATTTTGCCCTACTTTTGAAGCATGCAAATACCACAATGACTTGAAGGGGTTAATGAGTCACAGTCCATAACCCCTGTTCTTTTCCAGTTGAGCTAGGCATCAGATCTAAAAGGAGGACTTAAACAGCTTGTCTACACATGCAATTAATGCAAAGCAGTAAACTCTGGAGTTTATTGCCTTTGGAACATGCACCCAGGAATGCAACACATTGAGCCAGGTCAGAGCAGTTCTGGTTGGTAGGGGACCTGGGAGATCAGTCTGCCAACTCAGGGCTGCTCCCCTTGGCTCAATATGCTGCGGTGAGGGTGGTTAGCCAGTTGGCTTGCCAGTAGGCAGACCCCCCTCACTGAAGCACCCTTGTACCCCAGCCATCCAGGGCAGTGTTTACATATGCACTGCTATTTTTTACTCTGCAGCAGATGTTCACTGTAGATGAGCCCAAAAAGTACAGATCAGTTTTCAGTTGTAGTTGACTGGGAAGAGAAGTAGACTGGCAGTTCTCCTATTGTGAACTATCTGGCTGGGTCCAAAAGCTTAAGGGAGACTGTGGTCAGTTGGAGTCTCCCTGTGGAAGGGTAGGCTTGATTGCTTGATTGATCTGATACCAGGAACCTTTCCAGGTGGGGAGACTGTCTGGAAAGGAGGTTGTATTTGCAGAAAAGCAGAAGATTGTGATGGGGTAAGAAGTGTAGAGGATTAGACAGTATCTTTACACTCTGGGATAGTGGAGGGGAAAGTCTGTATCTTCTAAGGAGCACCCAGGGGGGAGCCAGAATCCATAGCTTTTAAAAACCGACTTGAGTCAAACCCAAAATTGAGACTGCAGGAGGAACTTATGTATTGTAAGGTCTTCTGACTCATGATTTTTCAGTGTTAAGCACATAAGCTGGTTTCTATGTGAAAACTCTAGACTTAGACCTAACAGCAAAACTTCTAGGCTGCTAGGCTGCTGACTGTTCTAGTATTTCTCTCCTGCCTTGGTCTGGACAGACAGTGGATGTGAGGGAAAGATAAAACTGAGGAAATGTTACTGAGTTCCCATATAAAGGACAAAACTCAGAGCAACAAAAGGGAAGGATGATAAAAATAAAAAGTACAATTTAGGCAACTTTGTTGTGCTTTTAACTGCCTTTGGTCCTTTCCATCATTCTTTTATTGGGATGCTGCGGACTACCTCAAATGGTAGCACAGTCCCTAAGCTGAATGGCTAGCTTGCCCCTGAACAGTTACAAAAGTTAAACATTGCCAAGGATGGTTCCCTTTCTGTCTCTCTTACTGTGCCACTAATCTCTTGGCTGTCTTTACCCTTCTATCACTGATTTTAGGGTACCCATTAGCAAGTTCTCTTCAGTGTACAACAGGGAAGTCTCTACTAGTGGTAATACCTTATCCTCTCATACTAGTACCAGTCTTAATAATATAGGGGGGTGTAGGTTGTAGCTATGTTGGTCTAAGGACATAAGCAGCTTTTGGTGAATCTAATATCTTTTGTTAGACCAACTTATGTAGTTGGAAAAAAAATTAAGCAAGCTTTTGGGTTCAAAAACCGTTCATCAGGCTGAGGAAGTTACAGCAGTTGGAGCACACACCAACTGCTGTAACTTCCTCAGCCTGATGAAGGGCTTTTGAACCCGAAAGTTTGCTTAAATTTTTTTTCCAACTACTTAAGTTGGTCTAATAAAAGATATCAGTGTTAATAATATACATTGTAGTTAATTGCATGTACATGGCAATGGTTTCTATGATAGGGCTGTCCAATTTCAGAGCAAGCAAGGGCAGCCCACCACACTGGTCATGGACCCTGAGCCCCACACTGCTCCATGCCCCTGGGAATTGGCTGCTGCTGTGGGCTGCATGCTGCAGGGACACACACATAGCCCCCCTGCCACATGCACCCCTCTTTTTGTGTGAGAAGTATGAATGCCACCATTATGCAAGCCCCCAGATGATGATGCCATATGGACAAGCCTTCACCCCCAACCTCACCACTGCCACATGATCAATTCATCTTCTCAGTTATGTTGCTCAAACTGGCTCTCAAACAATAGCTGCAGCAAAACAAATACTGGCAGAATGTCAACATCAAAGGACTCAAGAACCCAATCAAACAATCTTCCACCAACACCTTAATGAAAAACTGGCAAATTTCCATCAGCAACAATAGAAAAATGTTAGCAGTACTTGGGGTGTCTTCAAGTCCATCATCATCAGTGCCTGCAAAGAGCCACTTTGATTCTCTATCAGGAAACATCAAGACTGGTTTGATGAGAATGACCAGTAAATTCAAGGGTTGATCAATCGCAAGCACAAGGCTTTTTCTGATTGGCAGAACAATACCAACACCAAGCAAAAGAAATTGAAACACCAACAACCCAAGGAGGTCTGAAGGAGGACCTGCAATATGAAGTGTGAAGACAAAAAGAAGGATATTTGACATCTCACTGACATCCCTGACATGTACAGTTTCTTTAGTGCCACCAAAGCAACCTAGTCTGAGCACTCAGGGACTAAGCCCCTAGATATCTAGGGATGGAGTAGACCTGATCCAGGAAAAGGGAGCCATCAACTTCCATTGGAAGGAGAATTTTGAAGGCCTTTTAAATCAAGACTGTCGTTGATATAAATGTTTTCAGTTACATCCCACAACCCAATCAGAGGCAATCTCGGAATCCCTCCAACACTTGACAAAGTGAGGAAAGCCATGAAGCAGATGATGAATGACAAGGCTTCTGAAGCAGATAGAATCCCTGCCAAAATCTTTAAGCAGGGAGGAGAGGCACATACATCACAGCTCCATACCCTCACCTTGAGGTTCTGAAATCATGAGGAAATCCAAGATAACCTCAGGAATACTATGATCAGGACAGTCTTCAAGAAAGGACTGTGGAAATTACAGAGGGATCACCTTGCTGTCCACCACAGAAAATTTCATTGCAAGAACCCTCCTGAACCATCTCCTTCTACCTGCTGAAGAATCTCCTCCTCCCAGAATCTCAAGTGGGTTTAGGGCATCAAGAGACACTACCAATATGATCTTCACTGCTCACTAGCTGCAGAAAAATTGCTGGGAACAACATAAACCTCTCTACATGACCTTTTTTGACCTCACAACAGCTTTTGACTCTGTCAACTGAGAAGCACTGTGTGCAGCTACAAAAGACTCTTTACTGTGAAGTAGTGTATTTTATTGGGAAATAAGCCTGTGTATCTACACGTGCACACACTGCACAGTAAGCCTCACTAATCATGAGTAAATATTCTATCTGCAAAGCCAAGTAGGAAATTTGTGTGTGACTACTAACTGTGTAATAGTGCTTGTGTAGATGCCAGACCAGGAGCAAATCTGCTTCTGGTTACCCAGCCACTAGTGGGTAGGAGATTGCTCCCTGCCCCTGGGAATTGGCTGCTGCTGGGGTGGGCTCTGCCACAGGAGCCTCTAGAGGGCTGCGTGAAAGAGGTTGAGGAGGAGGTCCATCATCTACACACCACAGGGCCCACAAAGACTACATTGATGGCTACTGCCAGGCCCTTCTCCAGGGGAAAAAAGAAAAAGACTATGTCCCCCTGCCCTGGCAGCAAGGAGCTCTAAGCCCTGCCCCCACCACCACCACTCTGAGATTGTGATCAGGGAGCAAAGGCTGCAAGATCCTTATCTCCCAGCCCCAGATTCACCATCACAATTGGGGAACAATGCTACTGGAAGATCCTAATCTCCCAGTGCCAGTCCCATGACCACAGAGCTGGAACTGGGAGCTCCATGCAGGTAGGGGATGGAGAGCCTGTTCCCCACCCAGCTGTATGCTCATGGAGCTGAGCAGGGAACAAGCTCCCCACCCTTTTCTCCACCCAGCTCCACAGAAGTAGAGAAACAGTGTGTCATGGACCAAACCAAGAATCAAGAGCCACCCACTCCACATAAAAATATATACCTGAGTTGCAGTAGAACCTGTTGATCCCAGATAGGCCTTGTCAGTCATCTTCAGACCCACAGATAAGGCAATCATGAAAGACAATGATCTTTGACTGCAAGGGATCGCTGATGATCCCAGCACCACCGAAGTCTCCACCCAGATGGAATCCCTGACTCCGGGCTGTGAGGGCTTCCTAGCATGGCTGCTGGCAGATGAGCATGGGGGCACCCCCACTTGTGGGGTGTGCTCCCTACTGGAGTCTCTGGAGGACTGGATACAGGAGCTTGAGGAGGAGATACATCAGCTATGTATCAGGGCCCACCAAGACTACATTGATGGCTACTGCCATGCCCTTCTCCAGAGGAAGGAAGAACAAAAGAAGAAGATAGAGGAAAAGGTGGCTACCAGGAAGACTGGCCGAAAAGACCCACCCGGAACTACCTGGAAAACAGTCATCTCAGGCTCCAGGGCATAAAGAGGTAAGGCTGCTCCTCCCCTGGCACTGTACAACAAGTATGTTCCCCTCACCATGCATAATGAGACTCACATGGAAACATTGGAGGAGAAGGTGGGTAGTCTGCCATGGCCAAGAGGAGATGCAGGGTGGTAGTGGTAGGGGACTCCCTTCTGAAGGGCACTGAGGGACCCATCTGCCACCCAGGCCTATTCCATGAGGTCTGCTGCATCCAGGATGTTGTATGGACCACTACCCCAGGCTCTTTATCCATGTGGGCACGAATTACATGGCCAGGAGTAATCTGGACCAGGTCATGAATGACTACAGGGTTTGGAAGGTGGACTCATGGGGTTGGGGGTGCAGGTAGTCTTTTATTCTGTGTTCCCAGTTGCAGGCCACAAACTTAGGATGGAAGGATGCATCAAAGAAGTGAAGCAACAACTCTGGTGGTGGTGCTAATGAGAGGGCTTTGGTTTCTTCTACCACAGAACACACTTCAGAGAGAGAGAAAAAAGGGAAGGGATAGCATACACCTCATGCAGAGATCTAAGTCCCTGTTCTTGACCAGGATGGTCAATCTTCTAGATAGGGCTTTAAACTAAGATTACCGAGTGATGGGGAAACACTAACTGGATAATGCCTGGGGAATGGCACACAAGAAAGCTCTGAAGTTGGGGACACTATAAGAGGCACTCTTACACGAGCTGAGGGAATGGTTCTCCCTCAGTGTGACAGGAAATCGGGGGTCTCAATTGTAGGACTCAGGTGCCTGTACACTAATGCCAGGAGAATGGGGAAAAAGCATGAGAAGCTAGTTTTCCTACTCTCCAGTGGGCATTATGATCTAGGAGGGATCATGGAAACCTGGTGGGACTCTTGACATGATTGGAACATAGCCATAGAAGGTTACACTGTGTACAGAAGGGACTGAGTAGGGAAAAAGGCGGAGGTGTAGCTTTCTATGTGAGTACACCTCCTTGGAGGCCAACATTGTCTGCAAAGAAGAGTGGATTGAAACCTTCTGGATCAAACTACAGAGGGGGCATGGTAAGAGAGACCTAACTGTAGGTGTATACTACAGACCACCAAATCAAGAGGAGGAGCTTGATCTGGAGTTCTCTCAGGAGCTGACAGAGGCTGTGCACGCAGAGGACATGGTCATCATTAGCAACTTCAATTACCCAGACACTGCTTGGGAGGAACACTCGGCTAAGTTGGATCACTCGCATTGCTCCCTGACCTGTATTGAAGAGCTCTACCTGACTCAGGAAGTGCAAGTGCTAACTAGAGGTAATGCCCTCCTAGACTTAGCCTTGGCCAGAGGAGACGATTTGGTGAGCGACTTGAATATAGAGGGCAGCCTGGGTGACAGTGACCATGAGATCATCACATTCACTGTCCTTTGCAAGGCAGGAAAATCAGCTAGCAGGGTTGAAGTTTTGGGCTTCAAAAAAGTGAATTTCAATAGGCTCGGGGCAACAGTGGGGGAAGTGATGTGGGACCAGGGACTGAAGGTGAAAGGAGAGCATGAAGAGTGGTCATTCCTCAAGGACAGGATATTCGAAATACAAAGTCCATTCCCATGTAGAGAAAAGGTAGTAAAAGGGCTGGTAAACCCTCTTGGCTCAACAGGAATATGATGGTCCTCTTGAAAAAGAAGAAAGGAGCATACAAGTAATGGAAGCTTGGGACAGTCCCCAAGGAGAACTATACAATAATGGTCAGCACTTGTAGGGAGAAGATTAGAAAGGCCAAGGAAGCAACTGAATTTAAACTAGCAATAGAAATCAAGGACTATAAGAAGTCCTTCTTTAGGTACATGGGGAACAGGAGGAAACAAGTGGAAGAGTGAGGCCATTGCTTAAAAATTCAGGACAGCTAGTTACTGAAAACTGAACTCCTGAATGACTCCTTTGCTTCAGCATTTCACCAGACTAATGGGAAAATCATGCTAGATAAGGTTCAGAATGGGTATAGTGGGAATGACTGCCTTCCTTCTGTTGATGTTGAGCTGGTATGTGATAAGTTAGAAAAGTTAAACATTTATAAGTCAGCAGGACCACATGAACTTCATTGGAGCATGCTGAAGGAACTGGCCAAAGTCATTCTGGGACCCCTGGTGAAACTCTTCCAAAACTCATGGTGTTCGGGGGAGGTCCCTGAAGACTGGAAGAGGGCCAATGTTGTGCTCATCTTCAAGAAGGGGAGGAGAGAGGACCCAAGCAACTATAGGTCACTTAGCCTAACTTCTATTGCAGGGAAAATCCTGGAGAAATTCATCAAGGAGTCTGTGTGTGATACACTTGCAGAAGGTAGGATTCTGAATGACAGCCAGCATGGCTTCATCATAGGCAGGTCTTATCTTACCAATCTCATCTCCTTCTACGACCAGGTAACTCACCACCTGGATAAGAGAGAGGAGGTCAACATTGTACACCTAAATTTCCAAAAGGCCTTTAATCTGGTATTCCATGATGTTCTCACAGGAAAATTGGAGGACTGTGAGCTCAACTGCTCAACAGTTAGGTGGGTAGGAAGCTGGCTGCATGGTAGGACCCAGAGAGTTCTAATGAATGGATCTGTGTCAACCTGGCAAGAAGTGGCCAGTGGTGTCCCTCAGGGGTCT
>NW_017729008.1:7307763-7309025 GCF_001723915.1 Gavialis gangeticus | reverse complement strand
GTGATAAGTTAGAAAAGTTAAACATTTATAAGTCAGCAGGACCACATGAACTTCATTGGAGCATGCTGAAGGAACTGGCCAAAGTCATTCTGGGACCCCTGGTGAAACTCTTCCAAAACTCATGGTGTTCGGGGGAGGTCCCTGAAGACTGGAAGAGGGCCAATGTTGTGCTCATCTTCAAGAAGGGGAGGAGAGAGGACCCAAGCAACTATAGGTCACTTAGCCTAACTTCTATTGCAGGGAAAATCCTGGAGAAATTCATCAAGGAGTCTGTGTGTGATACACTTGCAGAAGGTAGGATTCTGAATGACAGCCAGCATGGCTTCATCATAGGCAGGTCTTATCTTACCAATCTCATCTCCTTCTACGACCAGGTAACTCACCACCTGGATAAGAGAGAGGAGGTCAACATTGTACACCTAAATTTCCAAAAGGCCTTTAATCTGGTATTCCATGATGTTCTCACAGGAAAATTGGAGGACTGTGAGCTCAACTGCTCAACAGTTAGGTGGGTAGGAAGCTGGCTGCATGGTAGGACCCAGAGAGTTCTAATGAATGGATCTGTGTCAACCTGGCAAGAAGTGGCCAGTGGTGTCCCTCAGGGGTCTGTGCTTGGTCCAGTGCTTTTTAACATCTTTATCAACGATGTGGATGTGGGGATGAAGAGCTCACTGGCCCAGTTTGCTGATGACACCAAGTTATGGGTGAGCATGGTCATGCTTGAAAATAGGCTGCAGATACAGGTGGACTTAGACAGGCTGGCAAGTTGGGTGGATCAGAACCAGATAAAATTCAACATTGAGAAGTATAAAGTGCTCCATCTGGGGATGAACAATCCCCATCATACTTATAGGCTCAGTGGCACCAAACTGACTAACACCATGACTGAAAGGGACCTAGGGGTAATAATAGTTGATAGTTTGAACATGAGCCATCAGTGCGATGCTGTAGCCATCAGGGCAAAAAATACTCTGGCATGCATCAACCGATGCATGTCAAGCAAACCAAGGAAGTGGTTCTTCTGCTTTACTCAGCATTGGTGAGACTGCAGCTGGAGTACTGTGTGCAGTTCTGGGTGCCACACTTAAACAAGGACATGGAAAAGCTTGAGAGAGTCCACGGAGGAGCCACCCATGTGATCAGAGACTTGCAAAGCAAGCCATAATAGGAAAGGCTGAGGTACTTGCATCTCTTCAGCATAAACAAGAGAAGACTGAGAGGTGACTTGGTAGCAGCTTGCCACTCCATCAAGGGAATACCTC
>NW_017729008.1:7284283-7302763 GCF_001723915.1 Gavialis gangeticus | reverse complement strand
AGACTGGAAGAGGGCCAATGTTGTGCTCATCTTCAAGAAGGGGAGGAGAGAGGACCCAAGCAACTATAGGTCACTTAGCCTAACTTCTATTGCAGGGAAAATCCTGGAGAAATTCATCAAGGAGTCTGTGTGTGATACACTTGCAGAAGGTAGGATTCTGAATGACAGCCAGCATGGCTTCATCATAGGCAGGTCTTATCTTACCAATCTCATCTCCTTCTACGACCAGGTAACTCACCACCTGGATAAGAGAGAGGAGGTCAACATTGTACACCTAAATTTCCAAAAGGCCTTTAATCTGGTATTCCATGATGTTCTCACAGGAAAATTGGAGGACTGTGAGCTCAACTGCTCAACAGTTAGGTGGGTAGGAAGCTGGCTGCATGGTAGGACCCAGAGAGTTCTAATGAATGGATCTGTGTCAACCTGGCAAGAAGTGGCCAGTGGTGTCCCTCAGGGGTCTGTGCTTGGTCCAGTGCTTTTTAACATCTTTATCAACGATGTGGATGTGGGGATGAAGAGCTCACTGGCCCAGTTTGCTGATGACACCAAGTTATGGGTGAGCATGGTCATGCTTGAAAATAGGCTGCAGATACAGGTGGACTTAGACAGGCTGGCAAGTTGGGTGGATCAGAACCAGATAAAATTCAACATTGAGAAGTATAAAGTGCTCCATCTGGGGATGAACAATCCCCATCATACTTATAGGCTCAGTGGCACCAAACTGACTAACACCATGACTGAAAGGGACCTAGGGGTAATAATAGTTGATAGTTTGAACATGAGCCATCAGTGCGATGCTGTAGCCATCAGGGCAAAAAATACTCTGGCATGCATCAACCGATGCATGTCAAGCAAACCAAGGAAGTGGTTCTTCTGCTTTACTCAGCATTGGTGAGACTGCAGCTGGAGTACTGTGTGCAGTTCTGGGTGCCACACTTAAACAAGGACATGGAAAAGCTTGAGAGAGTCCACGGAGGAGCCACCCATGTGATCAGAGACTTGCAAAGCAAGCCATAATAGGAAAGGCTGAGGTACTTGCATCTCTTCAGCATAAACAAGAGAAGACTGAGAGGTGACTTGGTAGCAGCTTGCCACTCCATCAAGGGAATACCTCAAGGGCTCGGCAAACAACTGTTCACCAGGGCACCCTTGGGGAAAACCAGGACTAATGGCCACAGACTCCTGGAAGACCATTTCAAGCTTAACACTAGGAAAAGTTTCTTCACAGTTAGGGTGTCCAGACCGTGGAATAAATTCCCTCCAAGGTGGTGCAATCATCTAACCTGGAAATCTTCAAAAGAAGACTGAGGGGTCACCTTGCTGGGATCAGCTGACCCCAATTGTCTTTCCTGCTAGTGTAGGGGGGCTGGACCCAATGATCTTCAAGGTCCCTTCCAGTCCCCTGTAATCTATGTTGAAGGGTTTGATCAAGCTTCATGTCCACCTGGTACCAAAGATAAACAGATGGTGTCATTCCAATCCACATAGTTCAGACAACATTTACTTTTTGATCAGAGTATCTATATCCAGCAAAACATAGATCTATATCTGAGTATCCGTGTCTTTCTTTCTATGTCTACCAAAACTACTAGCAAATGCCATGGTTTTTGGATTTGCATCAGTGTTGCTCTAGGCATCTTTCTGAAGTGCCACACCAGAGTTCTGATTATTCTTTAGGGTTTACTCTTGCAAAAATCTGCACTGAGGTTTCTGACCCAATCCCATGTAGCACAACTGTGGCTAACTCCTCAAGAGTGTGCAGGATTCTGAAAGGTGTACACAGAGTTTAAAAATAAACTTGTTCATCACTATAAGGTACTAGATCCCTCACACCCTTTGGTCTGGTGCCTTTCCTTGAAGTCTAGACAGAGTTCCTTAAAGTTAACAAAGATTCAGTATAGGAAGTCTTGATTCTTCAGCTTGTCTGCTTTCAGCCTAACAGTCTCCTGACATAGCTTGCTATGTCAGAACTGTATTGCTACCACCTATATATATTTAACCTACCACAAGAGTGTTGATGCCTGGGAGTTAATCTACATGAATGGTTGTCTACCTTTCCAGACTCAAGGCGCTCCTGGGTAGACTAGAAGCACCCCTCAGCAAATGCCAGTTCTTAGTTTTCATTTGTTTTTTTGATTATGGAAGAATAATAGAGAATTATTCAGTTGCAAAGAACTCAGACCGCAACAGGGCAGAATGTTTTTAACACTATGGGTTCCTATTTGTAATCTCTGGGTTATTCATGTGAATCATGTTTGCACACCTAACAGTGCTATAATTGCATCATACCCCACCACACCCCATGAAAGGATTTAAGGGCACCCAGGGTGCTATGGCACTCTGGTTGAGATTTACTGCTCTATGTCCTCCAGAAAAATAAGTAGGGAGCTGAGCTGATGGACATGAGGATTTGATGGTGTGCAGGACTGCCAGCTACATGAACGTCTCACCTTGCTCAATATGTCCGTTCATGGCATCAAACAGTGAAAACTATACCTTAGTAAATTGGATATCATGTCTTCAATTGTTAGCAAAGCTGGGAAGGCAGGGAGGTTCAAACTACTCTGTTCAGTGGCTTGGAGCTAATACAGATTAGGAGTTTACCTGGTGATTTTTTTTCTCTACAACTTCAAGAGATATAATAATGTCTATTGGGCTGCCTGTTTAGAAGCCCCACCAAGTTTAATGGAAGTCTGTTTAGTTAGTTGCACTGGCTGCTTGTGGGAGTCTACTTCTAATGTCAGCTTTTCCTCTGGGTATCCATCATTTTGTCCTTTGTCCTTTATATTCTATTGGAAACAACACAGTGGCTGTTCTCCATTCTCTATTGTGTTGGGTATTTTGTGTTGACATACAAGCATCAGATTAAAGCTTAGCTATTATGCTGCCCAACAGTAAGTGGTATCCTTCCTTATGTGTCAAGTAATATAAATGAAAGTGATAACATTTCTTGTTTTGCAGATTTCTTATTGACAGCCTGCATCTGTCCCCTGGCGTCCAGTTTTATTTTAAATCACTAGGATTTTGTCGTATTTCTCCAATCTAATATTGCATCTTTCAGTGTTTCTAGGATTACAATACAGCTGGCTCTACAACCCTGCTGGATTAGAATTGGCTGTTGATTTAGTAGCCTAGTTGCATATATGGTTGGCAACCCCTGCTTTGCAGTGCACCAATACAAGGTACATCCACCTGGCACAGCCCAGTGCCATTTAAACATACTTGTATTAATATCAGGTCCTTGAATCCATACGTTGCATGCTCCAATAGCTGCTCCAAGAACATCATTATGCTACCATATTATTCCCTCTAAAAACGTATCAAGTTCCATCAAAGCACTTATGTTCCTTGTCCCCACCATAGTTTGGAAGACCTTTCAAGACTCTACTCTTTCAAAAGCTGGAAAAATATGTCTGTGTTGTGTGGCATGCTCTCTCGCTCTCTCTGTCTCTCTCTCTCTTTCCCCCCCCCATCTCTTTTCCAGTCTAAACTTGTTAATTACAAGCTTGATCTTGTGTCAGTATTGTCCTCTTAATTTTAATATCTTTTCTTCCAACCCAAAATATATTTATAAACATAGCATGTCACCTCTCAGCCATTGTTTGGCTAAATTAAAAAGCAAAGCCCTTCTCAACAACTATTTCAGTTAGTTCATCTTTTTTTACCATGGTTGACCGGACCCATACACAATAATCTGAACTAGTTTTTAATGCTTTATGTGGTGAAACCAAAATTTTCTCTGTCTCTACTACCTAACAGTCCCTAGATTTGCATTAGGCTCTCATACTGCCACATCCCACTGGCAGTTCCTGGCCATCCTATGATGCACCATGGTCCTGCTTCCTCAGTTACCTCCAAAATATGAACGCCCTTTGTTATTTGCTATAAAACAGTCCTTTTTTCTGCGCTCCTGGCATAATTGCTGGGAATTTCTACACATACTTAAAGGACACTGACAGAAGTGACAGTTTGTTATGTGATTGGCCATTGAAAGCATTCTACATGCAGAGACCACAGCAGTGCCTGAGGGGTGTGCTCTCTCTCATATCTCAGGAAAAGCCAGGGAGACTTCTTGCTCACAAAAGGGATTTATTGCAAATGCTAACATGCACACAAAGATGGCTGACAATTTCCTGTTGATGTCATCATGTCAGCCCTCAGGAAGGGAGTTAACCCTTACTACTACATCCCTCTTTCTCAGGAGAAACTTGAAGGATTTTCAGATAACTGCAAATTCATCTTGAGAGGACAGGTTACAAAATCAACACTTTCTTATGAGTCTTTACCACTCACTTCCCTACAAAAAGGTCAGTATTGAGCACAAGCCTTACAGTTACCCACCCAGTTCGATATGTCATCGCCGCCAGAGGGCCACCAGTCTGATGAGCCCTGGCTTGACATCTTGTAGCACCCTCATAAACCTTATGAATCTTCTTGAGGATCTTCTGGCATAACGTGGAAGGTAAAGTGTTCCACTCTGTTGTGGTGCATGACTAAATCCCCGACAACATGGAGATTGATTTTCTCCTGTTGGTATCTTCCAGCTCACAGTCTTTGAACCTTACTTTGGGCCATCCTTCTAAGAAGTACTTGTTCATCTTTTGACAGAAAGGATGAGCTTCTATAATGAAACAAATATGGGTATCCCCTCTGCCATAAGGGCCACATAAACAGTGACAACTTGCTCTTGGCAGAGTTATTTCAGTGACAGTCATGTTTGTAATAGTGTCTGAGAAAGAGTATCAGCTATCTCTAACTTTTTTCATGAATGTGTACACTATTGTTGGTGAATTTCAGCATCCTTAGGCAAAATCTCTGGATTCTTGGTGGGAATTCATTGAGAGGTTTAGCTCCTAACAGAGCCATGAGTGGCTTATGATCCATTTGTAAAGTCAGGCCAATAAGGAATCTTCTGAGTTGCTCACGTGTCCATGTAACTGCTAATGCTTCTTGACTTGATAAGTACTGACCTGATCTCATTGAAGGCTGATTGTTGTAGCAGGCCCCAGAGCCATATGCTTTTGTCACTTAAAAGGTTTCTTAAACATTTTGTTACTGTTTCCAGGTTTGGCACAAAATGGCCTATTCCTAAAAATCTGCATAATTCTGGGCACCCTTGGATTCTGGTAATCCCTTAATAGCTGCAAGTTTTTCTGGATCTGGTTGGTTTCCTTGTGGTGTAATCCAATGCCCCACAAACATGAGCTGAGAGGTAGCAAAAGTGCAATTTTCATTAAGTGTAATTACAGCTTCTTTGAGTTTTCTGAGTGTTGCATCCAATTTTGTATGAAGTTATACCTCGGTGGTCCAAAAAACCAAAATGTCATTGGCATGACAAAAAATACCTACTAGGCCATCGAGTGTCTATGGCATCTGAAACTGAAAGAATTCAGGAGTTGGTAAGATCCTGAAATTTAACCAAATATATTACAAATTTGGGATTGTCCAAATGGAGTAATAATAGTTGTTAGTTTGGATGATTCAACAGCTAGAGGAATCTGCCACAATCTTGCCCTAACATCCAATTTTGGGAAGATCTTGGCTTCTGCAAGTTGAGCCAAGATGTGTATCCCAGAAGGAAGAATATGTCTTTCTTGGCACACACATTTGTTCAGTTGTATTAGGTCAACACATTTCTTAATCTTACCACTGGGTTTTGGCATAGCCACTATCTCAGAACACCAAGAAATAAGTTCTTCATACTTGTTCTCCATTTACGTTCTCCATTAATGACAAGGGTACTCATCTTGGTGGAGTTAATGCATATGGAACTACATCAGCTTTTAGGCATATTTTATATTCACCTGGAATTTTTCCAAGACCTGAAAAGATGGATGGTATTTGGTTCTGTAGTACTACTCCAAGGATTTCTGGTCCACTATTTCATTCAGTCAGTGGGCAAGTTGTAGTGCCTGTTTGGCTGATAGGCAAGCAGAGACACAAGACTACAGATCACATAGGCTTCCTGGTCCATAGTTCTCTGCTTCCATGTCATTTTTGCATTGAAGGATCCCAGTACTTTTGCAGTAATGTCACCTGGTCCCCATCTCCTTTCAGTGGAAAGGAGGAGAATCCCATCCCTATGTTGGCTGATACTCCTATATCAATTTTAAACGATAAATTTAAATTTGATTTTAAAATTTAAATGGACTGGCCATGGAGCTCTATTTCTGTCATCCAGACTTCTTGGTCTGATGAATACCCTGTAAGTTCTTCTAATAATTTAGAAGACTCCTGTGGTTGAGTGACAAACTAAAGCGTAGTTTAGTTTATATATCATTGGCATGCCTCTTTCTTAGCAGGACACTTAGCATAAAAATGTCCAGGGATTTTACCGCCCCTGAAGCATTGGCCCCCTTTCCTACTGAGTTGTTGCTGTGGATGCCGTTGGGACCACTCTCTTTGTTTACTGTGCACATCAATTCTCTTTATTTTTGGTTGTAGTTTCTTGAAAATGTGCATTGCATCCATATTAGCCAATGTCTGATAGGGTTTGGAATCACTTCTGATTTTCCTTTGTTGCTGCTTAACTAACTCTAATTGGTGAGATTGTGTGACAGTCTTCTGGAGTGTTAAATCAGGGTCTAACTGTAGTCTTTATGAGAGATCTTTAATGTGAAAATACACAACTAAGCAATCCCTAATTAGTTTATTCCTTGATCTCCCCATATTGGCAAAACTCATCCAATGTATACAAAGATGTGATAAAGCTATCTACAAATTCTGAAGGCTCTTGTTTATAAGAGATTTAATCTTGTTCATAAATAACATTTCTTTTAGCCAAAAAATGTTCAGTGCCTCTACCACATCAGCATATTGCTTCTTCTCTACATTGCATGTTTGTAAGAGGCAGTTACACCATGATTTCATCAGTCTGATCCCCTACTGAGTAGATGAGAGTACTTACTTGCTAAGGTGCAGACTTTTTTTCCAGACCGGACACTTCCCTGAAGCAATTAAAATGTCTGATCCATCTAGGGCACTTTCCAGGAATTGGAAACCAACTGTTCTAATGGTGTGACTTCAGCTGCCTGCATTGTCTCTGTAGCCAGCCTCTACCCTGAGGTCAACTCAGCTGCTTCTGGAGCTTGGTCTGTCATCCAGGAATCACCCAGTTGCTGATTGACATTTGTGTTCCTGTTGGTGTCAGAATTCAGCCACTTCAGATACCATGTGCTATCTCATAATTCAGGAAAAGACAGGGAGACTTCTTGCTCTCAAAAGGGCTCTATTGTAACTGCTAACTCACACACAAAGATGGCTGACAACTTCCCCTTGTCATCATCTCAGCCCTCAGGAGGGGAGTTAACCCTTACTATTACAAAGGACACCTTAGCATAGAGGCCTGTAAGGGTCAGAGAAGACCCCACTATGGTGCAGAGTCAAAGAAGCCTTGCCTGGGTCTGGGACTCCAGGGGTGTCTATATATATGGTTGGAGATGGATTGGTTGGTGTTTTAATTAGAGTAGTTCTTGAAGAGTTGCCCTAATTAAAATGCCTCAGTGCCATGTATTAAGCCCCTGTGCATTTAAAGATGGCCATGGGATGATTTAACCAAAGCTCATTTGAAGAGCTTTAAGCTCATTTTTAAACCTGCAGTGGCTTCTACACATGTCGCTGCAGCAATACAAATTCATTCTAATTAGAACACATCAGAGCATATGTATAGGCAGTCCACGGGGCTGCCACAGACAGTGAGACAAGGCTGGGGGCTCAGGAGCCAAGGTCCAGGAAATGGACCTGGGCTGAAGGGTGCAACCAGAGAAAAGGGGCTAAATATTAGTAGGCTGAAACCCAAAGATTTGAAGCCTGAGAGGCCCAGTGCTGGGTGTGGCCAGGGGGACCCCTCTGAATGGAATGTGAATACCTGTGAAACTTGGGTGTGGTTATGGGGGTGGCTGGACAGTTCTAGCCCCTAAGGCACAACTAAGGGAAACACACTCTCCTTAAAAGGGAAACATAGCCTGTAGCTTTTAAGCCAGAAGAGTCCTGAGTATTGGGGTTTGGAGGCATTGGAGCCCCAAGGGCTGGACAAAGAAGATAGGCACCAAGGAAGAGGCTGCCACAACCTCTTCAAGCAGGCTCAGCAGTTAAATATCTTAAGATCAAGATGAGGGAGAGGAGGAGCTGGGAAGCATGGACAGGACAGTCTGGAGGAGCTCAGAGGCTGGGAACATGGACAGGTGAGTCTGATCACAAGAGGGCAACATATGCTGGGAGGGGGCAAATCCCCCTCACCTGTCACATTTTCCCATTGCTATTTGATAAGAGTAAGAGCACAAGGGTCCATTTCATTTCCATTATTTTGTGTAGTTGCTTTTATATGACAGCCAATAATATATCAGCTCATGAAAGCCCCTGACATCTTAAAATTTTCAGAATAACTGGCCTGCTCTTGTGTTAGAAGGTAGATTCTGTCTGATGAAATCTGCCCCTACTTTGGCCATCTTCCAGCAGGAGGCAGGTTTCAAGACAGCAAGCTTCACAATACCCATATGTATGGGGGGGTGGGGAGAAACACTTTCATCTTTTTTCTGCAAGACGTTAAACATTTTGTAAGTAGCTGTGGACAGCATGAGTTGCTTGCACTGCACACATCTACATACCGCTGGACTTGCAAGCAGAAAGTTGTCCCCTCAGAGCCCTTTGCAATCCCTTATATATAACCTCCTTAAGGAAATTGTTTCTTCTCTTTTTCCACCATGATTTTATTCCTTTCCTCCACGCAAGGTTGCATCAGGTTTTATCTTTATCCATTACTTAGAAGTGAAAGGGATTACATTGTTTTTATAGTTTTTAACCAATTTTTCATTGCTTTAGACCACTAGCAACTGATTTAGTATCCTGCTTACTGTCAGTAGCAAATTGCTACATGCTGTAAGGCCTCTGCTCTGCAACCAGGCAACTAGGTCAGCAACACTTAACCCCCTAAACAGGGCCAGCTGAGCCTGCTGATTGGTTCCAGGGCTGCTCTTGAGGTCTTGCAGTACCTGGCCCCTGCTGTGCACCAATCTGGGCTCAGTCTTTGTGTAGCTTTCATCTGGATGACTTCCCTGGTTCCTGCTCCTACATTCCTACCCATGTACCTAGCCCCTGAAATTTGGAACCCCAGTTTGACTTTGGCTTGCTTCCTGACATCTGTTTCTGGTAATCCCCTGGCTAGGCATATAAACTCCAGTTTGACTCTGGCTCACTTTCTGGCATCCCCTGTGGGTGGGCACATGAATCCCAGTTTGACTTTGGCTTGTCCCCTGACTATGGATGCTGGTGACACCCGTTGACTCTAACCACGAGGCCAAACACCATTGTGGACCCTGATATGTAGTTCCCCTGTTCTCATGCTGTCAGTGCCTTATTCTGTCTAGGGATTTAGGATCATAGGAAAGTAAGGCTGGAATGGGACCTCATAAGGTCATCTAGTCTAGCACCCTGCTCAAGGCAGGATCATCCCCGACTAAAGAAAACCAGCCAAATGTCTGTCTACCCTGCTTTTGAAAGTTTTTAAGGATGGAGATTTCTCCACTTCTCTAGGTAGTCTGTTCCAATGCCTGACCATTCTCATAGTCAAAGTGCCTCCTAATCTCCAGCCTAAATTTCCCCTGCTGCACCTTGAGCTTTTCTCCACAGCCACAGAGAAAAACCCATCTCCGTCCTCTTTATAGTCATCCTTTAGGTATTTGAAGACTGTTCATCAATTCACTGCCCCCCTTCCATCTTTCTCCTCTCTAGGCTTAATAACCTTAGCTCTTTCAACCTTTCCTCATAGGTCTTGTCTCCCAGATTCCAGATCATTTCTTGCCATGTTGGACTCTCTACAAACTGTCCACATCATTCTTGAAGTGTGGGGCCCAAAACTAGAAACATTGCACCAAGTGAGGCCTCACCAGTGCTGAACAGAATGGAAGAATGACTTCCTTTGATTTGCAGGTGATACTCCTCTTAATTCAACTCCTGTTAATATAACCTGCTCATCTCAAGATTTTGGGTGCTTTAAAAATTGAGTTTGCTTTAAAGATTGCTTTCCTTAACTATGCCTTTTTAAACACAGACCATCAGGCTCAGAGAATCTATAAAGGGGGTAGACAATAGGCCTATGTGAAGCAGCTAGTATTTGCTTCAGATTTGGCTGATTCGGGGGACAGTGATTTGATTCGATGATTCGAATCACTGTCCCAAATCGATTCAGCCAAATCTGATTCAGAGATTTGGCCACGGCTGAATCTTCTAATCAAAGAAGCCCAGTCCCCTGCCTGCTGTCCCAGCCCTATCAGTGGCTGTCCTGCCTGGACCCAGCATCCCAGCTGTTTGAAAAAAAAACAAAAAAACCCTGCACTCACCAGCAGCTGCCAGGTGGGGGAATGATGCCCGCTTCCCCTCACTACCACGCACTGCATGGGAGGGCTCTGCCACAAGCCCCCATCCCCCGCACTCTCTCTCAGCCCAATCAATGGCTGTCCTGCCCCGGCCCCAATGTCCCGGCACTTTATTTTTTATTTTTTTTAAGCCCCACACTCACTGGCTGTTGCCAGGTGGTGGGGGGGCAAGATTCCTGTTGCCCCCAACTGCCCCATGCTTCATGGGGGGCTCTGCCATGAGCCCCCAGAAACTCTAATGGCCACTGCAGCAGCTAGTGGGTCTAGGTCCAGCTCCCTGTGGCAGTGAGCGGGGACTGCCCAAATTTCTTAATCTCTCCAAGGTTCTCTGAATCTTTTCCAAATCCATTCAGAGAGGTTTGAATCAATTTGGACCTTTTCATTGGTCTCCTGATTTGATTCAGATTTGGAGATTCAGCTGCCGAATCAGGCCAAATCTCCTCCAAATTGAATCAGCACCCAAAGATTCACACAGCCCTAGTAGAGAACTCCCAGCATGCATGCCAGAGCATGGCCCATGAAGGCATTTTGCTTGGTATGTGCATCTCAAGGCAGACAGCAAGGAAAGGGCCTGGGCTGCAATGCCACAACAAGGATCAAGGTCTTCATGGATCTTCTACTGTTTGCCACTGGCACGCCAGCATCTTACAAATTGGCATGGGGGTCGGACTAGATGATCTGCTCAGGTCCCTTCCGACCCTAGAAACTATGAAACTATGAAATTGAGGTTGCAGATGTTTTTGGTACTTTGTCCAAAAATGTTGCCAACTCCTGACTTACAAACCTACTGTGGTGCATAATGAGGCAAGAGGGTGGCTTTTACTTCCTTTGATGGCTCTAAAATTTGCAGTTTTCCAGACCCTCACTGCAACTAAAAGCAGACAGAAGACCGCTGTAACTTATGCAACCTGCCTATGGCTCCAAAGATCTATTTGGAGCTATTTGCAATGTAGGAATCATTAAGAACTGAGAAGATCCTGACTGCTCCCTCTTTATTGTACCTAGGGTCTCAGGAACATTAGAAATGAGAGAGAACATGGATTCCCCAACATAAATGAAACCTTCAAGGGGCTGGTTACCAGCCCCAGAGCTGCTCTACACCAATGCTGCTGTGCAAAACAGCTAACTTAGAGCTCAGAATCAGGTCCTGAAAGCTATAAAGCTGTTTATAATGTGCTTAGTGAAACTGTAAATGTTTTTAATCTGTTTTTAAATGAATAATAGTCACCCCTGCTGCCAACTGAAAGATGTAATTTGCAGAAGAGCTGGTCATGCACTTTTGACTAAATAAAATGTGTTCTAAATCTGTTGTTTCATCAAAGCTGAAATATTCCACTCCTGATTAAATGTTTGTGTGTATTTTGTTGCAAAGCTGTACTCTGTGTATGAACATATATGTATGCAAGTACCCATGCACACATAAATGCTTGTTGGAGACCTAGCCTGAGTCTTAGAAGCTTGAAGTTGAAGTCCCTGTTCTGCTTAATTTAATGTGGTATGATGTGAAAAACTGTTCTGAGACTGTGGACATGCAATATGTTTACTATGGAGTAAAATGATTTTACTTAGAAGTGGAACAGGTGTGTGACACAGTATCAAAATGGCAAAGGGAATTTCACTATGCAATTACTCCTTTTCAGAAAGTTAAGGGCCACAACACCTGTTACACTTAAGCAACATAAAGGAACACTTACGCAACTTTGTAAATAATATCAGCATGCTGGTTGTATGTCTTCTCTGTGGTCAGCCAGTTTTTCCTCAGCCCATACTGGCCAATGACTGTAATAGCATGTACTGTAAGCAGCCAGGTTAGAGCTGGTCATATATCCACTCCTGACAAAAAAGCAAAACTTGGGATGAATCATGTGTAGTGATCATATTGGGTGCTTGCAGACATTTTTTTAAATCGGGCTTTACTTTAAATTTGGAGTGTTCCTGTGCTGAGCCCCGCGCATATCCAGAAGAAGCAACACCTTAGTTGGACCCAGCTCAACTGACATCTGTACAGACCAGGCATTTTAGTGGGGATATTTTGTAGCTTTTATCTAATAACTAATTGAATCAGCTTTAACTGACAGCACCAAAAAGCCCTGTTCGCTGAAGCTCCTGATCTATACAGATGCTACAGAGCTGAGTCAAGTAATGCTCTGCTGCTTCCAGTAAAGCGCAGTTTGGTTTTATTTTTGTAATGTCCACAAGCAGCCATTGTGTCTCTGAACCCTAAACCAGAACAAGTAGGGGCTTAAACCCAGATATCTCTTAAGCAGGTGACATTATCAAAATATCTTCAGGCTTTGGTGAGAAAATGGACACAAATCCATTGTAACAAACATCCAGAAGGTCTTGCTTTTCATTCCAGTATGGGAATAAAAAGGAATTTCAGAGTCTCAAAAGTTACCATGAAACAGAACTGTCATTTTCTTGTCCATTCTGATGTGAAGTACCTACTGCTTCTATTTGTAAGGAGGAGGTGGGAGGGAAATGGTTTGGCAGGCATTAATCGCTTGGCCGCTACAAACCACCATCTTCATCTGCAGACATTTTTAAACTGGATCATCCAGTGACAGGATGTACATAGTTTATCTGTCAACCATGAATTTGTTTTCACAAGTGATTTCAACTTGAAATCATCAAGTGTTTTAAATTACACTTTGTTTGCAATTGATTACTGTAAACATACCCAGTATCAAACCTGCAGTTTACTGCAAAACAACTTTTAACCTCCTCCTCCAGGAAGTTTCAAACTGCTATTTATTTTCAGATTTGGCAACATGCTGCCCCAAATGAATACTTTGCTACCTTGCAGATGCGAGAGGTATTGTAACACATTCTACCTGAATCTGTTGTGTCATCGAAGAAAGGCTTTTCCTCAGCTGCCAAAGGCAGGGACAAATCTAGAGGGGGTGCATGGGTGCACTTGCACCTACTTTGATTCCTGGTCCACTCAAGTTTAAAACTGTCTAGCAGTAGCAGCAGCTCTTCTAGTCTAGCAGTGCTGAGGGAGTCACTTGACTTCAAATCTCATTATTGTCTACCTGATCCCTTTAAACCCTTCATTCCACAGGTGTTAATGATCCTCTTTTCTTGATTAATGGAAACCACTTATTTCAGTAATCAAATATCCTCTGTTCTGAAATTCTGTTGTCATTAGCTGTTCCTGGCAATGACGCTCCTATTTCACAGCCCTGCAGATTTGTTTCTTAAACTCATTCCAGTGAAGTTATATTTACTTGTGCTTTAATCTTAAATTAAGTAATATGTCCCTTGACCACTAGCCTATTAGCAAAGCTTTTACTTTATTTTTAACTGGAGAAAAAATGTGTTATTTTATATGTGATGATGCACCTCACCACATGCACCTTTTTTTCAAAATTCTAGCTCCTCTCTTGGCCAGAGGTACAGAAAAGATTCAAATCCTCCCACATTACTTAATCATTTTAGTACCAGGTCCCCTTCTAGAAGCCAGCTCCTAGATTATTTTTCTAATTTTTTTCTGGTGATAGCTCCTCTTACATATCCTGTCTCTGTTAACACCCATCTGCTTCAACTTTTCACTTGTATCTCCCACCTTGATGCCTAACTTCCTAATACTTTACTTTCCTATATTGTATGTAAAACATATTTCCTGATACATTTCATGTAGTTAATTTGAGAAATTAGAAAAAAAATTCAGCAATTAACATCTTCCTCCTAGACACACAGTGCTCCACCTACATGGACAGTCACTGTATTTCACTACTTAATGTGTCATAACTTAATATTATGAGTTACATTTTCAAAGAAGTTAGTCATTGTTTCTATTACATTTTCTTAACCATTAGGTGACTAACTCAAGTTACCTACTAATGTGACAAATTACTGTTTTAAAAGGTGATGTTTTGTGACTACACACTGAAAACCCGCCTGTAAAGTACAGTCTAATATTAATATAGCACTTTGCATTGTTATTGGATAGCTTTCCTACAAAAACTCTGTGGTTCTTCCCACTAGGCTTTTGACCATGAACACAGTCCTTATTTAATGATAATTATGGAACAGGTCACAATAATACACATTAATGATAGTATTGAGAATGGGGAAAATGCCACTGTAAAATCTGAGAAGGACCTTATATGTAGTGGGTTAGAGTGGTGTTGTAGTCCTGATGGTCTAGGTAATGTGAGAAGGGCAGTCTGCACCCCAAAGCTTATCTAATTAATCTCCCAACTATGCAATTATCCCCTAACAAAACAGATCACAAAAGGCCTTTATCTTACTTGTTCAATATTTATTTACAAGTGTGTATAGTACAGACACAACTTAGGGTGCAGACACTTAGCTTGTTTACACAAGAGTAATTTATAATAGAATATCTATGTAAGTTGTATTGGGGTCAAGAGTGGACAGACAGCCAAACATCCTGCAGTAAGCACTGTTACAGTGTCTTGCCACTAGGTGGCGGGGCAGCCAGTAATAGTCTTTGAATTGAGCAATGCAATTGAAATGTACTAGCCTTGCAGATACTGATTTGTACACTCACCAGCGTGTAGTTACTCCTGGATTTCTAAATGGTAAAGCCGTACCCTCAAGAGGATGCATATTGTGTGGCTACTCCACATTTACACTTATGTGAAAGGTGTTGTACATCGACAATTTTGTAACAAGTGATGTGTGTAAGAAAATCCTATTGATTAACAATTCCGTACTGCAATAGTTGCTGAATTAAAAGCAGTAGCAGTACTGTACAGCAGCAACAACTTAGAAAAGAATAGCATTGTGCCTATACATGACTTGCATGGTAAGGCAGATGTGGTAGTAGATAAGCTCCAAAAAAGTAAATTCTGGGAATTGAAATAACTGTCAGAAATGGGGCAATGCTTATTAGAGGCAAAAGACAGTAGAAGGCTTTAAGACTTGGATTATAATATTATTATCAATTAATTGTTTTCAGTGCCATGGTTGAGACTCAGTGAATTTTCTCTTGTGAGTGTCTCTAGTGAGACACTGAATTACATTGCAACGTAATGCCTGCCATCACACGTACTGTCAGGATTTGAGTACAAATACTGATATTTGAGTTGGGACCAGGAAATTGTATCTAGATTGGCCCTCTTCCTTTCTTTTTTTAAATATCCTTAGTATACCTCTGAGCTGGTCTCCCCAGTGACTGCCCAAAATTGGATTTTGCTGGGTTTTACTCCAAAACCCATGTTAGGCCATTGGAATGTCAGTGATGGAAGAGGAATTGTAGTCTTCAACATACAGATGATAGTCCACTCTCTTTCTTCGTCCCAACTGTTTCCTTTGGTATAAATGATTCATTTACACAGTATCTAAAAAGATGTAGTAGTTTCTTGTTAACCCCAATAAACTAATGTTTAGCTTATACCTTCAGACATTTCCTTTTTTGTTCGAGGTATGTTTGTTAAACAGGTGCAACAGATGGTACTTTTCTGTTTCTAGCAAAAGTGGCATTTTGTCTTTCAGCAGAGGTTTAACTGAGCTCTTAAATATTTCTTCAATGTTGGCAAATAAAATAAAGATTTTTTAAAGTATTCTTAGTAAATTTTCAGCTTTCCAACTCATATTATATTGGCTGAGCTTCTTGGGACCAGAACCCCAGATTATAGAATCATAGAACCGGAAGGGACCTGTAAGTTCATCAAGTCCAGTCCCCTACCATAGGCAGGAAGTTATTGGGCTCAGACAAGCTCAACAAGGTGCCTGTCCAGCCTCATCTTGAACTCCTCCAAGGAGGGTGACTGCACCACCTCTGCTGGGAGTGTGTTCCAGATTCTGGTGGCCCTTACAGAGAAAAAAGTGTTTTCTTATGTCTAGCCTGAATTTACTGTCTACTACCTTATGCCCATTGGTCCTCAGCCTTGCTTGAGGTGCCTTCCTGAAGAGTTTCTGCCTTAGATCTTGATGCTCACCCCTGACATACTTGTAGGCAGCTATCAAGTCACCTCTTAGCCTTCTCTTACTCAGACTGAACAGGCCCAGTTCCCAGAGTCTCTTCCCATAGGGCCTATCCTCCATGGCTTTAACCATACAGGTGACCCTTCTTTGTACCGTCTCAAGCTTATCCATATCCTCCTTAATGTGCAGTGCCCATAACTGGACACAATACTCCAGGTGAGGCCTCACCAATGCCAAATACAGAGGGAGGAGTACCTCCCTGGATCTATTCACCACACATTGGCTGATGTACGCTAGAGTTCTATTTTTCCTTCTGGCAACTCATCACACTGTTGGCTCGTGTTCATTTTCTGGTCTATTGTGACCCGCCAGGCCTTCTTCAGATGCTGTGCCAGCCAGCAGACCACCACCCAGTGTATAGCTATGATGAGTGTTCTTCCTACCCAGATGAAGGAACTTGCACTTCTCCTTGTTCAACCTCATCTGATTCTATTCTGTCCATGAATCCAGTCAGTCAAGGTCATCCTGGATCTTTACCCTCTGATGTGCCTGCATTTCCCCACAGCTTGGTATTATCTGTGAACTTAATAACTGAACTTTCCACTCTCTTGTCCAAGTCATTAATAAATATATTAATGAGCATGGATTCAAGCATCGATCCCTGGGGGACACCATTGGAGACAGCCCTCCAGGATGAGGCCATCCCATTGATTATAACTCTCTGGGAGTGGCCTCTATGCCAGTTGTCCACCCACCTCACTGTCGACTGTTCCAGCCCTGTACCCTCCAGTCTGTTTGGGAGAATCCCGTGGGAAATGGAATCAAAGGGTTTGCTGAAGTCTAAGTAAATTATATCAACCTCATGTTCCTCATCCAGTTCGCTAGTTACCTGGTCAGAGAAGGACACTAGATTTGTCAGGCATGATCTATCCTTGACAAAGCTGTGCTGGTTGTCTCTTAACACCCTGTCAGTTACCAGCTTATAATGGATGGTCACCTTAACAAATTTTTCAAAGATTTTACCCAGGACCAAATCAGCCTGACAAGTCAGTAGTTTGCAGGATCATCCCTCTTCCCTTTCTTAAATATGGGCACCACATGGACCCTCTTCTAGTCATCCAGGACCACCCCTGAGTTCTACAACTCTTCAAACAACTTGGCCAGTGGTGCTGCTATAAGATCAGCCTGTTATTTCAGGACTTACGGGTGCAAGTTGTAAGGCCCAGCAGACTTGAAAACATCCAAGTGTTGTAGGAGATCTCTCACCTGTTCAGGACTGATTTCATGTAATCTGTTGTCTTCCCCATGTTCCCTGCACCTATGGTCAGGTGAACAGCCCCTGTTTGATTTCAAGAATACTGATGAGAAATATGTGCTTAGGAGTCCTGCCTTTATGCCGGCATTGACTGTGGGCTGCCCTTGAGTATTCAGTAGGGGTCCTACAGTGGAGCCTGAATTTTTTTCTTGCTCGATATGTATCTGTAGGACTTTTTTGTTATCTTTTATGCCAGTTGCTATCTGATTTCCATGCCTGCCTTAGCTGAAGGCCCTGGCGATTACAGGTGTATCTCTGGTTGCTGATCCATTTTTGCATTGCTTATATGGTGTTTCTTTCTTTTTGAATAGCTCCCTAATAGCCCTGCTGAGCCAAGTGGGTCTTTTGGCTCCTTTCCCACTTTTCCCCCCACTTTTTAGCCACATGGGGAGGGCCTGTTTTTGAGCTGTGATAACTGCTTCCTTAAGGAAGCACCACCATTCCTGGACTCCCAAGTGATCCAGTTGGTGGTTACAGAGGGCCTCTCCAACTAGCCTCCTGAGCTTGCCAAAATCTGCTTTCCTGAAATCTAGGACTTGTGTTCTTCTGACCAATTTCCCAGTATTACAGTGGATGGTGAACCTTATCAGGTCGTGATTGCTGTTTCCCAGAGTACCACCAATCCTCAGGTCACCTATGATGTGCTCTCCCTTGGTCAGCACTAAACCCAGAGTGACCTTACCCCTAATAGGCCCTTCCACAACCTGTGTCAGAAACAGATTGTCTGTTGTTGCCAAGAATTAGCCTGACCTGCTGGAGGTGGCCAAGTGGTCCTCCCAATAGATGTCAGGGTAGTTGAAGTCACCCATGACAATAATGTCTCTAGCGCTAACTGCCTCAGTCAGCTCTCCAGAGAATAGTTTCATAGTTTCATAGTTTCTAGGGTCGGAA
>NW_017729008.1:7283355-7284272 GCF_001723915.1 Gavialis gangeticus | reverse complement strand
CTGTAGTAGACTCCCACCATCAGGTCTCCCTCTCCTGATCCTGCTTGTATCCTTATCCAGAAGGTCTCAAGAGACCCTTCCTGCTGACAACAATGTGAACTTGCAGGGAGGGGTACCACTCTTTTACATAGAGGGCCACACCTCCTCCCTTCTTCGCAACCCAATCCTTCCTATAAATCCTATAGCCCTCAATATTCACTGCCCAGTCATGTGTCATCCAACCAGGTTTCTGTCAACCCAATCAGATTGTACTCCTTGTCAATCATAAGGAGTGCCAGTTCCTCCTGCTTATTTCCCATGCTTCTGGCATTCCTGTAAAGACACTTGAGCTCCCTGCTAGTTGCTTCAGGTTTTGTGTCACTTCAGTGGCCTCTCAAGATGTCAGTACTTATCTGGACATCCATTGCTTGAACACCCTCCCATGTGTCTTTGTGGCTATAGGATTCATGCACAGTAGTGGAAGCTTCTCCCCGGCCTCCAGAAGTGCCTAATTTAAAACCCTCTTCAACAAGTTGGTGATTCTCATAGCAAAGAGTTTCTTCCCTCTGCTTGTGAGATGAAAACCATCCCTTTTGTATAGACCACTGTAGTTAAACTGTGTACCAAAGCCAAGGTATCCAAAGCCCACACAGTAACATTATTTCCTAAGCTTTCAGTTGACCTCCTCGATGCACACCTCCCTCTGACAGCCATGGTCTCTAACTGGGAGGATTGAGGAGAAGACCACTTGTACTCCTAGGTCCTTGAGCTTTGCCCCTATGTTTTTGTAGTCTGTCATAATCCTCCCATGGCTACTTCTCACTGTGTCGTTGGTGCTTATGTGCACAAGGAGCATGGGGCAGTGGTCAGTAAAGTGGACCAGTTTTGGGATCCTTGCCACAACATCTCTAATCCTGGCTCCTAGAAGGCACCAGACC
>NW_017729008.1:7272717-7278355 GCF_001723915.1 Gavialis gangeticus | reverse complement strand
GTTGACCTCCTCGATGCACACCTCCCTCTGACAGCCATGGTCTCTAACTGGGAGGATTGAGGAGAAGACCACTTGTACTCCTAGGTCCTTGAGCTTTGCCCCTATGTTTTTGTAGTCTGTCATAATCCTCCCATGGCTACTTCTCACTGTGTCGTTGGTGCTTATGTGCACAAGGAGCATGGGGCAGTGGTCAGTAAAGTGGACCAGTTTTGGGATCCTTGCCACAACATCTCTAATCCTGGCTCCTAGAAGGCACCAGACCTCTCAAGCAAAGGGGTCTGGATGACAAATGGCTCCTTCTGTGCCCCACAGCAGGGAGTGTCCTATGACTATCACCCTGCATTGTTTCCTTGCTGGGGTCGGCTGATCCCACATAGATGTATCATCCATTGATGGTGTGAGAGCTTCAAAGATGTTGTACAGGGTTATTGGTGGGACAACTGATGCATGTTGCAGCTTCAGTCCTGACATCACCAATATCTAACCACTGTCAATTGGGGCATCTTGTTCAGGCCTGCTCATCTGCCTAGTCTCCATGGCTTCCTTCTCAAGGTTCAGGGGCTAGTAGTAAGCATCAATCTCTACCTTGTGTTTCCTGATGATCCATAGCCTATACCTCCTCCTGTAGCTCCCTCATTCATCCTTCCAAAGTCTCCAGCAGCGAGCATATCCCACAAGTGGGAGCACTCATGCCCCTGATCCTACCATCCAACAGATGTGCCAGGTAGCTCTCTCAGCTTGGAGTCAAGGGCTCCATCTGTGTGGAGGCTGGGACCATAGGTTCGGTCTGGGTGGAGGCCACTGAGGTACCGGCGGGGAGAGGAGGGTCCATCCAGGCCAGGAAGCCTAAGGGTGCAGCTATATTGCATATTGCAAGGGTGCAGTCATATTTCAGGATGAACTCTGGTTGCACGGCTGCCTGGGTGTTTGTATAAATGGAAGACCATGTGGATGTTATTGCCCCCACATGGTCCTCAACAGCTGTTGCTGCTGCAGCTTGTCAGGCAAGCAGGCTTGAGCAGCTGTATGCAGGGGGGATTCCTGGCTTTTTGAGCAGCCAGGGGATTCCCAGCTTCCCGAGCATCTGGGGGATTCCCTGGGTCCCTGGGTTCCTACCTGTAGCAGGGAGGGTTGGACCCTTGTCCCCTTTACCTGATGTCCAGTGCCAGAGGACTTTCCTTGGCATGGGGGGCTTCAGCTGCCCAGGGACACAGCAGACACAGGGTGTACCATGCCATGCATGGGGCAACTGAGAAGCAACTCAGAAGTAAGAGTGTCCACCAACAGACCTTTCATGTGTCCTTCTGTGAAAATTCCCACGCTAATTCATGCATTAGACACAGACCATGCCTGTTTATGTGCTCTATTCACACAGCTTCAGTCGCACGGCTCCCTGTGGGGCTGAGTTAAGCAGAAGCGAGGGTGGGAGGCGTGACCCTCCTTAGCTCCTCTCAGCTGCCTCCCACCCTATCTAATGCCCACCCACCACAGGCCCCATTTACCTCCCTGCTCCATGCTAGGGGTCAGGGTTGGGGTCTGCTGGAGGGCCTGCTGGGGTCCCTGGCTCATGGGGGTGTGACAGGCTTCCACCCATGCATCGCGTTCTGGATCTGGGCCCTAATGAGGCTTTTTAATGTTGGTGGGCCCTTTTTAAAATGCTTTGAATGCTTTGAAATAATGCTTTGAAAATGTAACTTTGACATTAGAATTGTTTAAGACCAGAAACATGCCAAATTATTTAATTATTTAAATAAATTATATTTACTCAAATACTTCCAGGCTCCAGAGTCTCAGCTGGTTGCCCTTAGGACCTCAAAATAATTATTTTCCCTTGAATGCACAACTTAGCCTCAGTCTTCTCCACCCCCCCACCACTTCCCCACCCTGCTTTCCCCTGAAGAATCAGATATTGACTACAGCTAAAGGTGATAGATTGGCTGACATGTGCTGCTCCTAATGCTACCAGGAAATCTCTTGAGTGCCTGCTGGCATGTCTTGTTTGCATGCTCAGGTTAAACCTATCTCCAGGTTTCGGATTAATGTAGGTGCAGGGTGGTTCCTTCCAGCCCCATATTCCTATGCTAAAATATCTGCCAGAAGTAGTATTTCTTTCTCACCAGAGGGTGTTGAAGCATTTACACCCTCCCATGTAATATTTAATAGCATTACTCCTGTGATCAGTCTTTGCATCTGGACTGCTGTATTCACTAAGGAGAAGAGACAATCTTTGTATGTCTGGTGTAGAATTAAATACATCAATTTGTTCCCTTCCTAAAGCCCAAATGGCAAGCTCTACATGAATTCCAGCCATGAATTTCATATATTTTTTATGCTATTTACTTGCAAAGAGCCTGTTTCTATTAAGCTGATTTTCTTCCAAAGATTCTTGCAGATTCTTCCTTTCAAACAATGGTGTAATGCTTCAAATGACTATGAATTAAAAATGGGACTTAAATAAATGTATAATATTTGCTCCATTTTACACAGTTTTAGTCAAACAGGAAAAGTAACTGAATGTGTTATTGGTTCAAACACACAGTAACTGAAGAAAGGGAAGTTCTTAGAATTATTTTCCTATTTGTTTCCTTCCTAATTCCCCCCTTCTCCAAATCCTCAATACACCTTCCAAAACCAACTTTTGTAAATAATTAGGTTGGAATTTTCAAAAGGGTCTAATAAAGTCAGGGTCCCAACTTCTTTTTTAAAAGTCAAAAACAGTAGACATGTGGAGTGCCTGTACACATGTGGGATGTCTCCCCACAATTAATTACAGCATGCCAGAGCAGATTAATTGAGGGTACTGGAGCATGCTAATTAGCACACTCCAGCAGCCTCAACATCTCGTGTATTCAGCATCCCCGTGCTTCAAAATGGCAGCAGAAATTCTTTAAAGATCATCAAACAAGCTTTAATTAAAGTGCCTCTGGTACCATTTTGAAGTGTAGGATTCTAAATACACTACATGGTGCTGCAGGAGCTTTAATTACAGCAGCTCCCAAGAGCCACTCTAATTAAAACACCCACCACCACCCCCAGACCTTGTGTAAAAATGCCCATAATTCTTCTTTTAAAAATACTAGCCTCAATTTTTTACCAGTCTACCATGATCTGCAAAACCCAACACTTTTAGTCTGCCAACACCTCCCTTCATTTTTTAGAGTTGGGTTAATGTTTTAGAGCTTGTCTTCAAAACAATGTTACCTAGAGTTTTTACTCCAGGTTTGTCTCTAACATAATTTCTCTTCACACAAAAACCTCTAGCTTTGATTGTGTGGTGATTTAGGAGGTAGCTAGCTGGCCCATCAGAGATGGAGCTGGATAACATTTTTGGTGTATTCATTTTTTAAATCAAAATGCAGTTTTCCTGGAGCCAAAACTATTTATGAATTTGTGTCAATGTCATTGATCTATTTTGGCAAAATGACAAAATGTTTCATTTGGGGTATAACAAAATGTTTCTGGAATGTCAAAACAAACTGATTCTGTATTTTTCACATACTTTTTTCAAGGTTTTGTTATAAAAGCTGAAGAAACAAACAGGGCAAGGTCCACAAAGTATGAGTGGGAGATACCCATTTTACCAAGAGTCTAGCAGTTGGAGAACTTAGCTGGCCTATGGGAGACCAAAGTTCAGTCCTTTCCTCTGATTGCCAGACTTTAAACCCATTTTCACCCTCCTTCCTCCCCACAATGAATCCCTTAACCCTGTGGTGCCCAACCTTTTGACTGGTGGGCCAGTTTGGCAGTGCCCAGTCCATCTGCAGCCTGGATCCATCTGGTGGTCCTGATGTGACACCTGGGTGGGCACAGAGGGCACCAAATGGCAATGTAAGGGCCCAGTGGGGATAGGCTGGCCCCAAAAAAGGAAAGGGGCTTGACCTGGCCCCATGGAGAAGGAAGGGAGCATAGCCAGGCCAAAACCCAGCTCCACAGAGAGGGAAAGGGGCATGGCTAGACCCCAACCCAGTTGCATGGGAGAAGGGGGTGTGGCCCGTTCCCAATAGGAGGGAAGTGTGTAGGGCTTGGCCCTGATACAGAAGTGGGAGGGGGTGGCCTGGCCCCAGAGGGAAAGGATATGTAGTTTTGTCAAGGGGGAGGATGGTCCCCCACTCTCCTACTACCAAATTTATGGACCTGTGGGTAGCCTTGCAGGCCTGATGCAATTGCTCCACAGGCTGCATTTGACTAACAGGCCAGAGGTTCAGTGCCCCTGCCTTAACCAATACTGCTCACAAAGGACTGAATTTTTCTCATTTTTTCCAGTTAATGCCTAACGTCCTAAAATATTAATCAGCATAGGGAGTGGAACCCAAAGTGTCCTAATTCCAAGATAGGTCATTCTTTACCTCAAGTTCATTCATCAAGTATTTAATTAGGCTACACACAGTGAAAGAGAGTCAACAAGAGAGATGAAGAGAATCTCACCCTAGAATATTTTATAGCCCCATGCTTATGGGTCTCACATCAGCTTTATCTGCCTCTTTGTGTCAGACAGAGAGCAGAGTTAATTTAGGACTCCCACAGATTGGCTGAACACTCTAATAGGGCTTTGTCACACTATACACTTTGGATGTTTTAACTACACTTAAAATGTGAGCATCCATGTGTCCAAGCAAAAAATCAAATGTAAAGTTTACTTGTATCATAGCAAAGTTAGGAATTTTTGTGGAAGGAGCATGTGCAGATTATAAATAGTACATGTTCTGATGTTGTCTGACCACTCCAAAGAGACAATACAATCAACTATCCAATTGCCCATCAAGAATGACAGTGGGGTAGGGACACAGGCCCATGTTCAAGTCCCACCCCCCCACACTTTGGGTCTGGCCCTGCTCCCCCATTCCCTGCCATCCGCCTGGGTCTGGGCCCATTTCCCCCTTCCCCCCATTTTGGGTCCAGGCCTGTCCCCCACACCCCTGCACTCCAGATCCACCTGGCCTGTATCCACCTCCCCACTCCCCTCCCTCCCAGCTGTTGGCAGGGCCCAGCAGCAGGGTGCCATCACCATGCCCCCCTCCCCCACCCTGCTGGCTTTTCTTAGTGCCTAGTGGCAGCGTGCTCCCTGCTATCATGGCAGGTGGGGATGGAATCCCATGTCTGCCCCACCCCCACTTCTCATTGGTCAGGGTAGGGGCACATGTGCCTGCTCTCCATCCTCCCTGCTGGCTGTTGTTGAGGCCCAGTGGCTCCACATCCCCTACCACCCCTGCTTTTCATCCACCCAGGAGAGGGGGGGAACAGGTCTGCTCTCCACCCCACCAACTCATCCATTGCTGCTGCCTGCAGGGAGCAGGGTGGGGGGCAGGCCAGCTGCAGTGGCTTGGCCCCCCTCCCCTGCTCTGTCCCCTGTATCCCTGCCATCGTGATGGGTGGGTGGGGATAGATTTCATAGATTTCATAGATTTCATAGACATTAGGGCTGGAAGGGACCTCGGAAGATCATCAAGTCCAGTCCCCCTCCCGAAGGGCAGGAAGTCAGCTGGGGTCATAGGATCCCAGCAAGATAAGCATCCAATTTGCTCTTGAAGGTGTTCAATTTAGGTGTTTGAACCACCTCCAATGGTAGACTGTTCCAGACCTTGGGGGCTTGGACAGTAAAGAAATTCTTCCTTATGTGCAGCCTGAAACAGTCTTGCAG
>NW_017729008.1:7271370-7271607 GCF_001723915.1 Gavialis gangeticus | reverse complement strand
AATGCTGGCTATCCCTCAGGATGTTGGCGTCAGCCAGTCCATTAAAGATGGCCTCTTTAATAAACTTTTCTAAGATCTTCCCCAGGATAGAGGTCAGGCTAATGGGCCTATAGTTAACCGGATCCACTTTCCTCCCTTTCTTGAAGATCGGCACCACATTGGTCCTCTTCCAGTCTTCAGGCACTGCACCAGAGTTCTAGGAGTTTTTAAAGATCCGTGCCAGGTGCTGGGCTATGA
>NW_017729008.1:7262015-7270866 GCF_001723915.1 Gavialis gangeticus | reverse complement strand
GTCATCCACGCACGAGAGGAAGCTTTGCGACCACTCAGATTTTGCTGAGTGATCCTCCCACGAGATGTCCGGGTAATTGAAGTCACCCATGACAACCATGGTCCTGGAGCATGCGGCCTTAGCTAGCTCCCGGGCAAACTCCTGATTGAGTTCAGGACTTTGGGTGGGAGGTCTGTAGTGGACTCCCACCGTTGTGTCCCCTGTGCCATGTTCCCCATGAATTTTAACCCAGAGGGTCTCTAGCTGTCCACCCTGGTTGCCAACATCAGCTTGCAGGGACATGTAGCTTTCCTTAACATAGAGAGCTACATCCCTGCCCCTTTTATCTACATGATCCCTCCTGTACAGGGTATAGCCATCTGTACCCATGGTCTAGTCATGGGTGGAGTCCCACCAGGTCTCCGTTATCCCAATGGCATCATAATTCTTTGCACTGATACTGGCGTGCCCCCCCCCCCCGCCTTGGTTGGGGTCTGCCTTCCTTCCCTTCCACCTTGGGCCTAGGCTTGTTTCCCCCCTTCCCCCATTTTTTGGGTCCAGTTCCCCTCTGCTGCTTTGGGTACAGTCCCATGCACCCCTACAATCCCTGGGCTCCCAAGGCAGGAGGGGGAAGGGAACTTGCATATGGTGGTGGATGGGCAGCCAGCTGTGGCAGTTGGCAGCAGCGGCCATGCACTGCCACCAGTACCCCCCCTGCTCCCCACTCTCCTTCCTCCCCTTTTCCCCACTGCATCCCCCTCTCTACCAGCTGTAATTGTGGGGGGGTCACTCCAGCCCCTGGCTTCAAGAAGTGGGGCAAGGGCAGGGGGGCACAAGGCCAGTGCCACTGACCTCGCCTCTCTGCTTTGGCCCATCAGTCCCTGCTTTCATGGCAGGACTCTGCTGTGTGTCTCTGTCTGTTAACACTCTGATTGTCTGCTGAGACAACCAATCAGCATGTGAATAAAGTGTTAGTGACAGACAGACAGATGGACTAAGGCTTTTATAATATTAGAATTTTCAGTTCCAGTACTGAGACCCACAGTCTACTGATTGTGAGTCCGAGCTCTGTGAGTGCACAAGAAACCTGAACCAACTCCAGTGTGGTCTTGGGACTGACACTGTCAATCATCTGATTGTCAGCACCAGCCCCAGGACTGCACCAGAATTTCCAACCAGATCCAGTCACAGGGCATCAGTAGGATCTACCCTCTCCTGGATTCAGCTCACCATGCTTCCCTGCATATCACCAATAGCAGAGACTTGGTTTGCCAGAGCTCCCTATAAAGCACGTAGTCTGGGAAATTGTAGTAAGCAACACTATATGACTGCTTAGAACATAGTCCAACTTTTAATATGGCATGGTAATGCTTACTACAACCCACATAAAATGTGCTAAGTGTCCCATCCCTAAAGCTCTTCACAGCATCTGATGAAATAAGGTCTTGCTCATGAAAGCTTTTGAATCACTGATTCAGTTAGTCTAAAAAATGTATCTCTACCTGGCCTTTTGCCTTTATTCTAAGCTACAATTTATGGGGTGGATAAAAGTTTCTTTCAGATTCTCCCTCCACCATCTCTTCCTCTGGCAATATTTCATCAGTCTAGCTTTTCACTGCTTTGGCTGCTGTTGAAAGTTGTTGTAAATAAAATGTTTCAGAAATACTAATGAGAAAAAAAAACTAAAAAAAAAATCAGGATTTGCCCACTTCCAGTCAAAGGACAGGTTCTACTGATGTTCAGACTAATAATGCAGAGGCATGCAGCAGTCTGCATTACAGCTCATTAGCTTCCAATCTAATGTATAGCTCCAGCATATTACAGACCAGACATTCTCACTCAAACTACTGGAGGAATCTGGTTACCTTGTGTGGTGTTAACTCAAGTGTACTAACTCAAGCCAGCTGTTGGAATGAAGATATTCCCCTTTTAATGGAATACTCTTTGTGATGGTACCCTTTTTCCACCAAAATAATCAAGCAACTGGGTTGTCCAGCAGCAGCAGCAGGGTTAGTGGTAAGATTTTTTTTTTAATGGTGGCTGTTGACTTATGACATAGAAGAAGTTACTCACTTCTCTCCCCTATATTTCTATACAGAATATGGATATCAATTAGCTATTTTGTACATGCCAACATACTGAACTGCAGGTGTTAGTTGTATGTGAGTTTGAACTGTTGCTTGAAGATCCTGAGTACTGTCCCTACAATTGACAACAGGAGTGTTTCATGAAAATGTATCAAACTAAATTCAGGACCAAAGGTTTCCCTTGGTCTCTGCTTAACTCCCACTGATATCAATGGATTTTTTATTTCCTGTTTTTACCCTTTATGACCCAAGCAATTAGTTATATGCCACATCCTGATGGCTGATTTTGGCTGAAGGAGAAATTGTGGATGGAGCCAGATGTTTATTTTATGTAATTCTCTATAAATAAAAAATGTACAAAGTCTAATTTCCTTGAACCTGGGATGAAATCAACCCAAGGAGATATTTTTTATTCAGATTTCCAAGCCTCTCTCAGCCAGCATTGCCCCAAAACACTTTTTATTTTCTCCTCCCAGAGTTTGTTCCAGTCATATCCTTAGCTTGCTGCTCTTCTTTAGTGACTGTTTCTACTGCTTTTCTCTCATATACAAACAGTACTCTAATCCAATCAATCTCCATGCCCTGAGTTTATACAGATACCTCACTAGTCTATGTCAAATTTGTACTCCAGCATGTCAGTACTCCAGTGGCTCTGGTTTGGGTAGACTTCTGATGTTTCAGCTATTTCATAGGTAACTCATGTTCATAACAAAAGGTGTTTCTTACACCCATCACTTCAATGAGGTTGAACATAGCCCATAACAATGTCAAAGGAAATCTGAAGTAAAGTCCTGGGGAGTTGTTACCACTGTGTTTTGTATAGTTGTTTTGGTGGCACGTGCTAAAGGGAATGAGTTAGTGCTGTGCCCCTAATGTTCAGCCAGTAGGAAGGGTCAGAAATTAATAGAGCCACAGTTCCACTCTTCTGTGCCCTTTTAAGATTTTATGGTTTGACTGTACCCTTTCAGCAGCATGCCCTGGCCTGGATGAAACTGAGCATGCCCCACCCATTAAATTCATCTGACTCCTCCAAGTTCACCATTGTCTTTACTTAAGGCTTGTCTGAGTAACCACTCTATTTGTTGAGAGGGTGCAGGGGCAAAGCCTCCAGAAACCTTATTGATGATCTTCTAGTAGGGAGTAGGGATATGCATGATTGGACTCAGGTGGGCAGAGAATGCTTCATTTTGTCCTTCTTAGGAAATGTTGATCCCATGGAAAGGCTTTATTATACTTAGCCTTGGCAGTACAGAGAATGTTTTAGGTACAACTCTTTATGATCTCCTTGGTGTGCCAGATACACATATATAAGTAAATATCACTTTTATGGCTATGCCAAATGGAATAAATTTATTCTTTGAGTAATCCCAAAGAGTAAGGCAGTGCTATTCAGTGTGAATAAGGATGATATAATCTGGTCTTTCATACACAGGCACCGTGTATCATTTTTGGGAAAAGCCTGAAGCCAGCTTGGAATTCCTAGTGGGTCATCATTTCTGCAAAACCTCCTGCCTCCACTGGTTTAATCTCTCATGGCAGTAAATGATACTAGGAAGTAATGCACTGGGGTAGTCATTATCAGTATTCACACTGCTTCTTTCAAACCTTCTTTGGCTTTTTTTTCTCCCCTCGTACTCCGCACAGACTGCCTAACAATTATTTTATATTTGCTTCAGTGTGGGGCATGTTCATCGATGCTTCAGTTAGAAGTGCAAACCTATAATTATCATCTCAACAGCCAGAAAAATGTGAAATTTTCATTTGTGATGATGAATATGCAGCTCTTTTTTTAAAGTTCTTCAGTGTATTATTAGAAAGTAAAAGAGAAAGAGAAAGAAAAAGAAACCAAGGGGGACTTGTATCTGACATTTACACTAGAGAAATGGCAGTTATATTAAGATACTTTTGTTCCTTGAAACAGGAAAACTGCGAAGACTTCCTAACTTTTCTTCAGATGTATGGTATGTGAGTCCACCAACTGAATCTCATACACTTGTTAGAATAACATCAAATCAAATTTATATGGCTAATATGGAGCAAAGTAAATGCTTTCACTTCAGGACAACTACTCCAGCTACCTGGGTTTAAAAGGAAACTCTTCCTCTTGATTGTTCCATAAATGCATCTGTTATTGGTCCCTGGGTGTGTCTACATGTGCATTAATGTGCTCTGCCTAATGCGCATTAAATTTAGTACCTTCAGGCTCCTATACACTTATGCGGAGCCTGCTCTGATGGACTGGAAATACAGTGCATTAGAGCAGACTCAATTAATTGAGTCAGCTGGAGTGTGAAAATGGACACAGTCCAGCAGCCTTCCATGTCAGATGTATTTGTGTTGCTGTGCATCTCTGTGCTGAAAAAATAGCAGTGGGGCACTTGGAAATAAAACACATTAATTGAGCTTTAGTTCAAAGCACTCTGCCATCATTTTTTCAGTGTGGGAACGCATGGCAATGCTGATACATGTGACATGCATGCACTTTTCATTAGCGCAGCTTGCTAATTAAAGCACCCAGCACTGTGTCCCACAGCATGTGTAAAAATGTCCTTCAATGTGATGTACTAAATAAATGTGCATTAGACTGCCCAAATACACAGTACTGAAAGTTCACACTTTTTAAATGACACAATGCACAGAAGCCTGTTTTACTGTGTATTAGCATAATTGCTCCATTTTAATGTGATGCTTTAATGCTTAGTAAAATAGACTACTGTGCATTAAAGCACATCTATAGACGTGCCCACTGGCATGCACATCCAGCTATTATCAATGGAAGACATTGTAGCTTCCTTACAAGATCAGACTGAAGAGTGAAACATTTTACACAAAGGCATCATTCCATAGTTCATTATTTTGCCCCAAATAGATATAACCTGGCCCGATCTCAGCGATATAACCTGTTCCTTGCCCAGATTACATGTATACACTCTGTACCTGTCGATGACATAAGAAAAATAAGGTGGACTGTGTTTCAGGTCTTGGTAGTGCTATGTTAAAGTTACCTCATTGTCCTCTAACATCCCATGATCCTTTGCATGCCCACTGTGTCTGCTCTGCAGAGCCAGGCCAGCCCCACGCCCTAGCCTGTCACATTCCTGAGGCAGCAAAGCCTCTGCTCCCCAGCCCTGTATCCTGCCTGTACCTGCCAGTGGTGGTGTGGAAGGAGAAGGGTGGGGAATCAGGGGCTCTTCACCCTGTGGGCCTCCCTAGGTGTGCCTGCTTGGGTCTCGGGGTACTGGGGCCAGGACACTGGGTGGGAGCCTCTACTCCCCCTCACTCCCTATGCAGCTTTCATCCCTGCTCCTGCCTGCCTGTGTCATCTGACCTGGACAGGGCAGGGTCAAGTGTAGGGGAGCGCAGGCTCCCTCCAATTGTGTTTGCTCAGGCTGGGGGGTGGCTGGGGCCAGGTCTGCAGGATGGCAGCTTTGGTTCTCCCACTCCTGGCACTGAGTGGCTGGCCTGACAATCGTGGAACAGCTCTCAGTCCCAAGTTGTGCCTGCCCGTATCAGCTAAGCCACAAAGTGGTGGGGCACAGGGAGGAGCATATTCCCTGCCCCACAAGCCCAGCCCCAGCCCCCCAGACCTGAGCAAGCATATCTGGGGGAGTCTGCACTCCCTTACCCTTCCCCCCCACCCCTCCCAGTGTGGCTGACACCAGCAAGGAGGAGCAGGGCTGACAGCCATTCAGGCTGTCAGGTGAGCCAGGCAGTCAGGGAGCAGGGGAGCAGAGGCTCCCTCACCCTGCAGCCTGGCCCTGGATCCTCCCCCACCTAAGCAAGCACAATTGGGGGGGGTGTCCCCCTGCCACTAACAGAGATGTTGGTAGGGGGGTTCTGCTGGGGAAAAAGGTCCCACTTAGAGTTATGCGAGAGCACTCCCTGCCTTCTGGCCTGGCCAGTTTAGACATCTGCATGCCCCAACCCCACAAAGAGTAAAGGTGTTCTGTTCACTCCCAGTTCAATCTGCACAGCTTAAGGAGACCTGGGTAGACTGAACTTGTTCCACATGGGGCTTTTTGAACATCTGTACTTAGCTCCAGTGTTTTCAGTAGGACAGTCTGTTTCAGTCCACCAAACCCTGCCCCTCTTCACAGTAGTTTTGCACTGGTATATTTTGTCTGATTTTTATTCAAATTTCCAGCAGTACAGATAGAAGTTGAATCACACCTTATGGTCCTGAGTCACCATCTATTACACCATAGTATAACTCTATTGATTTCTGTCTAGTCTTAGTTAGAATTTGATGGCAAGTTACAATTTGCTTATCTTTTTCTCTCTAATTTAAGGCCATTATATCTCTCATTCCTGCCAGAGTTATTATAATTTTTTTTTTAAATCTCATTCTGCTGGAGAAAAATATATAGTGGAAGAGCAAATGTAATGGGGAAGATGTGGAATTGAAAGGATAATAAACAAGAGTCATTGAAAGATTAAAGTTATTGAGTAGATTTGTAGTAGGAAAGGTACCGTTGATAAATACATAACAAGGATGCATCTTAGTGTGGGTGAAAAGATCCATTCACAAGGTGGACCACAGTTTAATTCTTATTCATAAATTCAGAATTGCCAAAAGTTGAGCAGAGTGAGACCTTATAAAAGAAACTAAAACAACCAGCCAAAGGTTCTTTAACCATATGAATATAAAGAGGACAAGAAAAGAAGTGGGGTCACTACACAGTTAAAATGAGGTAGAGATGAAAGATAGTTTAAGGATAGCTCAGAACTTAAATGCATGCTTTTGCCTCAGTTTTCAATAAAGATGATAATGTAGAACATGAGGGCACAGGCAGGATAGCTAATGGGAATGAGATAAATGGAAATTACCATACTCAAGGTGGAAGCAAAATTCAGATTGCTTAATGTGTTCAAGTCAGGGAGACTAGTTGATCTCCATGCCAGAGTACAGAAAAAACTAGTGCATGAAGTTAAATAGCATGGATTTTTAATGAATCCATCAAATAGGGGTAATCTGTATGACTTGAATATTATAAACATAGAACCCATATTTAAGGAAGGTAGGGGAAAGGTGAAGGGAGTGATCCAGGTAGTGTGTAAGACTGTAGAACAAATTTTAAAGGATATTTATCTCCAGTATTTAACTATCAATAGAAGAGTGAGATAAGATATGACACTTTTTATTATGGATTGATTGTGCTGGAGTAATCATTTATCTTATATATAAAGATATCAGATAACTTTTTTAGACCATGAAAATGAGGTAGATCTAATCTATCTGGACTTCAATAATGTGTTTGACACAGTGATGCATAGAAAATTAATATTTGATCTGGGAAAAATAGCAATTACTACAAGAAAGGTAACTTGGGTACAAAACTGATTAAAGGGAAGAGAAAAATAGGTCATGCTGAAAGAGGAATTTAGGGACGGGGGGGGGGGGATTTTGGGGATTTTTGCTTCCGGTTCTGTCTTTGAACCAATCTTATTCACTTTTTAATTAATAGCCTTAACACAGAGTAGTATTGTGCTAATGAGAGTTGCTTATGATGGCAAGATGTTGTCACTATTGAGGAAGAATGGAATGGTATGCAGAAAAAGTTGATGTAACTTAACAAAACAAAGCCTGAAAGGGATCTTGTGGTAACTATAAATAAGAAGAGAGATAAAAACTACTGCTTCTAAGATGGATCTTGATCAGTGTATGAAGGAGTTTATATGATTACCTGCGATTCATGGATTCATAGATCATAGAGTCGGAAGGGACCACAATGGATCATAATGGATCTGTTTATGTTCAAGGTGCGGGAATTGTCTTGGTCACTACTTAGGAATACTGAAGCAAAGAACTCATTGAAGAGCTCCTCCCTTTTCCCTGTGTCAACCACCAACTGTCCTGATTTGTCCTGCAGGGGCCCTATGTTACTTTGCGCTTTCCTTTTGCTTGCTATGTATCTGTAAAAGGACTTTTTATTGTCCTTAATTGTTATAGCCAGCCTAGGCTCCAGTTCTGCCTTGGCCTGCCTAACTGATTCCCTGCAATAGAGCTCCAGGGAGGTGTATGCCTCCTTGGTGGCTGCCCCCTGCTTCCACTGCCAGTTCCCTGTTCAGCCAAGGGGGCTTTTTTATCCCCTCACCCCCTTTCCTGTGTAAGAGGATAGACTCCTTTTGTGCCCCAAGGATCACTCCCTTGAGAAACCTCCAGCTCTCCTGGACCCCCATTTGCTCAATGCTCTTGAGTTCTGCCACCTCACTAACTAGCCTTCTAAGTTTACCTAAAGTTGGCCCTTCTGAAGTCTAACAATTTAGCCTTATTGGATATTTTTCCCACCCTTCGCTGGATAGTGAGCTCTACTAAGTGATGGTCACTATCTCCCAAGTTACTGTGTACTCGCAGGTTCCCCATGATATCATCCCCTGTTGCTAAGACCAGGTCTAACAAGGCACTATCCCTGGTGGGACTGGACACCACCTGGGTTAGGTGGAGGTCCTGTGCACAATGTAAGAACCTCCATGAGTGGCTTGTTTTGGCCGCCTGTTCTTCCCAAGAGATGTCTGGGTAATTTAGATCCCCCATGACCACTGCTTCCCTCGCCTGTATGACATCTGAGAGCTCCCTAGAGAATACCTTGTCTAGCTCTGCATCCTGGTGAGGAGGTCTGTAGTAGACCCCCACTACCAAAGTCCTTTTCCCCTGGCCCCCGCTGGATCCTGACCCACAATGCCTCGGTATTCCCCTCCTCTACCCCCACCTTGATGATGGAAGATGTGTACTGCTCCCTAACATAGCTACACTCCTGCCTTTTTTCCCCACTCTGTTGCACCTA
>NW_017729008.1:7260782-7261924 GCF_001723915.1 Gavialis gangeticus | reverse complement strand
CTGAAAGGGATCTTGTGGTAACTATAAATAAGAAGAGAGATAAAAACTACTGCTTCTAAGATGGATCTTGATCAGTGTATGAAGGAGTTTATATGATTACCTGCGATTCATGGATTCATAGATCATAGAGTCGGAAGGGACCACAATGGATCATAATGGATCTGTTTATGTTCAAGGTGCGGGAATTGTCTTGGTCACTACTTAGGAATACTGAAGCAAAGAACTCATTGAAGAGCTCCTCCCTTTTCCCTGTGTCAACCACCAACTGTCCTGATTTGTCCTGCAGGGGCCCTATGTTACTTTGCGCTTTCCTTTTGCTTGCTATGTATCTGTAAAAGGACTTTTTATTGTCCTTAATTGTTATAGCCAGCCTAGGCTCCAGTTCTGCCTTGGCCTGCCTAACTGATTCCCTGCAATAGAGCTCCAGGGAGGTGTATGCCTCCTTGGTGGCTGCCCCCTGCTTCCACTGCCAGTTCCCTGTTCAGCCAAGGGGGCTTTTTTATCCCCTCACCCCCTTTCCTGTGTAAGAGGATAGACTCCTTTTGTGCCCCAAGGATCACTCCCTTGAGAAACCTCCAGCTCTCCTGGACCCCCATTTGCTCAATGCTCTTGAGTTCTGCCACCTCACTAACTAGCCTTCTAAGTTTACCTAAAGTTGGCCCTTCTGAAGTCTAACAATTTAGCCTTATTGGATATTTTTCCCACCCTTCGCTGGATAGTGAGCTCTACTAAGTGATGGTCACTATCTCCCAAGTTACTGTGTACTCGCAGGTTCCCCATGATATCATCCCCTGTTGCTAAGACCAGGTCTAACAAGGCACTATCCCTGGTGGGACTGGACACCACCTGGGTTAGGTGGAGGTCCTGTGCACAATGTAAGAACCTCCATGAGTGGCTTGTTTTGGCCGCCTGTTCTTCCCAAGAGATGTCTGGGTAATTTAGATCCCCCATGACCACTGCTTCCCTCGCCTGTATGACATCTGAGAGCTCCCTAGAGAATACCTTGTCTAGCTCTGCATCCTGGTGAGGAGGTCTGTAGTAGACCCCCACTACCAAAGTCCTTTTCCCCTGGCCCCCGCTGGATCCTGACCCACAATGCCTCGGTATTCCCCTCCTCTACCCCCACCTTGATGATGGAAGAT
>NW_017729008.1:7242919-7255782 GCF_001723915.1 Gavialis gangeticus | reverse complement strand
CTGAAAGGGATCTTGTGGTAACTATAAATAAGAAGAGAGATAAAAACTACTGCTTCTAAGATGGATCTTGATCAGTGTATGAAGGAGTTTATATGATTACCTGCGATTCATGGATTCATAGATCATAGAGTCGGAAGGGACCACAATGGATCATAATGGATCTGTTTATGTTCAAGGTGCGGGAATTGTCTTGGTCACTACTTAGGAATACTGAAGCAAAGAACTCATTGAAGAGCTCCTCCCTTTTCCCTGTGTCAACCACCAACTGTCCTGATTTGTCCTGCAGGGGCCCTATGTTACTTTGCGCTTTCCTTTTGCTTGCTATGTATCTGTAAAAGGACTTTTTATTGTCCTTAATTGTTATAGCCAGCCTAGGCTCCAGTTCTGCCTTGGCCTGCCTAACTGATTCCCTGCAATAGAGCTCCAGGGAGGTGTATGCCTCCTTGGTGGCTGCCCCCTGCTTCCACTGCCAGTTCCCTGTTCAGCCAAGGGGGCTTTTTTATCCCCTCACCCCCTTTCCTGTGTAAGAGGATAGACTCCTTTTGTGCCCCAAGGATCACTCCCTTGAGAAACCTCCAGCTCTCCTGGACCCCCATTTGCTCAATGCTCTTGAGTTCTGCCACCTCACTAACTAGCCTTCTAAGTTTACCTAAAGTTGGCCCTTCTGAAGTCTAACAATTTAGCCTTATTGGATATTTTTCCCACCCTTCGCTGGATAGTGAGCTCTACTAAGTGATGGTCACTATCTCCCAAGTTACTGTGTACTCGCAGGTTCCCCATGATATCATCCCCTGTTGCTAAGACCAGGTCTAACAAGGCACTATCCCTGGTGGGACTGGACACCACCTGGGTTAGGTGGAGGTCCTGTGCACAATGTAAGAACCTCCATGAGTGGCTTGTTTTGGCCGCCTGTTCTTCCCAAGAGATGTCTGGGTAATTTAGATCCCCCATGACCACTGCTTCCCTCGCCTGTATGACATCTGAGAGCTCCCTAGAGAATACCTTGTCTAGCTCTGCATCCTGGTGAGGAGGTCTGTAGTAGACCCCCACTACCAAAGTCCTTTTCCCCTGGCCCCCGCTGGATCCTGACCCACAATGCCTCGGTATTCCCCTCCTCTACCCCCACCTTGATGATGGAAGATGTGTACTGCTCCCTAACATAGCTACACTCCTGCCTTTTTTCCCCACTCTGTTGCACCTATACAACCTGTACCCCTCAATGCCTACCGCCCAGTCATGTGTAGAATCCCACCATGTTTCAGTTAAGTCGACTAGGTCATACCGTGTGCTAGCAAGTAAGAGTGTGAGCTCCCCCTGCTTATTCCCCATACTCCTGGCATTTGTGTATAGACATTTTAGCCCCCCAGTGGATGCTCTTGGTGACCCTTTGCCTTGATGGTTTGTGTTCCCTTTAGTGCTTACCTGGTTAGGTCTGGTGCCTTGTTTGTGGCTTTCCAAACCTGGGTTCTCATCAACCACTGGTTCCCCATCCCCCGTCAAACTTAGTTTAAAGCTCTTCGGAGATCAGCCAACCTGCAGGAGAACAGATGCTTACCTCTAGGAGAGAGATGAAGATCATCCCGTCCCAGGAAGCCTCCTCCTTGGAAGTGCTGGTCATGGTTGTAGAATCTGAAGCTCTCCTGAAGACACCATCTCTGGAGCCGCCAGTTTACTATCCTGATTCAGGCATCCTGGCGCCTCCGGCTGCTGCCAACTGGAAGGATGGAGGAGAATACCACCTGTGCCCCTGACTTCCTGAGCCCAACCCCGAATATTCTCCAACAGGAATATAACTTGCAAATCAAGGGAAGTGATCTGCTCTATTCAGCCCCAGTGAGGCCTCAGTTTTGGGCCCTAAGTTTCAAGAAATATGTGGACAGATTGGACGGAGTCCAGTAGAGAGCAGCAAAAATGTTTAGAAGCATGGGAAACACAATTTACACAGAAAGACTGAAAGGACTAGTGTTATTTAGTCTGAGAAGACTGGGGATTTGATAACAGTCTTCAAATACTTGAAGGTTGATATTGAAAGGATGGAGGCAAACTTTTCTCTATGGCTGTAGGAAATGTGACCTCAAGCTGCAGAAGAGTAAATTTAGACTGGTGATTAGAAGGAACTTTATGACTATAAGAGTGCTGAAGCATTGGAAAAAGCTACATAGAGAATCAGTGGAATCTCCATCCTTGGAAATTTTCAAGACTGGGTTAGAGAGACATTTTGCTGGGATGATTTAGTCATAGATGATCCTTCCTTAAGCAAGGGTCTGGACTAGATGACCTTGTGAGTCTGGTTCTAGCTCTAATATCCTATGATCAGGCCACTGCAGCTGGGCAAGCACATGTACATGTGAATGCAAATTTTTATGAAGTAGTTTTCAAAATCAGTATGGTTCTCCAGGTCCACAATAGTCCAGTCATATATATAAACCTTGTGCACTTTTCTAAGGGACCTTTTTATGACTAGAAATCAATTTTTAGTTTTTTTAGGATGAAATTCAGCCTGGGGGGTCACTTAAAAACAGTGGCCATGACTAACAAGATTAATAAATGTCTATACCTATGAGGCTGACTTTGATTTTCTAAAAAACTTTGAATAGGTATTGCAGTAACCTACAAACTTCCATTGTCTTCTGATGAGTAATGACCCAATGTTTGGCAGCTCTAAGCCTTTAAATGTAAAAACCATCAATATTGGCAAGTTTTTTGGCAACACAGTAAGAGGATTTGTTTCAAATTGAAAGTTTTACCATTTATGTTTTCAAAGTCACATGTAATAATATTAATAAGAAAGCTACAAATGATTATGGAACACATTTAAGTAAAATAAAATGCTTGAACTCTAATTTGAAGTCATAGATTATGAGGCGGAAAGTGACCTTGGAAGGTCATCAGGTCCAGCCCCCTGCGCCAAACAGGAAAGAAAACTAGGGGTCAAGTGACCCCAGCAAGGTGACTGTCTAGTCTCCTTTTGAAGATTTCCAGGGCAGGTGATTGTACCACCTCTGGAGGGAGCTTATTTCACAATCTGGACACCCTATCTGTGAAGAAGTTTTTCCTTATGTTGAGCCTGAATTGATCTTCCAGCAGTTTGTGGCCATTATTCCTGGTTTTCCCCTTGGGTGCCCTGGTGAACAGTTGCTCACCGAGCCCTTGATGTACTCCCCTAGCATAGTGGTAAGCTGCTACCAGGTTCCCTCTCAGCCTTCTTTTCCTCCAGCTGAAGAGTCCCAGATCTCTCAGCCTTTCCTCATATAGCTTGCCTTTTAAGACTGATCATATGGATGGCTCTTCTTTGGACTCTTTCAGGCTTCTCTATGGCCTTGTTAAAGTGTGGTGCCCAGAACTGGATGCAGTACTACAGCTGGAGTCTCACCAGTGCTGAGTAGAGTGAAAGAATCACCTTCTTGGCTTTGCTGGAGATGCATCAATTGATGCGTGCCAGAATATTATTTGTCCAACTGGCTACAGAATTGCACTGCTGGCTTATATTCATATTGTGGTCTATTATTACCCCCAGGTCACTTTAATTCATGGTGTTAGTCAGCTCCTGAGGTGCAGCTCTTTACATTTCTCAACATTGAACTTTATCAGATTCCGATCCGCCCAACTTGCTAGCCTGTCTCAGTCCACCTGTAACTGTAGCCTATCTTCAAGCATGACCATGCTTCCCCATAACTTGGTGTGATCTGCAAACTTGGCCTGTGAGTTCTTCACCCCCACATCCAAATTGTTAATAAAGATGTTGAAAAGTACTGAACCAAGCACCAACCCCTGCAGGACACTGCTGCCCACTTCTTGCCCAGATTCACAGCTTCATAGATGTTAGGGTTGGAAGGGACCTCAATCCTGGCAATTTCACTCCTCCTGGCAGTCCACTTTTAGTATGCATCACAGGTTCCAACACATCCAGCACTAACATCAACCCAAAATTTGTTGGATTTAGAGTTTGTGCATGTTATGAATTTCTCTGTCCATAGACCTGCAAGTGTGCTCGGAGGCAGTGCTATTTGAAGGAGTCATGCTCCAGGGGAAATCTTGCAGAATCATAGTGTTTCATTTGCCACCATTTACATACAGAAGCAGTGGACAACTATGCTTACAGGATCTTTGTAAAGTGTTCTGATAGTGAAAAAATCCAGTTTATTGAACAGATCTTCAGTGAGATGTTCATTTTTTCTAGGTTGTTGCAGAGTCTCTATGTATATCAAATCTTTTGATTATAAAATTTGCTTAATTGATGTCACTGTACCACAGTCAAAGAAACCTCCCACTCTGTCTACTCCAGTGAATCCATAAGCCCAATAGCAGCAAATGCTACATCACACTCTGGAAATAATGAATGGCAATAGTAGTATTATGGTGTCCCTCCTGGTTTTTCTTGTACATATACATATCTTACTCAGTCACATAACTAATGTAGGAAGCAACAACCAATACATCAGTATCTTTAAAATCAAAAACAACAGTGGAGGAATTTTCCATTTGAGCTGCATGGAAGAACACCCTTATGTCAGCCTCACATGGAGATTTCAATACAAAGGATGCATCATGTTCTCCAGATTTTAAATCATAGCAGATGAGATTGTTTGTGAAGTACAGCGTGGTGGAAGTAAGAAGAATATTCATTCAAAAGGAAATGTTGTATTCTCATTTTGTTAGAATGCTTTGCTAGAAACAAGCACCAGGATGCTCCAGGAGGCATTTGCTGGTTAGAAACAGGGTAGACATTAGAAACAACCCCAAATGACTTTGAGTGACACTGCTGCTCAGGCTGTTTTGTACTAGTTTTCAGCAGTTTATCATAAACATCATTAATGAAGTGAAATACCACTGCTTGTAAATGTCACCCAGCAACATACTTGAAGAGGGCATATTCAGACAATGTCTTATTTGGTGGAACTTTATGCCATATCATTCCAACATCTTTTAGTGCATGATAATGTGATGGTGGTGAGATTGACTAGCGGTTCACCAATGTTATGAACTTTGATTTAACAGGTTTGTGGAATGTCTTATCTCCTGTGAAGAACAAAAGGCTCACAGAAGTAATTATGTATTGCATACTTTCATCTGAAGTCATGGTACTCTCTTTTCTACTACCTAGAAGGTCAATGAGTTGTTCCTTTGCAGTATGGTTAACCATTTTCCTACAGTCTTACTTGCTCTTGGTTGCAGCTGTCTGTCACAAAGGTCTTGCTTTGCCTTGTTGTGATAGTGTCATTTATTGACTAAGTTCTGGAAAAAAGTCTTTCCAGAATTATTTCACCATCACATTACCCTCATCATGGGCTGTGTAGAGACTCTTGCTTACCCCTTCTGTTGCAGGTTCTCCAGAGCAAAGGGAATGAAGAGTTGTTTGTTTTGGATCCCATGGGCCCATGTCCCATTCTTCCAGAGCTGTCTTCACTGCATCAAAAACTTTTCAGTTCATCTCCATTCTAGATTAACCGAGTTCTGGATGGCAATTCAACGGTTGCTTGAAATAAGCCACCTGTTTTAGTTGATCCCTTAACCACATAACTGGTCAACTGAGTATGTTGATTGCAACCATGGATGGATTCTTGGTTAAATCCAATCCAGTCCCCACTTCTTCTGTTCTTGGATTATTTGTTCATGGTCAAATCAATGACCTGGTCTGGAGGCAATTTACTGTAAGTCTTTCCAGTCAACAAAATTGAAACACTGTAACCATGTGCACCTTTTTCATCTGCTATCAATGCTGTCATTCATGAGTAATACAAGGACAGATATGTCTGATAGTTGGTATTTCCATAAGCTACTAACAGCAGAAGCATTCCATGATAGGTTGATAACTAATCTTTAAAATCCATTCCACTCCTCAGACAATGGTAATGTTAAAAGAGGATTTCAACATCAGTGCTATAAGACAGTAAATATTTGGCTATATCCGATTCACAACTGAGCATTTCTTCAAACATTGGATGTACCAATTCCTGAAAAGCATTTGAATTGACCATAAGTTTACCATTTTCTATAGTGATATATCTACCAACTGTTACAAGCTGCCAATTGCTTGAGGAGTGTTCTGGAGGAGTCTATGGATTAAAATATTCAGTAAACCTTCTGTTACTAGTATGTGGGAACGCATTCCTCTTTTGTAATATTTACCTGAAAACACTCTATGTGTGCTACCTGCAGCCACAACCCCTGCAGGAACAGCTAATTCAAGATCATTACCTGTACATTTCTTTGCTATAGCATTAATATAAGACATTACGTGTGAAACCTGCCAAGTACCCCTTTCACATGAGGCCAACTCTTCTCATGTTCAGAAAGAGCCTCTTCAATACATCTATACACCACTTGATCTGCAACAAATTGAATCACTGTTATCTCTTTCAGATCAGCAACCTTTTGGCACCAATCTATTACATTTATATCAACTTCTTTGCTTGGAGGCTGTGGAACTAACCTCCAAACTTCATGGTTGTGGTTGAGAACATAATTTGCCACTCCCATAATTTTTGGCAACAACTGGGCTGACTAGACTTTTCTGAACTTCAGGTTGTTGTAGCTGAAAAAGTTAGTTCTTGGCAAAATGAAACTGGTTGTGCCATAATTACGTTTGTATAATGGCTTGTTTCAGAGCCATTATTGTTATTATGCTAGCCCATCTTCATTGAAATCATCATTATCCATGACAACAGTATAAGACCGACCTGGACACCACTGACTATGCTGAATTGATTGTAGTTATCCACTAAAATTATTGAAATATAGTCAGATTTGTAGCATTACTGAAGTGCTCATGCTGAAAGTTCACTGAGAACATCATTATAAGAAATGACAAGTTTCATTTCCTACAGGATTTCGATGTGTTCCTTATTACCCATCATGTTGTAAATATACATAGATAATATGACTTACATTGGCTGTGACTTCCCTATGATTAGATGCAACCATCCTTCAGACAGAAGATGTATGAATTTCTGCAAATGTAGAGTACATGGGTTTCTTCAAATGTAGAATGAGGATTAGCAAGTGTGACAGGGGTGGGGGGGGGGAGGGGGACTACATGCTACACCCTTGGGCTGTGCATGTCATTGGCCTGCCCCCTGCCCAAGGCAGTCTTCCCTACTTTGTCTGCCATGCCTTTGATGTTACAATAATGGTTGTTAACATGCAGAAGGCGGTCCATTTGTTGCCCTGATGTCTAGAGCTAAATGCACAGCTACGAATCTCCCCTAATACCTTGTCCCATGCCTCTAATCCATTATTACTCCCCCATCCCCTTACTAGATCAACACACTCACTCTGACATCCTTACTAGGTCCCCATCATTCTGCCCCTTGTTAAGCCGAACCCACTCCACCTTGCTCTGCACAGGCCTTCAGGTCATCTCTCTGGCCCTACTCAACATGGCCCTTCAAGCTACCTCTTTCACTCACTCCCTGGGCCTTTCACCTCTCAGGCCTCAAGTCCCACTAGGTGGACCCTGGCCTTGTCTCTGGCCCCCTCAGTGGACTTGGGCCCTGTGCTTTTCTGTCAGGGAGTGCTCCCCTAGCCTCTCTCCTTCATGGGGTGCCCACAAGGCAATGGGGGTTGAGTCTTTATAGTGCCCCATCCTTGCCTTTCACAGAGGCACAGATATGGCATTTCCTGGAGACTGCCCCACCACAAGCAGCCCCACCAAACCATCCAACCCCAGCAGGGTGCAGTTTCAGGTCTTAACCAGGACCAACAGGAATCTTCTCCATCCCTATAGCTCCTACCCTAACCTCCAGGTGTTCTGAGAGCATTCGGTGATCTTCTCAGGCTGTGCAATGTTACTCCACTGGCTGAATAGATGCAACTGCTGTCTCTGCTCCTAGAGCCTGTGCTTATACCTGAGCTGCCCCACCCTCATCCAATCAAGTAGTCCCCTTGCGGTCATGTGACTGCCTAATTGGGCCTGACCACACCTGCCGGACGCTCCACAGCCTGCCTAAACCTCTTAGAAGTGGCAGGCACAACTTGTGCTCTGCCACAGAAAGTAATACTGCAAGATTGTGAATGTCATTGGGTGTGTTGTCCTTTTCAGTTCACTGATCACACATGGCCATGGGATTCCATCCTCCATCCAATCCTTGAATTAAAGAATCTTTACAATATTTTCCGTATTAGTTCTGGAGTGTCTATACCCCAAGTATTCACTGCAGTTTCAACATATGCTCCTCCATGCTTGGGGGAAAAAACTATGAATAATTCATTTCTGGGATAGCTGCACTGAAATCCAATGTCTTTTGCAAAATGATCTTCAAGCTTCTTATACAAAGATCACAGAGCATGTCTGTCATCACAAGTATTTTGTATTTCTTTGTTGGTGATCATCAAATCTCCTTATAGATGCTCATACTCAAATAGTACATCTTGAAAAGTATAAACCTCTGCAGATTTCTAGACCATCAACAAGAAAAGCACAGAGCTTCTAGAAAACTTTGTTCTGTTTCTCTGCTACCTATTTTTGTCATTGTCAGCAGTCTTCTTTAGTTTCTCTCACATGCTTATTATTGAGGGGTCTCCAAAATGATTTTCAGTAGTCTTTACGATAATGTAAATCCAATGCTGCCCTTTCAGTATTCCACCATCACTGTTGCAGTACGTAATTAAGGCTTACAAATTATTCCTTTTTTCTCATATTGGACTGCACCTACAAAAGTTTTTCAAGCACTGTCTGTTTCAAATTGGTGAAATTTTACAAATAACTTGTTATGTAGGGAGTCTCAAGTGCTCATCCCTTATAAGGGTTTCTCACAAATTATACATGAAGAAACTAATGAAGAACATCCTTAACTACTTCTTACTCATGATTCAGATAGTTCATCAATAACTTCAGTATCAGTCTCTTTTGCAACACTGAACAGATTGTATGCTTCTTGTGCATGCTTCAAGTTAATGCCTACAACATGTAACTTACAGTTTTTATGCACTTTCTTTGGCTTATCAACCTGTATTTGCTCATAAGAAGTATGAAAACTTGTGCCTAAGTCCATTCCATTCTTGAGTGTTTTGTGCAAATTTATTCCATGTATTCTAGGAAAGTTCTTTTTGGCTGTTGAAGTTCTTTCACACATGACACACATCCTTATAGAATGTTTTAGGTTTTTTCTTTGTTGATTCTCGTGGTGCTGCAATGAAAAGTGCTGGCCTCTTGGTTTGTTGGGAAGTTCCAGACTCTGTTCAATCATCCATTATTCTTAACTATTCATCTTCTCTTCATTCCCTAAAAAAGAAGAAATAAAAAATTAACGTAGATAAGAAGTAACAATGAAAGAAGAGGATTACCAAAATATTAAGAGTGGATACCATTATATGCTATATATGTCATGCCTTAAAAAGCGGTTAATGATGTTGTTATTTTGCATTTAAAGGCTTAGAGCTGCCAAACAATGGGCCATTACTCATCAAAAGACAAAGAAAGTTTCTAGATTATTGCAATAGCTATTAAAGTAATTTAGAAATCAAAATCAGCCTCACAGGTACCAAGATATTGACATTTATTTATCTCATTAGTCATGGCCACTATTTTTAAAAAGGTGGCTGTCTGAACCAGAATTTAAATGAATGCTGGATAACATGGAGATGAAGGAGACTAATGCGAGCATGAGTGGAAAAACCCCAAAGGGCTAGTGAACATGCCCAGCACATGCCCCATAATTGACCCCACGCTTGTCAATCATGATTCTGCCATGAGGTAATCTGAATTGGCAACATGCGCATGCCCAGGCTTATACCAGAGTCAGCTAGAACTTTCCAAAAGGGGAACTATGTGATTGGCTACCTGGCAAGTATTTAAGCCAGCGAGTTTCCGCTCACAGCGGAGACCAGCTAAATCAGAGAGCGGAGACCCGCTCTCACAGAACCCTGGTTCGCATGAGCCCAGAGTTACCTCACAGGCTGGCCACTTGTGATTGTCTCCCCACCATCGTCGTGTCCCAGCGTACCCTATCCTCACACACGCTTGACTTGTTTCAACTAACTCGTCCGTCTGCTGCCGTCGTCTCCTGGCGTACCCCACCCTCACACACGGTTGTCTTTGTTTACTGTTGCTGTTGTAACCAAGCCTGACCTGCGCTACACTACTGTTACCTGGTGGTGTAAGTACAAGAAAATAAAAGTTTGTTTTTGAAACCATATGAATACTGACCGCCTAACTCCTCACCGCTAGCCCCCATCTGTCCGATCGTGTTGGCCCAGACCGTGACAAGGCAACTTGGTCGCCACATGACGTCACAAACAGGATCCAGGGGAGGCAAGATGGAGTCAGAGCTGATCCGCTACTGCCCGTGGCATAGTGGGGACCGTCCAGCAACCAACTCGGACAATTTATGGGCACATATTGTGTAACACCAAGCAGCCAATTCAGCCACACCCACAGTGAATGGGTACATTTCCCTTCATGGGAGTGACACTAACGGGAAGGAATGGGCCATCCAACTAATTCCCAGCGCTTTCGGCTGCGTGATGCAGGACCCCAAGGTGGTTTACCGTCCATGGGAGGAGACCAGGTCCTTATCCCTTGCCCGCGTTAAACCCATGGGCGCGGCGTGTCCCAGCCCGGCCCAAGAATTTGCCTGATGCGTCCGGCACATCAAAGAGGGAGGCGAAAACACCCCTCCGGACAAGTTTAACTGTCCAAACCTCTCACAAGGATCTAGGGGACATGAGCTGCTAACCCAGCTCTGTGAAAACCTAGAAGCTGATGGGCGGACAGCCGCTAAGTGGACTGGCCCAAAATGGAACAAGGGCAAGATGCTTAATGTTCTATTTCGCAAGTATGTTGGGCTGTTGAGAGAGAACTCAGATCTGGAGGTGCAGCTAAAAACCACTGCCCAAGCTGCCACAGACAATGCAGCCATGCTGCCATTCCAAGATGGCGCCGACAAGAAAGGGAGCTCAAGTGAGGCGGGAAACCCCGTAGAGAAAAGCGCGCCAACACCACCTGCCTGGAGCCCACCTCCTCCCACAGCACCACCCACACCGTCACCACCGCCATACAGGCAGACATGCCCAGAGGAGGTGGAGACCAAAGAAGCCAGTGAAAGTGAAAGCAACACAGGGACAGCCATAAGAGAAGACGCTTTCGCACCACCGCAGGATACTTCACCACCGCAACTGTATCCCGATCTCACAATGGCACTGTATATTTCAGTGCGCAAGTGTGTGACGGGCCTGCAAGGCCAAGGAACACAGGTTACTGTCACCACGCAAACATGCACCCACACTGAAATGAGTGACTTGAGAAGAGAAACAGGCATTAAATCAGAAGAAACCCCAATTGTATGGCTTGGATGCCTAGTTGCAGAAGCGGGAAATGAAACCATAGACCAAGACGAAGCAATGCAGTTAGTCCACAACACTGCATGGAGCAAAGGAAAAGTAGTGGACCCTGTTCCAGCACTTGCAAACAACCATTGGCCCATACCACTCCCAGCCTTAGTGGTTGAAGCCCTGCAACGGAAGGTACACACCTGGCACGAAGGTGCACCGGGATACTCAGATGCAAGCGCCCTACTATACGCGATACTTGGAATATCTTATGCTGCCTGGAACCCAGCTCAACAAGCTCTGAACCTCACACCGGCTCAAGCACAAGGAGCCTGGCCACACCGCTTTGCCACAAATCCAGGAAACGTACCCTGCCTGCTCGAAGCAGTGGAAGCTGCTACTGAAGTTTATGGGGGAAACCAGAACCTAACAGTCAGATTGCTGCTCAACCCATCCATAAATGGCCCTGTAGCGTGTATACTAGGCCAGATGGGCCAACTTTAAGGAGCCATGAAAACCAGAACTCAAAATGCAGCACTTCCCACTACCGGTGAAGAATCAAACACCTCATCAGTTTACCCAGCTGAATACGCTCCTGCTTGCCCTAGTTGAGTCAACCAGCGACCTCAAGCCCGCGACCCACCACCGCAATGTACCCCAACAGAACGGGTGATGTTTGGGTTTCTGCTTAATCATTCTGGCTTAACTAAAGCCCAACCAAGAACACTTGGGGATGAAAGGCAGAGAGCCTTAGCTCAAGCACTCAGATTCACTGAAGTGAACGATAAGCCAAAAAACGAGTAGTCGCCGTCAGCTTGACCGGCGGCGTTCCACAACTTACTGATCTTGATCCCCGTCTGTACGCTACCATCATCGTACAAAACCCCAATCAACCACGCAATATGACACCCATCAAGTTTCTACTTGATACTGGGGCTCAAGTAAATGTCATCAAACAATCAGTTCCCCATAAGAAAACTAACAAAACCATGATGGTTCAAGGTCTAAATGCTATCACGACCACGAATAGAGTGAAATTCCTAGTCAGTAATCATGATAAATATCTCGATGCAGTGATAGGGGGCATCAACCTCCTTGGTATACCCGGTATCCGAGCTTTAAACTTAAAACATCAGGTTTTAGAAGCCCTACCGATCACTATAGCAGCAGAAGATCAACACCAGCCGACACTGCAAAACATCTCAACGTGGAGATATACGCCTATCCCCACAAAAACACATCTTCGTGACCCCCTTAACGCTTTGTTGGCACATCTAGTCCAACAACAGTGCATCGCCCCAGCCCAAGCAAGTACACGTCTGTCACCCGGATGGGGAATCCAAAAGCCAGGAAAACCAAAAGAAGTATGCCTGGTCATGGATTACCGCGAGGCAAATAAACGCTGTACCACTCTGGCCCAGGCAACCCCTTGCACGCTACTCCAAGGCACCCAAGAAATGGCGCAATACCAAGCTCGTGCATGGGTAGCACTACTCTGGACCTTAAAGATATGTTCTTCTCACTTCCGATCAACGACAAAGACAGGATCCTCAACATGTGTATAGGAGGACAAAAGTTTAAGTGGAACATCTGCC
>NW_017729008.1:7226885-7237919 GCF_001723915.1 Gavialis gangeticus | reverse complement strand
CCAAGAAATGGCGCAATACCAAGCTCGTGCATGGGTAGCACTACTCTGGACCTTAAAGATATGTTCTTCTCACTTCCGATCAACGACAAAGACAGGATCCTCAACATGTGTATAGGAGGACAAAAGTTTAAGTGGAACATCTGCACACAAGGATATTGCAACGCACCAGCATTAGCCACCAGCGCCATGAACAACAGCCTCCAGCGGTTTTATGAGAAGAATCCAGAGAGTAAAGAAGTAAAAATTTGGAGCTATGTGGACGATATAGCCATCATGGTATGGGAAGAAACAACAGTACGGAAGATCACTGACGATCTAGTGCAGCACCTTACCAGCGACGGCTGGACAGTCAGCACCACAAAGTCCTGCCTCAAACCCATCAACAGCATCAACTTTCTCGGGACGACCTTCACCAGGACTACCCGCCATGGAGCAGCCCACGACCAACTCGACACCACCACGTGGGGAGACAGAACACCAACGACAAAAGCCGAGTTCCAGTCCCTTCTCAGATGCCTAAATTGGCTCCGCTATTACATCGAGCCGAAGCACTTACCTGTACTTGCACGGGTCCAAAAACAGATCAGAAATAAAACTTGCCAGAAAGTCCCATGGACTTCAAAGGATACAAAAGCCCTAAATGAGCTCCTGATCACTGTAAGGAATACACCATTGTACGCCATCGACCTGTCAGCAGCATTAACAATCTCATTCGGATATACTGAAGAACATCTATTTGCTACAGCCAGAAACCTTGAAGGGTATTTAGTCTATACTGACCATCGTACCATTCAAGCCACTCAACATTGTTACGGCACAGTAGGAAAAGTCCTCTTGGCTTCACAGCTGGCCAAACCATTAGTGACTGGAAAAGGAAAGCTTCAGGCCATAGGTGCAACCTTATTGCCACATTTATTTCATGACCGACTGGACCCCAACTTCCAGGGGGAACCCACAACATGGAGCATGCTAGTTCTTAACCACTTGTACCACTGGCATGGTTGGCAACACGAGAACCTCACTCTAACAGAGACCACACTAACTAACCCTATTCTGTACGGTACCACTGCTCCTGCCTGGATGGCATCAGATGGGACAACTCTTCATGGGGGAGACTTCGGATATTATTGTAAACCCTGCCATGATGTAAAAATGTGGGCAGGATGTGCCTCTGCACAAAAGAACGAGCTCCTCGGATTCAGAAATGTCATCCGCCATTGTTTCGAGGACCACAATGGATCTCTACCAGTCCCTGTCATAGCAGTAGATTCCCAATTTATCTATAAAGTAGCGACGGGCGCTGCCTCACCCACTGAACACACAGACACCTGGGAAGAAATATGGGAGATGCTGTCCACTTTCACCGTGCTACCACTTATCAAACATACAAAATCTCACGTCGCATCAACTGACCCAGTCCATGAAACTATCGACAAACTCCTAGAAGATCCACTCTGCACCGACTGTGTCCTTACCATCGAGGACACCAACCCCGGAGTGTATGCAGATCCCTACTTGTCCTGGCTTCATGAGAATTGGGGCCACCCGAGTCCCCGAGCTCGTCACTCACGATGGCGCCAAGGGTCAGAGGAAAAACTGATGCACAGGTCTCACACGGATTGGGAACGAGTGACCCAAGCCTGTGAAGCCTGTGCAAAAGAAAAGTGCCATCCTACAAGCAGTCTCCAAGGTGCGCTGGACCCACAAACCTTTGTTCCTGGAAAAACCTGGCAAATAGACCTGTTAGGTCCCCTACCCAGAGCAACACCTCTGAACAAAGGACTAATCATTATTGACCTCAGCACACGCCAAGTCACAGTAATACCCTTAAGGAAGACGCATGCTGCCACTGTAATAGCTGCATTATCGAGTACATTCGCTGTATGGCAGATTCCGAGCACTATCCAAACTGATGGTGGACCACCCTTTACCTGTGCAGCTGTAGATAAGTTCGCAAGGCTCCATAACATTGAGTGGCATCACCACCTTCCATACCATCCACAGTCCAATGGGGTTGTTGAGAGAGCAGTTGGGTTATATTAAGAAGTCCTTCATCTTAGAGGACATGGAAGTTATAAAAATTGGACAAAATTAAATCATGAAGTCCTAATAACCCTTAACACAGGAAAGGAACTCTGGAATGAAAGAAGCGTACGAACTACAACACCATGGAAGCCAAAATTCCACCCAGCTGAACTCGTTTGGGTTACCCTTCCAGATCCGCAAAATGGTCATTCAAAAGTGCTAAAAGGAGTAATCCAAGTGGCTGAACCTTACCCCAACACCTATATGGCGACCCTAGAAGATAGTGAACGGAATCTTCTTGTCCACCACAACTGGCTGGCTAGGCGATCCACACTAGCTATTGATTAATCAAAATTAAGAATAGAATTTGTTCATGTGTTGTTTGTTTTTCAGGTCACGATAGTCTGAAGTGTGTGACGGTCACCTGTCAGTTCCAGCAACAGTCAGAGAAGACGCGCCATCCCGCTCCATTGTCGCGACTTCACCAGAAGTGATAGGAGACGCTACTCACCCCCGAGTGGAGACAACAGCAGACCAGACCTGAGGGACGACTGAGATGACACCGACCAACACTTTCGTGACTTTGTTTTTGTATTATATGTTACCCATGTTCATTCTTACCCTGCAGTCGGTCGAGCCAGTTGCTGAGCCCAATCATCCAACCAATACAGTTTTATATTTGTTATCACTTTGGGCCAACGCCTCGGGAGATGGTGAGATGGGAGACGGTTTAACCACATGTCTCCGGGTCCCCCTGTGGGTTGAAGACCCAGTCCTTACCCCGTATTTAGTACCATTCAATGTCCCAGATTGGTTTTCCCAAGTCTCGAGGGGCCAGAAGACCTCTATTAACATCTCCATAGGCGGAGGTTCTGCCTTTATTGATTTTTCTTGGCCCCACCATTTCACCCTTGATGATCTCTCTACCTATCCTCAGCATGAGGGTTATTTTGCAAGGGGAACCCCCTACGCTTGTTCAGCCATCCCCTGGGGGATACACCCTCTAGGCAACGATTGGTCCTGACCCGACATGTCACTAACATGGGACCCTCATTTAATTACTCCGCCCTGGCATCGTGACCTCACACCCCAAGGTAAAAAGACGGTATCTATAGTTAACCTGTCCCCCCTGGAAAAACCTACTCCCATAGTTCCTGGAATGATTCCCTGGCCATTAATTTAGCTCGACCAGGTCCATTAGGGAACGATTCCTGGTTTGCATTTTACTACCCCATATTGCGAGCGGCATTGTTGAACGCTGCCTGTCATGGCATTACATCCCCCATCAGACAATCCGGTCCGCCCGAACAAGTGAGGTATGCTTTTCCATTCCCCAGCCTATGCTCAGAATTAAGTACCCCCGCGCCATTCAGTCTCATATGGGCGTGTCCGGATGGACGATTGTACACCACCCTGCCAGCCACACTTTTGGGTGTACAATGCTTTCTAAGCTCTGTTTCTTTTTGTCCACCCTTACAAGCCCTGACAGCTCATCCTCCAAGTCTAACCCTCCACCGCCATACTCGCTCCACCACCCCAGTATGGAGTTCACTCACATATGGGGAAAGATTCACCCAAGGCCTTAGTTGGGCCTTTGAAGGGCTCTTCCTCTGGGGCCTTGGAATTGCAAAAGCCCGAATAGCTATTGCCAAACTCGCCAAACAGGTCGAGCTTCTCGCAAATCGCACTGCAACCAGTTTTGAATTATTAGATCAACAATTACAGGCAACTTCCAAAATGACCATACAAAACCATCTTGCCCTAGATGCCCTGCTTATCCAGCATGGAGGCCTTTGCCAGTATTTAAATTTGTCACATGACATGTGCTGTATAGCCATTCCCAACGTCTCCCTTCCCCTCCAAAATCAAATTACCAAAATTCAAAAAATTGCAAAAGATGTCAATGCCATCTCCGGCATTGAACAAGGTTGGTTATCCCGAGTGTTTAAATGGTTAGATTGGGATGCTTCATCCTGGTTGTTAAATTTGCTTACCCCACTGTTATCCTTCTTATTCATCCTAGTTGTAGTAATTAGCATAGTTTGTTGTGTTTTTCAATTTTTGAAACAAAGATTGCTGAAACTTTCTGTTTTTGTATATACCCGCCTGTCTCACCAAGACGATGTAAGGGATGAAGACAAGCCTTAACTCCTGTGTTACCAGCAAGGGGGCATGTTTGAACCAGAATTTAAATGAATGCTGGATAACACAGAGTTGAAGGAGACTAATGCGAGTGTGTGAGTGGAAAAACCCCAAAGGGCTAGTGAGCATGCCCAGCACATGCCCCATAATTGACCCCACGCTTGTCAATCATGATTCTGCCATGAGGTAATCTGAATTGGCAACATGCGCATGCCCAGGCTTATACCAGAGTGAGCTAGAACTTTCCAAAAGGGGAACTATGTGATTGGCTACCTGGCGAGTATTTAAGCCAGTGAGTTTCCGCCCACAGCGGAGACCAGCTAAATCAGAGAGCGGAGACCCACTCTCACAGAACCCTGGTTTGCATGAGCCCAGAGTTACCTCACAGGCTGGCCACTTGTGATTGTCTCCCCACCATCGTCGTGTCCCAGCGTACCCTAACCTCACATACGCTCGACTTGTTTCAACTAACTCGTCCGTCCGCTGCCGTCGTCTCCTGGCGTACCCCACCCTCACACACTGTTGTCTTCATTTACTGTTGCTGTTGTAACCAAGCCTGACCTGCGCTACACTACTGTTACATGGTGGCGTAAGTACAAGAAAATAAAAGTTTGTTTTTGAAACCATATGAATACTGACCACCTAACTCCTCACCGCTAGCCCCCATCTGTCCGATCATGTCGGCCCAGACCATGACAAGGCAACTTGGTTGCCACAGTGGCCAAATGCCAAGATTAGAAAAATAACTCCCAAGCTATTTTTTTTCCTTATCACCTCAGTTATGAATTTCAAAAAATAAAAAGTTCCCTCACAAAAAATGCATGAGCTTTATATCTATCTATCTATCTATCTATCACTGGACTACAAAAGGACTTGGGTATCTATCTAAAACAGGACTTAGATAGACTTTAGACACCTCATTCTACATGTATAATCCAAGAAACCCAGCTCAGGGGATAAACAACACTAGAAAGACTTAAAACACTAAATCAGGGATGAGCAAAATATGGCCTCCAGGCTAGATCCAGCCCATCAAGTGATTTTGTCCAGTCCACAGGGGTCCCTTGGCAGTTGGGCATGAAAGTGGCACCTGGCATGGAGTACAGCCTGCTCTATCCCTGTTCAGAGCTCCCAGGCATTCTAGGAACTGTAGTCCTTGGGGCTAGGTGGGGTGCAGCAGTTGGGGGCAGAGCGTGCACAGTGGCCAAACTCTGCTTCCTAGCAGCCCTTGTGGCAGTGGCCCCTTCTGGCTGCTGCTTCCAGTGTCTCTGCGACTGTTGATGGACCCAGCCTTGCTGCCCAGGCACCCTGACCTGTCCACCCCACATCCACTGCCATGGGTGCCAGAGAGAGCAGGTGGATGGGAGGGTTCTCCATGGAGACCAGCCTGTTGTAGGGACATGCAGAGAGCACGTTATGGCTCCCATGACCCCATCCCTTCTGCTTAGCCAAGCATGTCCTGCCTGAGGGATTCTAGCACAGTCTCCATGGAAACCTCACCCACCTGCCCATCTGCTCTGTCTGGGGCCCCCAGTGGTAGATGCAGAGTGAAAGGGTTTGGGGCCAGATAGGAAATATTGGCATCTCCCTGGCCCCCTGCATTTCCATTGTGGTGAGGTGGGAGTCCATGGCTAACCACGGGGCTAGCTTCCCACCTCCCTCTGGGAACGCCACCCACCTCCCTCTGGGCACGTCACCCACCTATGTCACCTGCCACACCTTGTTGGTAATTAATTAGGTTGTTAATTAAGCTGGGAGGCTGTCCATGTACACCCCAATATTGGGAGCATTATCCGCAGCTCTGTTCCACCCCTATACCATGGCCCAAGTCTTGCAGATAGCATGTCAGGCAGTTGGCTCAATTGTCCCCTTGGCCCATTGTCTGTAGCCCCCAATCATAGGGACCTTTGTCTTCCATGAGCCCTAGTCGCATCTCATGCCAGTTGGGACCCCAAGTTTCTTTGCTCTTCATGTGCATCCCTTGCAGTGGGCCCCTGGCCCTTTTGACCCTTCTGGTCCTGTCCCCAGCATTAAGTAGTAGAGTGCCTTGGCTGGATTTTCTCCTCCTGCCTGCTCTTAGGGATCAGGGTCCCCCACTCACAGCTCAGGTGCTCCTGGAAGCATGCCTGGCTCTGTAAGTTCACTCCCCCAGCAGACTCAGGTACCTCCAAAAGCTTACCTAGCTTACCCTGCTGTGATGTAATATGGCTCACCCAAAGGTTAGAGCTGGGGTTAAGGTTCCCCTACTCACCTTTCACAGGGGTGGTAACTGGCCTGGCATTTCCTGGGGGTTTCTGCACCACTGAGAGCCCCACCAAGTCACTCGGTCCTGGCAGGGTGCAGTTTTTGGTCATGCCCAGGATCAGGAGCCTCCAAACCATACTCTCCAACTCCTGCCCTTACCTCTAGGATGTTACAAGCAGCCAGGCAATGTTACTCCCTGACCTACCAGCAACAAACTGCCCTGTTTATATAGGCAGCCATGGATCTAAAATGGCTGCCACAATTAAGAACCTGCTGGCTGCTTGGCTCAGCCCTTAAAGTCACAGGCACCAACAGTGCCTTGCCACCCCACTCCACCATGACAGGTGGTGTAAACAACCATGACAGGGGGGCCAAGGCCAGGTCATTTTCCCCCTACTCGCCAGCCCTCAACAGCTCACTAAAACTCCTTAAGTGGTCCTCCAGGCCCAATAGTTGCCCACCTCTGCACTATAGCCTGAAATTTCTGTAGATACCTATGACTACCCCACTCTGTGTAGCTGAACATGCAGCTCCCTCCTTTGGGATCCAAAAATCAGCCTCTAATTCCTCTAATAGGGATGCTCTGAGTATACCTGACATACTGAGAAGATTGGGGCTCTCACCAAATTCAGTTGCAGCTGCTTTAATTTTAAAATGTGGCTGAAGTTATGGTCATGGTACTACTCTCTGTGTGGACAGCAAAGGTATGCCAAATTTATCTGGTAGTCTAGTGTTTAGAGCATTCATCCAAGAGGTAGAACACCTAGGTTACAGTCCCTCCTCTCCCTGAAGGTACCTCCTATCTGGAAGAATTCCCTGACTATGAGGCTATAAACTAGGCTGAAGGGAGAGACATTCTAAACCCCTCCTATTAAGATAATTGACTGCCAAAGAAGATCTTTTTTGGTAAGCTAATGAAGGGAAAGCACTCTGAGGGAAGCCAGAAGAAATGCTTCAAGGGCTCCCTCATGTCATCTTTGAAACATTTCAACATTAACCCAAAGTTCTGGAAAGATTTCACTTATGATTGTTCCACCTGGTGAAGCCTCATCCCTACTGGAGTGGAGAAAAATTGCTGAGGCAGAGCAGAAGCACAAATAGCATAAATCTCACAACAGTAGCATATCTGCTGTTGACCAAGCTACCCAAAATAGCATCTCTTGTTCAGTGTGCCATAGACAGTTCAAAGCACATATTGCCCTGATCAGTCATTCACATGTTCACAGAAACTGAACCAACCAGTGAGATCATGGTCATCTTTGAATTCCAAGTGGGAACAACATATAAACTAACTCTCAGTCCAAAGTTAATCAAGATCCATTTTTTTTGCAAGGTTAGAATGGCTAGTCATTAAATGTCCACTCAGAGAGCTGAGCTCATATGTCCAACTCACTAAAAAATGCTTTTGTAGAAGTAAGCTTTCCCATGTTCTAAACAAAGCTCATCTGGAATTTTCCAGTCACATGGATATTTGGTCATAAAACACCACCTTTTCATACCTTAAATTGTTAATGAGAAAATTATTGAATCTCCCAATTAAAAAAAAAAATCAAGATTTCAATAAATATTTCCCTAATTTTAAAAAAAGTTCCTGGCTTTCCATGGGAAAAGGTAGACATGAACACAACACAGTTCAGAATTATGAAAATGAAATATTTTGTCTGATGCCATTTTTGTTATGGTTTGTAAAAAAACATACACGCTTTTAAATTTTCATCACCATTAGGAACAGAAAAAAGTTCAAAATCCCACAGACTTTGACAGCATGGAAAAATTGTCTCCTGCTCAGTTCTAGTTCCAAAAATGCCCTTCTAAAAGTACTGTACCTTGGGCAGACCAGAGCTCCTAAAAGAAAATAAGAGGAGTTTCTCTTCTTTCCACCTTGGATCTTGGCATATCTACATGAAGTCTAAACTATATGCAGCTGCTGGATACTGTAGTTATCAAACTGAAGCAACTTACTTTTGTTTTCCCCATCACTCTTCCCTTTACCACCTTCCCCCACCCCCTGCCAACCTTTTTTATTATCACAACATATTACTCTACTTATGGAGAAAGGACCCGGCCATTTGTGAATGTTCCTAATCTCCTCCTCAGAACCTGTCAAGATCTGCCACCCTAGATAACTTGTATACACTCCTGTCACTCCTACCAAAAGATAGGAAAAGAGCCAGGACTTGTGTAGTTCCACTTTGGCCAAAACAAATACATGACAGGCCTTCCTTGTCAATTCATATTCTGGGCCATTTTAAAATATATTACTTTAAACTGTCTTTCTACCACAGCACTGATTGATTACTGTAGTAATAGTCTTATAACTGCTCAGTTACTACTATTTAGTGTTGGCCTCAGCTTGTTGACATAAAGGAAAGTCATTCTAAACTGTGATTGGAACCAATTGCAATTTAGTGAATGTCATACTTCCTTGAAAAAGAAACATTCACTATATACAGTTCAGTTGTATCATTCTGAAGGTGCAAAGGGTTCATGAGTCTTAGATTACCTTCCTTCAAAGGACTTACAAACACACATGTTCACACCTTAGGTTATGTAACCACCATGTTGGATTAATATCTTGAAGAAGCCAAGGCTCCTCCACTTATGAATCTCTGTGTAAGCTTTAATATGCTCTGAATATACCAGATGAAATATTGCTCCACTGAAGTCAATGAAGGTTTTGCCTTTGACTCTAATGGAACCAAAATTTTACTTTCTATAGTTATTGGGCTCTGTTTTATAAATGTGTCAGAAATCCTTTTAACATCCATGAGGTAATATTGTATGCTGTGAAATCTGGTACCAGGCAACACTCTCTATTCAAGTTTTAAATAATGTTCCCTGCTGTCTAGCAATGAAGAAAGGAACAAGAAATACTGAAAGAAAAGCAAAAAGCACTGCTCTGGTGAGTGAAGATATCCACTCAAATTGACCATTCAGATTATCTGCATTTCTGCCATGATTTGGTTGACAGAACCAATATACGTCTCTGTATAGCACTCATCTGTCTCATTCTCAAAGTCAATTCTTGTGATTCCCTTTCACTCAGAATCCTGCTGTAAAGTTGACATTTAACTTTAATTAAATCTCTTGGATATAAGTTGGAATGAAAAGTTACATTTATCAATTTAATTTTGGAACATTTTTGAATATACAGTATTGCCCTTCCATTCTATTGAATATCATTTCCCAAGGATCTAGATTCATTTATTTTTCTAAGACTGCTTAAACTTCCATGGTCTACAGGTCTTTTCAAAAAGAGATTATATTTCATAAGCAGCAAATGCTCCTCATTCAACTTTTAAAATATATTGAAAAACTTCTAAATAGAATGACCTGTTATCTGCAGTATCCATTTCCTTGTTGACCTCCCCTGGTAACCAGTTAGCTACCCAACAATCCATATTTTGTTTAACATTTTTTCAAAAAAAAATGTTGTTCATGTTAAAGTACACATGCAAGTCCTAATGTTCCATCTCATGCTGATCTCTGCCAGCAAAAGTTGATTTGTTGAAAAATGGCACTGGTAGTAGTAGAAAGTGAAGAATGAGGCACAAAAGTGTTAAAATGTTACTGGAACAATTTGAATAATATCTTATAGTTATACAACAGCTTCATCAATACATAGCACTCTGAACATATGTTAACAGGTCATTCTCCAAGTAGAAGAAGGAAGAGAAAGTGAATGTACCCATTGACCTTTAAATGTGATTTTCAGCTTTGTGTTCATGACCATCATGAGGCAACAGTAAAGTCCTATTCTGAAAGACAGTACTTAAATAGCATGTTGATTTTATAGTCCTTTGTACAGGGATGAATATTTTCTAATGAAAGAATCTATAAAGAACTGCCAATAGTAAATTATTAAAGCTCACAGGTACTATCAAAAAAAATTGAACTGATCATCTAGAGGAAGTGTCTGCATTAGAAATCCGGTTATGACTAAGCTGTCACCAAATTCTGCTCTCAGTTATCCTAGTGTTTGTGTGTAGAAACTCCTGAAAGCAATAAAAGGAATTATGGATCAGCACTGGTTCAACTGACAGCATAGCCTGGCCTTAATCTCTGTCTGAATGTGGAAACAAAACAATAGTGTGCTTGTACACGTGACAGGGTTTTAGTCCTTCAGGATTGCATTCTGTGCCCCCTAAATTGAAATGGTGAGTTTTGTTTTTCTGTCACTGTGTACACGTCATTGCTCTTAAATCTCATGAAATGATCAGTGCACTGTTCACAGTAAATTACTCCAGGGGTGCCACATAACAATGTATCCCACTGATTTCTTCATATTAAATTAGAGCAGCGGCGCCTATAGCTCACATGTATGTGCAGATGACCCAAAGTGGTGTGATTTCATTACGTTAAATAATTTAATTAAGTGGCATTTCATTAATTTCATTTGCATTACTTTTGACACATATTTTATACATTTTTTTATTTTTTTAAAAATCCATCAATATTTTTTAAATTTTTTATTCTTATTTTATTTTTGTTCTTTTCATTCCTATCTTTATTTCCATTCTTCTTTTATTTCTTATTTTCCCATTTCTGTCAACAACTAAAATAAATTACATATGTCCTTTATAATATCTCCTTTTTTTTTATTTCACTCAAACAAACAACCCT
>NW_017729008.1:7219758-7221885 GCF_001723915.1 Gavialis gangeticus | reverse complement strand
TTTTCATTCCTATCTTTATTTCCATTCTTCTTTTATTTCTTATTTTCCCATTTCTGTCAACAACTAAAATAAATTACATATGTCCTTTATAATATCTCCTTTTTTTTTATTTCACTCAAATAAACAACCCTACAAACAGGGTGCCAAAATTCTTCTATTTCTTACAATATGCACACAAATCTGCACCCTGTGAATTTCTTATATATATCTTCCGACACATATTGGAGTGTTGTGGTGCTCTAATTGGAATTCCATTAATGCACTCCCTCCATTATCTCACAGGGGATCCCAATCCCAGAAGATGCCTGGAACACCCCCTTCTGCACCCACATTTCTGCATTTACATTCCTGCATTGTTGGAGATCATTGATTTATTTATTCTGACCAAGCTGTATTGCCTGCAGTGATCATCACTTTAGGGATCCTCCCTAGCATATAGAGGAGCAAGCTTGAGCAAGAGCTTCTCCAGTTGCTCCATGCAAGAGCTTCCCCAGCCTTGAACCAGGATTTAGTGGTGAGAGCATTTGCACAGCTGCTGGAGAGGAGCTCTTTCCCTAATGGGGAACCAGGTGCCTGTGCCTTCTGTTCCCAGCTGCCTGCCACAGGTGAAGAGGGTTAAAAATGTTTGTAAACAAGTAGAAGCTGGATCTGTGCTGCCACTGGAGCCGTATGACTGGGGGGGTGGGAATCAAGGAGAGTGGACAGCGCAGGGCAGCTGCTATGGTGATGACTTTCACCTCAGGACCAAGAAGAGGGCTGAAGGCCTGGGATCCCGGCTGCCCCCATGGCCCAGCTGGGGCAAGGTGGCAGCTGACACAGGGACTTGGTAGCTGGCTAGTGTGGGGGTGGGAACAGCAGCCTCAGAGCAGTCCCTGGTTAGGGGATGGGTGGTCTGAGCCAAGACAGTCCCTGTGTGCATTCACAGTGATCCAATACCTCCATTAGCAGCTGGAGGTATCTGTAATGGGCCACATCACACAGTGGGATGCCGTGCCACTGTGCTTTGGTGACATCCCTGCAGAAAGCAGCTCACAGCATCTTTGCATTGTGCCAGCACAATAGTTCCATCCTGTTGTGCCCCCAGTCACCCATTCTCTTTGCAACATCAAGGTAGATATGTCAGTTAGCATGTGGGCTTCAAATGAACTGTGCATGACCTCAGGGTCCCCCAGCACCCACACTAGGCTCTTTGTTTTGGCAAAAGTCCAATTGGACCTAAACCTATGCACCCTGGTCCACTGTGTTCTCCCCCAAATGTCAGACATGTCAGATCAATATGGGGTACTGCAGGGAGCTCTGAGCTCAATTTATAGGTCTTGAAGTGACCTGGCCACAAGAAGTTCACACCCCTCCCACCCTGTTGTGTCTGGGCAAAATGTGGCTTATCCCTGAGCTAGATGGATCACAGCTTCAAACACCAGGAAATATAGAGCTTTATCCACTGTTCAGAAAAGAGAGCCTGCATGTTGGGGGTGGCTGATTTAAAATTATGTAATAGTGTAATATTGGGAGCTGGGCCAGCAATTACATCTGGGGATCTGGAGGAGTAACACTGCACAGCCTGAAGACTCCAGCTCCTGTAACACCTGGAAGCTAGGGTAGGAATTATGGGGATGGAGGAGGTTCCTTTTGGTGCTGGATAAGATCTGAAACTGCACCTTGCTGGGGTTGGATGATTTGGTGGGACTGCCTGTGTCAGGACAGCCTCCAGGAAATACCATACCTGTGCCTCCCCAGTGAAAGCTAAGGATGGGGCACCATAAAGCCTCAGCATCCACTGCCTTGTGGGTCACCCTGTAGAAGTGAAATGCTTGGGGCCAAAGTCTACTGAGTGGAACCTGAGACTTGGGGCACAAAAGGCCCGAGGTGTGAGTGTGTGGCCCAGTAAGGGGACTGACTGGGAGTGTGGCCCAAAGATGAGTCAGAGTGGTCCAGTGAGGGGCCAGGGTGCCAAGGTCTACCAAGAGGGACCTGAGGTCTCCATGGGCCAGAGGTCAAATGCAGCCCAGTAAGGGGCCAAGGGAGTAGTAAGGAGAATTGAATGCCCTCTGTGAGGCATTGGACATGGTGTAGGGGTGGTTCAGAGTTCATAGTTTCATAGTTTCATAGTTTCTAGGGTCGGAGGGG
>NW_017729008.1:7212804-7219747 GCF_001723915.1 Gavialis gangeticus | reverse complement strand
AGGTCCTGGACTCTCTCCAAGAACTTGCGTGAGCGCTCGGACTTGGCCGAGTTGTGTGATTAGCCCAGTACACCAGAGCCACAAATGGGGCAGTCTTCCTCATTGTACATCAATTCATTCTACGTCAAGTGTTTGGCAGGTGAAGCAGGGAAGACTGCCCAAGAATTGAGAGAGAGACATCAATCTCTTCAGGTACTCAAGGACCATACCACCCGCCTTCCCCCCCACCCCCGTACAATCCATCTCCTGGAATTGTAGGTTAGCTTTGGGGGCAGGGAGCCTGCACACTGAAAAATGATGCCTGCAGGCTAGTATCTGCCATCCTGAGACCAAGCACCTGCTTACTGTTTTTAATTACAAATAAAACCTTTGGACACCCACCACACCAAATGAAATAGGAGACAACAACAACATATTGGTGTCTTTGAATTCTTTATTTAATAAAATAATAGTAACGGGTCAGCAGAAAATTGATTCATGTCAGGCTCTGCAGCTACCCATGGTGTCTTAAAACATTAATTACATGAATATACCTACAAATTGTAGCAACACATGGTGGACAAGGGGGCTCAGTACACAAAAACTTTAGTGACACCTGAGCCCTTTTGCTGATAACTACACATCATTCAGTGACTTGCCATGTGCACATGACAGATTAATGTCTGCACCATTTCAAGTTGCGTCATTGCAAACTAAATTACAGCAGGATGGGGATTAGTTTGTGATGTTGCAAACTAATTTAAATTGCCAAAAACTTGTGTATTTGTGAAGTGTGACACCATTAAGCTACACAAAGGGAAATTTTCATCATGTGTACATCATCTGGGCATCATGTGTGCAGGCGCCTATATTGTCTAAGATGACCACCATTCAACTTCAGCTGAAACCTCAATGTCTTAAATGCTTCTTCTGATGTACTTGTGTGCATGCAGACTTTTTCCTGCAGTCAGTTAATTGATACAGATTCTGCCCTATGTCACTGGCAAGTATTTTTCCTATTTTGTTTTTTTTAAAGGATTTCTTCTACCCCCTTAAGGATAAAGGCCTTTTTTGATCATTCTTTCTACTCTCTATGTTTAGGTTAGAAAAACACAAATTCTTGTTTCTACCAGAGAATCTGGGCTCTTAGGTAGGTTGACCATATGTCCTGGTTTAGCCAGGGTAGTCCCAGATTTCATAGGCCAGTCCCAACCAGTTGGTGAAAATTAAAACAGAAATCCTGGAATCACAGGGGGCTGGTACAACCTGCCTGTTTGCCTCTACCTCTACCTGCAGCAGTGCTTCTGACTTGGAGGGAGGAGGAAGGGGTGGGGGAAAATGGGGTTGCAGGGGAGCACTATCCTGGATTTCCTTAAAAATAATGCGGTCACCCTGTTGTTAGGTTTATGGAACCTGTCTTTCTTGCTTAAAACTGCCATTACCATGGTCATTTGTCTGTGAGCTCTCCATCCATGAGATCCCTCAAGGGAACTCTGCAAAAACACTCAATACTGCAAGGTGCTTTTTCTTAATTTTTGCCCTGATTTGTACTAGAAATGATGAGCAGCCCTACCCAAAAATCTGTTTCTTTTCATCCTATTGGTATCCTCTGATCTTCATATGATTCCCCACCATTGCAATAGCCTCTTCTAAACTGCAACTGCAGGGTGAGAGTCCTTTCTTTTTTTTTAAAGCCTCTATTCTACATTTGTATATCCATCACTCTCTTCAAATTGCTTAATCTAACTCTCCAGCCAATTCACTTGCATAGCAAGATGTTCTCATTGCTCTTAAAATACCTTACGTGAAACTGTACTTATGCTGGGAGGAGAACTAAGAACACCTGTATCTCATTCCATTATCCTTGTGCTGTTGCTGCCTGGGGGTCTGTAGGATTCATTTTTTCATAGTTTTAGGCATATTTGCAATATTTGGAAGTTGTCCTACTTAAAATACTATAGAGAACAATAATTAGAGGCATCACCCATCTACAGACTACCAATTGTCACATGCATGTCTCTACATGAATTGGCCAATTATGTATCTGGTTATCCCTGGAATCTGGTTTTGCCCCTAAAATCTTTTATAAGTAGCATAAAGTTATACTTTAAATTCAACTAATTAACAGATCTTAATCATAACCCAAAACACCTACTCACAATCATATTGAATAAGAAAAAAAGATTACTCATTAAATTTCCCCCCTCAAATAAAATGATCCACTATTTAAACTGAATAGGGACTATTTGATTTGCTTAAGATTGAAGTAAAGTACAAAAAATAGAGTACATTGTCAAAGCAATCTATTAAAAGGTACAGTGCACAAACATTATGTACACCTATTTTCAGGAGTCTACAATTTGGTATTCAGGGTCATATTTTCAAATGTAGATTCTGTAAAGTACATTTGTGCACATAAAATTCAGATAAAATGGCAACAAGAACATTGAAACATTGAATCCATCCCCTTAATTTTCTCTTTATGCATTAACAAATAATTCTCATAATGTAAAAAGGCATCTCTTCTCCACATTATTAACTTTCCTTTAAAGTTCTGTAAGATATTTAAATGCATCCAGTACCAATCAGACGGAATTTTGAAAAATCAGCTTTAAAATTAAAATCCCATGCTTTGTACAACTTTAGAGAAAAAAGGATCAGATTCTGATATCAGTTAAGCCAGTTAATTCAAAATCTTGTAACCCCATGGATTTGATGAACTTCATAGGAGCTCATTGCTATAACTGAGACCTGAATCTAAGCCACAAAGTGAAATATTTGCAGTATATATAATATTAATTTCTTGGCAAAAATATGAAGTAGTTTTTAAAATTATACTCTGTTCTTTGTTGTTGATTGGAAATCAGAATCAGTTAGTACAGACCCTGCATTCCAAACACAGAGGTGGAATGAATCACTGCAGCTCAGCTGTCAGTAGCAGTGGCAGAGAAGTTCTGCATTATTTAAAATGTAGATAGATAGCCTGGGTGCAGATACATCCACCAGTAACAAAAGCATGAGTAGGCTGGTGTTGCACCCATATTCAGATCTGCTTATCACAAAGCTGAGGCTGGTTTTGGATGCGGGAGTAATTTTCTAATGTTTGTCTCTTTTGATGACTGAGCCTTTTCTGTTGCTTTGTATAAAGAATAAAATGTATGTACACACTCAGCCCACTTGCCCAACCCTCCCCCTCCCCCATAGGCTTTTTAAGGAAAAAAACAAAAACTTTAAGTCTCTGCAAGAATACATATACACAGTGTTCAAGTGAGGATAATAAATGTAAATATAAATGTCAGCCACCCAGTGAGCTTGATCAGAAATAAAATTGAGTCCAACCATGTTGCAAACAACAAAAAAAGGAAACATAATCTTCTCTTTCCTTCCCTCTACTTGGTTCAAAGAATTGTAATTTAATATCAGTATATTTTAAAATATATTTTTTTAAATAGACAAACAATATCCAGTACATAAAGGAACCAGTTTTACATAGACTGCAAAGGCATTCTCTTTAAACGCTATCATATAATTGTGCCCATGGAGGATCTGATGGGCACTCAAGTCTTCAATGCCTGATGTGAATCCCCCTCTCTAACTCGCCCACCATGACTTGATAATTTTAGGAGCAGATTGGGAGGTTCCGCAGGAGATTACATGTCCTTCTCCCTTGGGCTGATTAGGTGAAGTAGAGAATGGGGCTCCGCTTCCCCTATACCCTATCCACTATACCTTTTCTGAGCTTGGAGCAACTTTCCCCCTTCCTCAGGTCAGTGTTTGGCATGACTGGTGAGGTCTGGTCCACTTGTCCTCTCAACAGGAAAATAATAAATGCCACCAACCTTCCTCACCGGATTCCCTTGTGTCAAGTTGAGTCAAACTCCCCCTGTAAAGTTTGCTTGTAATAACTCCTCAATGTAAAAAAACCTGTGAAACTCAAAACCCCCTGGTGTCCTACATGGCAACACCCAGGGTCAAAGACTCATGCATCCGGTGTCCAGCAGTGTTTCCTCTCCAGCAGCGGGTCCCACCAATCACCCCCCAGGGGCTTGATTGTTGGTTCTTCAACAGGGAGATGCTCCTCGCTCTCCCTCATTGCTGGCTATGCCAGCCCCTCTGGCATCATGCCATCTTATGCAGGCTGCATTGATGCCATGCCTACCTGTGCAGGCTTCGTTCCCTGCATGCCTGTCTGTGCCGGCTTCCTCTGGTGTGGCAAGGATGCTCCCTGCATCTGGGGTTGCCTCTCTGGCCATGCTGGAATCCAGGACTTGCCGGTGCCCCAGACGCCAGCAGAAGTGCACCCTCCCACACACAGGGAGAGCGTGCTTTTAAAATTTTTAGGAGATGCTGCATACCTCTCATCATTCCTGCTTCACACAGCTGGAAGGGAGCTAAGTAATTTCTCAGCCCGGGCTGGGTTGAGATCCCCCTTTTCTTGGGGCTTGTTGGGGTGGGAAATCCCTCACTCCCAGGAGTTCTGGAAACCAAGTCGCCCAGCATGGCAACACATTCCAGCCCCCCTAACATTCTGGAGGTCTGTCGCCCACCCACTGGCTTCTCCATTACCTAGAGTTAGGTTTGCTGCTGTCATCTGTGACTCCCCTCATCTGCATTTTGGCATCTAGACAGAAAGTCAGCCATGGTGTTGTCCTACCCTGGTCTGTGTATTGCCATGAACTTGTGTGGTTGTAATGCTAAGGCTCAACAGGTTATGTGGGTGTTGTCAGTCTGAGAAGCACTGAGCCAGTGTAGTAGCGTATGATTGGTTATTAGCTGGAATTCACACCCCATTAAGTAGTACTAGGAGTATACTATGGCCCATTTAATGGCCAGGCATTCTCATTCAATGGGGGCATACCAGGTTCAACAGGCAGCAGCTTATGACTTGAGTAGGCAATGTGTCATTCAGTGCCTTGATCACATTGAGTTAACACTGCCCCAATAGTAACGTTGGAAGCATCCATCTGCAAAATAAAGGGATGGTTGAAGTCAGGGTCATGTATTACCACATCTTGACAAGGAGTATTCTTTAGGTGGCTAAAGCTGCTTGTCATCGCAGGTGTCCATTGGATGATCTTGGTATTGCCTTTCTTCAATGCATCCGGTAAGGGTGCAGCCAACTCCATGTAATATGGCATAAATCTACAATAATTAGCCAGGCCCAAAAACAATTACATCTGCTTTCAATTCTTCAGTGAGGGAAAGCCACAGATGGCTGCTATCTTATCCATCATGGGTTTAATTACCCCATGATCTACCATGAATCCCAAATATTTGGTCTCTCTTTTTCTTAACATACACTTCTTAGGGTTGGCCATTGAGCTCTCATAGTTTGCCCAATATGGCCTGCAGCATCTGGAGGTGTTGCTTCCATGTTTTGTGAATACGACCACATCACCTATGTGCACTGCAGCATACGCAGCATGGGGTGCTAACGTGTAGTCCATCACCCTCTGAAAAGGTGCCACTGCACCATGCAAACCAAATGACATATGGACGAATTCATAAAGTCCCCAGGGGGCGCAAAAGCTGCCTTGGCCCAATCATATTTGGCCATGAGAATCTGCCAATATACCTTTCGACATGTCCAATGTGGACATATATTGTGCTCCACCAGTTCATTCTATCAATTCCATTATGTTGGGCATCAGAAACGTGTAGAACGTGGAAACAGCATTTAGTTTTCTGTAATCGACACAGAGGCGGAGCAACCCATCTTTTTTTGGACTGGTACCAGTGGACTTCTCCATGGGCTCCTCAAAGGTTGGATAATTCCCTCTTGCAATATCTTCTGTAATTCCAGCTGTATCTCATCATGAAAATGTCAGGGTATCAGCCACCAGAGTTCACGCACCACTACCCCACGTGGGGTGTGTCACAGGCCAGCTGGGCACTGTGAGTGTATCAGTTTAGCTGCAGGCTGACTGGGTGCTGCAACTGTATCAGCCACTGAGCTGTTTGGTTCAGGATCGAGGAGGCAGAGTTGGGAGTGAAGCAAAGGCAAATTTATTGTAGCTTACACACACAACAGTTAACAGAAAGATAAATGCAAAAATCAGATAATGTAATATTAAAGAGCTAATAGTAAATAATAACAACAGATAATAACAACAGATAGATGGATTAATCCATTGCAGGCCAACTGGGCACTGTGAGGGTATCAGCCACTGGGATGTTCAAAACAACAGGAAGACAGACATGGGTTGGCAATTTATCAATAGTCCCTTGATGCCAGGTGCATGCCAAGTGATTCCAGAGAAATCAGGCATTGGAGGAATTACCAGGGATGGTCCCTTGATCAGGATCTGAGCCTCACTCACACCAGAAGTTCGGCGTCCAGGCTTGGAAAAGCAATGACTGTTTTTTTCCCTCCTACCGGTTGATCACTTGACGCACGTGCTTCTTATACCTAGTCTTATGCTAATCTGTTGGCTTTGGAGCCACTCTCAATCAAGCCCTATAGCTGTTACCCTGTGGGATTGAAAGGTGTTAAATATTATCATAAAAGGTTACACTCAAACTCGGGTTTATCCAATAAGCAAATTACAACGCAGCATTTTAGATTTGAAATTAACATTACTCAACCCTTCTAGATTTTCCTGAATATGCTTTCTTGAGATGTGCTTTCCTGGAATGTGCTGGGTGTACCAGGCGGTTGGATCCAGTTTTTATCATCAAGGCTGAACTCTGAGCAAAAACCATTAGGTCAGCTAATCTTACAGCTATGGCTTTGTCTCTGAGGCCTAGTCAGTTCCACAAACAGTTACAAGTTACATTTTCAGGTTACAAAAATACAAGCTTTATATTAGACAAAAATTCCAAATGCCTCTAAGAAGCACATATTTATTGCTTATTAATTTTCTTTGGTTCTGGCCATCACAGGAGCCCATTCCAGATTCTGGCAACCCTGACCATGAAGAACTTTCTCCTAATGTCCTGCTTAAACCTTCTCTCTAGAAAGTTA
>NW_017729008.1:7207446-7207804 GCF_001723915.1 Gavialis gangeticus | reverse complement strand
CTTTGGTTAAACTTATGACAGGCAAGTTGCATTAGCGGGTTACAAACTTACAAGCTTTATATTAGGCAAAAACTCCAAATGCCTCCAAGAAGCATATATTTATTGCTTATTAATCTCTTTGGTTCTGGCCATCACAGGGGTTTTGAGTAGTGTTTCACATGCTGAACCCAGCCTGGTCCATCTCTGAAGACATCATGGAACTCTGACAGAAGCCTTTGGAGTTCCTGTTTCTGGCCAGCCTCTAGTTCTTCCCCAATCTGTGGTAAATTATGCCTGGTATTTCTATTCCCATCTCAGGGAAGATCTGATCCAAGTTCATTGACTTCATAGACATTAGGGCTGGAAGGGACCTCAGAAG
>NW_017729008.1:7206602-7207435 GCF_001723915.1 Gavialis gangeticus | reverse complement strand
ACCCCACTGGTCACAGGACACCATGATGATTGACTTCTGCCAATTACTACCCTCTGGGCCTGACCATGGAGCCAGTTTCCCAGCCAGTGGACCATGGTGGACCCAAGGCCCATGTTCATTCCACTCTTCCTCCAGTGTGGCCAACCACACTTGTGGTGTCTTCCATTCCCAGAGCAGGTTGACATGGAAGATTTGTTTCTCCCTCTTATTGCTGGGTCTGAACACCTTGTAGTCCACCAGGACCATGAGTCACAGCATTTCAAATGAGCTCCACCATTGTGTTGGGAATTTACTGGTTAACATTGGCAGTAGCACTAAGACTCTTTGTCCCACCGCAAACAGTTGGAGCCAGGGTCCCATATCATAGGTCTCCCTCTGGTCCTGCTAAGCTGCTCGCAGATTCTCATTTTCCACTTGTTGTGCCACCTGGATGCATTCTTGAAACTCTCCTACATGCCTCACTGGTCATCCTGGTGTTGCCCAGTAGTTCCCACACTTTCTGCATCACCTATAAAGGGCCTCTCATTGTATGCCCAAGTAAAGGACCAGAGCATTCTGATCATATATGGTGGGCTGCAACCACTTGCTCATCAAGTCTTGGAGCAGGAGCATCAGGATCCTGGGACATTGGTCCTTATGAGACTTCTTAGCCCAGAACAGGTGGTGATAATGTTCTGGTATAATATTAAGATGGTATAAAATTGCTGCTTTAACTTTCACATAATCACAGGCTTCATCTCGTGGCAAGACTCTATAGGAAGGTTGGGTCTTGCAGCTTAGGCCTTGCCTATTAAAAGTGTAGCCAGTTGACTAGCCTAGTACATGTGATCCAG
>NW_017729008.1:7199768-7201602 GCF_001723915.1 Gavialis gangeticus | reverse complement strand
TTGCTGCTTTAACTTTCACATAATCACAGGCTTCATCTCGTGGCAAGACTCTATAGGAAGGTTGGGTCTTGCAGCTTAGGCCTTGCCTATTAAAAGTGTAGCCAGTTGACTAGCCTAGTACATGTGATCCAGGCCTACTTGAACTGCCATTCTTTCAAAAGCCTTGGGATCTTCATCCCTTGTCATCTTAGGCATTTAAGAAAAAAGAGAGATTGTGTTGGAGCCATTCTTGCTGCCTAGTGAATCATTGCTGTTGCATTTCAAGAACATGACTCATAGTTTGTAGGGTTTGCCAAAGCAATTTGGGGTGCATAGCCATCATGGGCTGCCTGTGGCCATGGCTTACAAGGGCTGGGTCAGGAGATTACCCCTCCTTCACAATATATGCTTAACAGCCAATGTACCTCTTTGTGCCTGTGCTGTGGACGGTCTGATGGGTACTCAAATGTCTGAGGTCCCCTCTCTAACTCACCTGCCATGACTTGATGATTTTAGGACTAGAGTGGGAGGTTCCTCAGGAGATGACATGTCCTTCTCCCTCAGGCTGGTTAGGTGCCACAGTGAGTGATGTGCGGCTCCGCCTCCCCTAAAACCCATCCACACTCACCAACCAAAATACCGCCACAGCGTAGGTCTGCAGTAAGTGTGGCTGGGTACGTGATACCCCTTCCAGGCTTGGGACAACTTTCTCCTTTCCTTGGGTCAGTGTCTGGTGTGACTGGCGAGCCCTGGTCTGCTTATCATACTCTTGACAGGAAAATAATAATTGCCACCAGCCTTCCTCACCAGATTCCCCTGGGTCAAATCAGGTTGAACTCCCCCTGTGAAGACCCAGGCTTTCCTTGTAATAACTCCTCAATGTAAAAAAAACAACCCCTGAAATTCAAAAATCCCTGGTGTCCCTCACTCACGCATCCGGTGTCCAGTGGTGTGTCCTCTCCAGTGGCGGGACTCACCAATCACCTCCAGGGACTTGATTGTCGGCTCTCTGACAGGGAGCTGCCTCTCGCTCTCCCTCGTTGCTGGCTATGCCAGCCCCTCTGGCATTATGCCGGCTTGCATAGGCTGCCTTGATGCCATGCCTGCCTGTGCAGGCTTCTTTCCCTGCATGCCTGCCTGTGCTGGCTTCCTCCACTGTGTCAGTGCGCCTCTCTGGCCATGCATCCAAGGTTTGCTGGTATCCCAGATGACTTTGTATGATGTCAGCAGAAGTGCATCCTCCTACATGCAGGGAGAACGTGCTTTTAAAATGGGCAGAAGATACTGTGCACTTCTCAGCATTCCTGCTCTGGGCACCTGGAAGGGAGCTAAGTATTTTCTCAGCCCAAGCTGGGCTGTGATCCCACTTTGCTTGGGGCTTGCTGGGGTGGAAAACCCCTTGCTTTCAGGAACTCCTGGGAGCCAAGTCACCCAGCGTGATGACAATAATATTGAATCAACAACCCCACAAAGTGCAGACTCTTTTATGAACACTGGATAATGCTCTATATTTCCTGGTATTTGAAGATATGCTCTATCTAGCTCAGGGGTCAAAATGACCCATGCCAGGAAGAGAAAAGTGGGTTGGCAGTGCTGTTGCCTGTCTCCCCAGAGGCACAGGGACTGCATTCACATGAGCAGACGTGTGCATTTGCAACAATACAAATAGTAGTGGCAGTACAAATTTGTGCCACAACTTTGTGCTACAGTGCATGCCTCTACTCATGCAGTTTCAGGTGGCACATATTGTCCCACTGCTTCATGTGCTGCATGGTGGGGGGGGAGGGAGGGGCTGGCTGGGGCACACGGTGCCTCAGTGTGGTTCTAGGAGGGCCAGTAGGCAGCCAGGGTCTAG
>NW_017729008.1:7188834-7199693 GCF_001723915.1 Gavialis gangeticus | reverse complement strand
GGGCACACGGTGCCTCAGTGTGGTTCTAGGAGGGCCAGTAGGCAGCCAGGGTCTAGTCCGTAGGCAGCACCCATGCTGAGGTACCCTGTGCCCCAGCCAGCCAGGGAGCAGCATGTGGAAATGCAGGAGTAGGCAGCTCTGGGCTGGCTGTGCCCTGTCTCACTTGGAGCCTCCATCTCAAGGCACACTGCACCACAGCATCTGCTCTGCTACAAATTACATGCATGGCACATGGTTTAATATGCAACATGTGGGATTTATGGTGCCACAGAAAGGTTTGCAGCACCACAAACCACATCTGTCTGCACATCTGGATCCAGCCAGGGAGAGCGCTTACATCTGACACACCCTGTTGCCAATTGCCACTGAAACACCATAACTGTGGGCTGGTTCCAAGGGGTCTGAGGGCTGGGTATGTCTAGCCCATGTACTTTCTGTTGCCAACCCCTGAACTATCTCATCAGAAAATAAGTAAGACCAACTGTCTACTGAAAAACTTTACATATCTCCTTGTGGCATACTGAAAGGCAAACTTACTTTCAGCTCTACTTGGTAGGCTTTACTTGGTAGACTTCCTGCTGACAAGAGAGATGGTTTCCATTGAGGACAGAAGTAATGTGTAATTTGTGCAAAATAAATCAGGCCATGTTTTTGCTTAATGGCGATTAAGGGACAGGCTTTCAGAAATGCTAAGCAATCACAACTTCTTTTATAGGCAATATAAGCTACTGCTATTCAGCATCTCTGCAAATCAGTCCCTGAGTAGAGCTACAGAGGATTTTTTTTTTCTCAAGGAAGGTTTCCTGGGTCCGAAAATGTATGAAGGAATGAGAGTGCATCTACCTAAGAATGACTGATAGCTTGGGATAGGGAATCCTGGACAAAGGACACTCAAGGAAGTGCCCAACCACATTTTTAACTATTAGATCTCTCTCAGTCTCTCTGGTTGAGCCGTTCCATTTTTTATGCATAATAAAATATTCATTGAGCTGGAACAGAAAGTTTGGGGGACTGAGGATGGAGGAGAAGGAAACTGTCACCCAGCTTTGTCAGAAGAAACCAAGGTTCAAGTTCCTGATCCAAAAGGTGACAGACTAATTATAAAATGCAGAACTGGTACACCAGGAGACACTGAGAAAGACACACTCCAGAAGAATCAAAAATCCTCATGTGAAGGGTTCTCATCTTGCATGGAAGAGACCAATGAAATGGACTTGAATCTGTATCTCCCACATCCCATATGATTGCCCCAACCAAAACATTATTGGCTATTCTAGAGTAGAACTCTCTTTGATTTTATTGAATAATATTAAACATCTTTATTTCTGACTGCTGAGGAATGGTAATTTATTTTTGCAATCCTGAAAAGTTTCATAGGATGGGAAAACATTTTTTCCTTTCCACTTTAATCCCTAAATGTGGTGTAGGTATGTAGCCGCGAGTTGGTAATCAGAACAATATTGAAATATTGTTTGGATTTAACTATAAAAAGTTATCTTAAATTATCAGTTTATCACATTATAAACAAGAGTATTGCAGTACCTGCAAATACTGTGGCCCTATCCTGTGTTGACCTACCTCTGGCAGACATCTGAAAGGCCTGTTTCTTTTTTTAAACTTGGGCAACATTTGTATAGCTTGTCATGCCAATACAAGCTCTTTGAATTTGAAATATGAAATTTCTATTATGGAAGCATCCTCCTTTGAAGCATAAAATTATGGCTTCAAGTCCAATGTAGTATATTAGACAGAGGGAACACTTTAAAAAAGAAGTTATGTTTAAAGTTTTCTTTTAGAGGTTTCTTGCTTAATAAAATGGGGACGTCATCTATACTGAAAGACTCAAATTACCCCTTACATGGTCATAAGGCTTTTGTCACAATTTTTGAGGTTCAGTTTCAATATAAAACAATTGTGGTTGAACCAAGTGTTCAGGTTAATAAATTTAAAAAATAATTAACGATCTAAATAACTCAGCCTATTACCAATAACAAGATGACATTGCTACTTTTCAAGAAAGATTAATTCAGTTAATTATCCATCACCGTGTGTTGCTTGTGCATTTGCATTTTGTTCTCCTGTCTGATTATTGGGACTGTGTGGAGTTTATTTTTGCTAATACAAGTAATGCCTTATTACTTGCTTTCAATCAATACCTCGTCTGGTTTTACTTAAGATTCTGCATAAAGGCCACAAAGCATTGTTTTCTGGTTTTTGGGTTTTTTGCTAATTTGCATCCAAGAGACTTGTTGCTAAAGGCCCTTATCTATGAATTACTCACTTCTAAAAATCAATATTTACAGGCTAGCCGAAGCATCCGAGCCAAGATCAATTAAATCTCACTGCAGAAACAAGCTGGCTGGAGGAGTGTGGTTATGATAAGGAGAGCTGGTAGTTAGCTTCTGTGCTTTTGAGCACCTTGACAGGTCATCATTTACCTATTTATACTCTTCAAGCTTCAAATTGCCTTTTGTATTAACCTTTAGATAAGTGAATAACTAGTATTACCTAACAGGGTAAATCATCTCTATAACTAGCATATGACTGGCATGCATGTTCAGAATCTGTGAAGATGCCAACATTTAATTTTTCGAACATGAGATGCAATTTGAATTAAATGTAAAACAAGAATCTTTAACATTCTGCATGGTATGTTGTCTAAAAAACAAATGAATCAGCCATTACTGAGTCCAGTTTTACTTGTTTTCTAGTCAAGATAATAAAGTAAACTGACAGCAAGCCATAGGGAAAGAAGAAAGAATTACCTTTACCAGACAGACCTGGCTCAAAATATCTATTTTTTATGGGCTATCATATTTGCCTGAACAAATTTATCAAAAATGCAGACTGCAGGTGACAAGCTTTGAAGTACCTTCCTTTTTTCCTGCTGCTGGCATTTCATGGCAAAATGGGGAAGGTAGAATGGAGAGAAACGAACAGGACTCCTTCCTTTATTATCCTGAGTTGAAATGTACTAAAGTGACATTTAAAGAAAGTTGTATTTCCTCGTGGTGTCATTTTGGCTTCATAATTTTTTTTTCTATTTTTATAAGAGCCATTTTGCCACAGCAGCTACATAAAGGGTGTGTATGAATGCAAAACCCCAAACAGTGGACCCTGGCACAGCTCCTTTTGAGAATGAGTTTGCCTCATTCTAGGCAGAACTAACCCTGCCTAGTATAAGACTGCTGGCAGGCTCACTACAGATACATTGGTAATTTGTGTACAGCCATTTAATTGCACACAAGTTTAATTGTATAGTACATTCACTTTTATGACATTCCTGAAAAAAGGGATTGTGGTTGAAGCTTTTCAATCCTTTGGCCATGCCTATGCTGTCAAATGATTACACAACCCAGAAGGGATTCAGTGTACATTTCATCTGTCTTGGGGTATACTAGGAGTATAGGCAGATGTGCCATGATTCAGTCCACATTCCTGAGGGCATTTGATTGTGTGAACTGGCTTTTGTGTTCTTCCAACTTTGCTCTACATTCAGTGTTCTCTTACTACATTCATATTATTACTGTATTTATTCATATCTAAGGTGACTCTGAATTTAAGATAAACCCCCCAATTATTAGATTATAGACACAGAAAACTATAAATCAGTTTTAATTTTCCATGTCTAGAATCTAGTTAGTGGAGGGTCATCTTAAATCCATACCTCCCTCCGCTGCCACAGGGAAAGCAGAAGCTTGGAGCAGGCAACCTTTTCCACATCCCTTTCCCTGCTTGTTACCTGCCCCTGTGCCTGTCAGGCAGTAGCAGCAGCTCAGGCTTCAGCCTTTAGCCCCAGTCAGGTCAGAGCCAAAGCCAAAACAGCTCCTTTGATGCTCCACATGCCCCTTCTCCATATTCTCCCTGCTCTGTATGTTCCTTTCCCTGTGCCGCCTTTCCCCCACAATCCCCCTGCCACCCTTTGTCCCATGCTCCTCCCCACACCACATGCCCCTTCCCTATGCTCTGACACACACCTCTTACCTGCCACATGAACCCCTCTGGCCCTCTCTGGAGGCACAGGACCCACAGCAGCTGCTTGCCTGGCTCATACTCAATTATAAGATGTAAGTCCAGCCACATTCCCGGTTCCTGCATGCTGAAGGTGGGGGAATATTGTCTCATATGAAAAGAAATATGAAACAGTTGGGAAATTTTATGCACAATCTATCTGTTGCCTCTATTTCAGCAGCCTTATATTCACTTGGGTGAATATAACTAATAAAACTTTCCCAAATACTTGCTCATTTCTCACTATGTCCACGTTCAAGCCATTTTTGTGTTGGATTTCTGCAACCAAAAAACTGAGTTGTACTTGTGAATGCTTCTATAGAGACAAATTTGTATTTTCATTTACCATTTTGTTATTTTGGCTGACATGAAAAAACCCTCAATGTAAACTCTGTGTTCAGTCAATAAATCATAAAGCAGCCTCATTACTCTAAAAACACGGTCCAGAAAGTGAGAGAGTTAACATTTCTATATTACATTTCTTAATGTGATATTGCCTGTGAAAGTTCATACTTCTCCAGCCCCTGGCAATGCTAAGTTAGTTGCACAATTGGGAACTGAGGTATATAGCGTGACTTGTGATTTCTGGGATCCAAGATAAAATTTGTCAGATCTCAGCTATATGACTGCTAGTGCATAGGGAGCATGGCATCAGGATCCCTGTGTGCCCAGACTTTCAAGAAATGCCATAGGAAGTGTGTCCTTGGGTCACCAGTCCATAAAGCTATGCTTCCTGCCTTCCCCTTTCAACTTGGGGGCCCCTTCATGTGAGACTGCAAAACAAAGCTTCGCAATGAAAATCTGTGTTTACCAGTGGAGCTGGTGGCATATATTGTTAGGGTGAAACTCTTAAACAGACATGGCAATGATGTAAAATGTAGATTATAAAAGGACGCTTTCAAAACAAGTAATATTCAAAGATTGCTGTATCAGTGGTGAAAAGATTGCATATATTTGTATCGGTTTAATAGCAATTTTACACTTGACTAAGTGGGTCAAAAAAGCAATGTTTCTTGAAACAACTGAAGTCATCAAGGAGGAAGGGGATAGATAATTAAAGATAAATCTCTAATGTTGCAATAGCCTGGGGAAGTTTTGCCCACTAGAAAGATACTATAACCCGGGTTCAGAAAACCAAGGACTTTTAACTGGCTTAATTGGAAAAGGATCGGTTTTCTCTGGATCCAGGAATTGACATGAAACTACCTTATAATTTATGCAAGTTCCTGGCTGATTTTTGCATTTGTCATTGAGATCCATGCTACCATAACCAGACAGCTACCAGCACCTGAGCTAGCTAGTTTAAACTGTACCTTTAACTGTAGTGTAAAGATATACATAAGGAAGACAGTCACTGAAAGGTCTGAAGCCCTTCAGATCTGTTGGGGTCTGCACTTAGAAGTTTAGTGAGTGCCTGGAAGGATAGACATGTGTATAAGCTCGTTATTGTTTTAAGGTATGTTTTCTCTTCAACATTAATGTTCTGTATAAGGAATGAATTGTTTTATAAGGGCTGAGAGGTCACTTATTAACACTATCCCTTCCCTAAAGAACAGATGTGCAGATGCTGAACAAATATCAGACTTGCTGAGGTGGCCACAGGAACTGCAGAAATCTTGAGAGCCCACCTGAGAAAAATTATGGTTAGAGGCTACAATTTGAGGTGCCTTTAGTTCATGAAAGAATAGCTCCAGACTTGTGACCCAAACAAATCCTAGCTTTTCTTTGTAGAGCTTCTAATTTCTTTTCAATAAGGAGGACAAAAATGAGAATAAAAAAATCAAACTACTACTAAGTTGAAAATTCAAAGTGTTGTCTCTCCCTATCTGGACTGAGCACTCTCTTAATGCTACATGACATTTACAGTACATACAAGAAAGGTGCTTGCTTAATGGCAAAACTAAGGCTCCAGACATGAAAATGCATTTAACCTGGAGCCCAACTGTGTAAGCTCTACATTTCATCAAATGACACTTACCAGAATCATTAGTGAGTCAGATTTCCAGTGATTCTCTTGTACTAGTGCATGGCTCAAAATGTAAGATGGGAAAGAGCTGATAGAATAGTTCTATAAAGTTTCGGGTAAGACTATTACTAGGATTATAATATCAAAACCAAGGTTTACTAATGCAACACTGTCAGACAGGGAGAAAAAATAACACACAAACCAAGTCAGGCAAAGGATATATTGGATCATAAGAATCTATGAAGTAACTGATAATAAAAGCTGTCCAAAGTAAATGAATATAGGTGCACTAGTCTTCAAAAGTAAAGCAAAAGATAAAACATCTATAAAAGGAAAGGTGCCACAAGCAGATTGACAAACAAGAGTTGAATTACTACCTAAAGCCATTTCCTGGATGCGTGCATTGTTTCTTTTAAATTTGCTGTAGGAAGCCAAAGAAGTGGGAGCTTGAGTAACTTTAAATTGAAGACGGCAGAGAGGGAGAGAAAATACATTTAATGGATAGCATGAGTTTTCCTTCTATGGTCATTATGAAAAGAAAATGACTTTGTGATTCTTTACCATTCTCGCATGAAAGAACCCCAAAGATCTACAGAATTCTCATTTGAAATGCTCAGAATTTTGTTTGAAGTCAACAGGACATAGAACTGAATGTTCCTGTTCTTGAGAAATCAATATTAAGGGAAAAAAAGAGAGACCTTGCACCTTGCAGTGCCCATCCAAAAGGAATCTGAATGATTTTTTAAAAGTCTCAAGAATTGAAATAATGAGGATAAAATTAGATAATGATGTTATTATTAAAGGAACAGATATTATACTTAGTCTATTTATGATGAAATGTTGGAGGATGGTATAACACTCGCGTAAAGTCATCACACAGACAAAGAAGACTAAACATAGGGTATACACAAGGATTCTAAAAACTATAATGCATTGTGAATCATTCTGTGATGGCCAGCTATGAACAAAGTTACACAAAGAAAGTTTGATTACGTATGACAAAAAAAGAAAAGCTAGAGACAACAAATTGCAAGAGTTTAGGTACTCCACCCTAAGATTACTCAACATGGGGCTGCTGAATATTCTTGAAAAGGTCCAGCAAGCAGGGAAGGTATAAGGGTCAGAGAGGAAATAAAATGTGTTATTTTTGAACAAAGAAACAAACTGAAAAGGAGGCTAGAAGATAGAGCTTCTATGAAAAAGGGAAAATAGGACCAGTGAGGTAACAAGAAAATCAGTGTGGGAAATCTGCTAACACCCTACCTGAATAGAAGGGGTATATTCAGGAAATGAAGGGATATGTGGTGAGAAGAAGTCTGTGCATCCAGTTGGTGAAGACAATGCAAGCATGAGGACAGGAGTAGCCCTTCTGGACCCTTTCTCTGGGAAAGTATTGAAAGACTTTGTAGCTCCAGCTAATCCAGCAACAAGAGAGAGGTCAGGGAAAGTGTTGGTCCCTTACTGAATGGGGGAAGCAACCTAGTGGCAGATGATGAGGAAAAGACTGAAGTAATCAATGCCTTTTTAAGCTCAGTCTTTACAGGCAAGGTCAGCTCCCAGACTACTGAACTGGGCAGCACACTTTGGGGACAAGGTAAGCAGCCCTCAGTGATGAAAGAACAGGTTAGGGAGTATTTAGAAAAGCTGGACAAGTCCTTGAGGCCAGATGACATGCATCTGAAGGTGCTGAGGGAGTTAGTCAAATGTGATTGCAGAGCCTCTGGCCATTATCTTTGAGAACTCCTGGCTATCGGGGGGGGGGGGGGGGGGGGGGGCAGATGATTGGAAAATGGCAAATATAGCGCCCATCTTTAAGAAGGAAAGAAAGAGGATCCAGGGAACTACAGACCACTCAGCCTCACCTCAGTCCCCAGAAAAATCATGGAGCAGATCCTCAAAGAATCCATTTCTAAGCACTTGAAGAAAAAGGTGATTAGAAACAGCCAGCATGGATTCACTGAGGGCAAGTCACGCCTGACCAACCCAGTTGCCTTCTGTGATGAGATAATTGGCTCTGTGGATGCGAGGAAAGCAGCAGGCATAATATACCTTGACTTCAGTAAGGCTTGTAATACCATCTCCCACAGCATTCTTCCAAGCAAGTTGAGGAAGTAGAGGTCAGATTAAAGGACTGTAAAGTGGATAGAAAGCTGGCTGGATTGTCAGGCTCAACAAGAAGCAATCAATGGCTCAATGTCTAGCTGACAGCCAGTATCAAGAGGAGTCTTCCAGAGGATGGTCATGGGCTAGTTTTGTTCAATATCTTCATTAATAATCTGGAAGATGGGATGGATTGGACCCTCAGCAAATTCACAGATGGAGGTGTAATAGATACACTGGAGGGTAGGACTAGGATTCAGAGTGACCTAGACAAATTGGAGGATTGGGCCAAAGGAAATATCATGAGGTTCAAAAAGGAGAAGTGCAAAGTCCTGCACTTAGGGTGGAAGAAACCCATGCACCACTACAGCCTGGGGACTGACTGGCTAAGGCAGATCTGCAGAAAAGGACCTGGGCGTTACAGCAGACAATAAGGTGGCTGTGAGTCCACAATATGGCTTATTGTGAAGGGGTGAGAGAAAACTCTTCTGAGCCTGCAGCAGGAGGAAACTTACTGACCCAGCCAAAGCCAACTATGAGAGGCCAGCAGCCATTGCAGGAGCCCAGCTTTATCAGCAGCTGAAAAGCCTGTATTTCTGGCCTGCTGCCAGAGCTGGGAGGGAAGTGAGCTGGACGCCAAACGAGAGTGGAAAACCAGGACTGCCAAGATGCCAGCAAATAAGCTCCAGGCAGCAGGGAGCAGGTAGTTACCCCTCGGGATCCCACTAGGACTCCAATAATTTAAATGCTGCTGTGAAATTCACAGCAGGGACGGCAAGGAGCACTGGCGAGAAGATGTGCTGAAAGAAAGGGCAGTGGGGGGAGCTGGCAATGCTCCAAACTGGTTTTTTCATTTAGGTTCGCTTTTACTTTTATTTACACTGCTGTGGAGCCTGGGAGTCTGGGACATAGCCCCAGAAAGAGGGGAAAGGAAAGAGCCAATGCCAGCCCAGTGCCAGAGGCATGTTGGTTAGTGAATCAACTTCAACACTCGTCAGGAGCCAACTTGATGACGGTGAGTGGACAGGCCTGTCAGACCTGGGAACTTGGCAGGTGCTGCTGAAGCTTTGATAACAGATGCCAAAGCGTCCAAGGCTGCAAAATGCCCAAGCTGTATGTGAAAGGGGCCTGGAAGGCCTGCATATTTCTTTTTAGGTTCCTTTTATTTGTCAGGGTCGGGCACCTAGGAATGACCCACAGCCCTAAGGACTGAATTACCTCATGGTTAGTGGCTGTAGTCTGTGGTTGCAATGACCCTAAGGGCCAAGACCTACCTGAGTTTTGTGTCATCGTTTTGTGCTGTCCTTCATTTCTCTTTCATGTACTGAGCCATGACTGACCAATCAGAGGGCCAGCTCAGTCACAGTCTCCATAAGCCTGGCTCGAGATGAATGGGGGTTCACAGGAACAAAGAATGGAAGATCACCCATTGAGACCCAAGAGCACAATGTATGCTATAACAACAGGGTGGCACTTGGGCAGTGTGTAGGGGATGTAGGAGCCCCAAGGAAGAACAGGACCCAGCACATCTAGGACTACATGCAGCAAATTAAACAATTTCCCAACTAAAACAGAGTAAACACCAAAATGTGGAAGGCAAAACAGGTGACCTCCACTGTGTGCTAGAACTGGGTGAGTCCACGTCCCCACGGCCCAGTCTCACAGAGTGCAGGGCTGTTGGACCCCACAGCCCTATCCTGCACTGCATCAACACTTGTGAGGAGACACTGAGGGAACTGGGTTTATTTAATCTGAGGAAGACAAGACTGAGAAGGGATTTGATAGCAACCTTTAACTACCTGAAGGGTGGTTCCAAAGAGGGTAGAGTTAGACTGTTCTCAGTGGTGACATGACAGAACAAGGAGCCTTAGTCTCAAGTTGCAGCAAGGGAGTTTTAGGTTGGATATTAGGAAAAACCTTCTCATTAAAAGGATGTTGAAGCACTGAAACAAGCTACCTAGATAGATGACAGAATCTCTGTCCTTAGAGGTTTTTAAGGCCCAACTCTACAGAGCCCTGGCTGGAATGATCTAGTTAGGGATGGTCCTGTTTTGAGCAGGGGTTGGACTAGATGACCTCCTGAGATCCCTTCCAACCCTAATTTTCTATGATTCTATGATTTTTTTCTATGATCCCTATCTTGCCAATATCTTGCACCCTCAAACACTCCCTACCCACTACCACATGGCAAGGTCATGCACAACAGAAATTTTACATCTTACTTCTTGCATGCTCTGCCTCTCAAATAATCTGCCCCCCTCACATCATGCTGTGGAATCAGTGAAAGGCCCTCTGAAGCCACAGAACAAAGTACCTAGCATGCTCTTCTCAGAACTAGCAGGATTTTATTTAGAGGTGCAATAATTTGCAAATAATTTATTCATCAATCAATAGAGAACTATCTAAAAACCCTATGTTACTCAAATCTATAGGTTTTCCTATTTGATATATCTAGATATTTGTTAGCACATTACACACAAACTAGTATAAGTAATCAGAAACCAGTTTAAATCTGTTACAGAACAAAAGTTCAGTGCACATAGACTGGTTTCAACATGGCCAAAACCAGTTTAAGATAGACCTGGATGGATGTAATATCAGTCTTAACTGATTTAGGTCAAACCAAAGTCTATAGAACTTCTGTCCCAGATCCCCGCCCAACACAAGTTAGGCCTCAGTACCCCTGCATCTCAGGATGCATTGCAGCCCCCACTAAACACCCCCTCACAGATCAGACAGGCTAGCATCTGTTCCAGCTTGTCTGCTCCAGCGGAGCTGGGGG
>NW_017729008.1:7174427-7183834 GCF_001723915.1 Gavialis gangeticus | reverse complement strand
CACAGATCAGACAGGCTAGCATCTGTTCCAGCTTGTCTGCTCCAGCGAAGCTGGGGGATTGGAGGGGGAAGGGGCCATTCCCAGGTGTCACAGAGCTGAGGCAGGCTCCCCCACTCCACCAGCAACAGGACAGGGATCATCAGTGCAAGAAATGGAGCCCTCCCATGGCTCCTGCTCCCCACCCTGGGGTCTGCATAGTGGGGCATGGAGGGAAGCCACCAGAGATAGGGGCTTCCCCCCCAGCAGCATGGCTTTGCTGCCCCAGCCCCACCCCCTTACTACCCTCACCCCCTGCCTCACAGCTTCAGGAGTAGGCAGGAGCAAGGAATGCCCCCCCAGCTGGGATCTGCAGAGCAGCGGGGAGGAAAATCCTCTGAAATGGGGGCTTTCTCCCTCCCCACCCCCAGTGTAGCTCCACCAGGCTGCAAATGCCTCAGTCCTGTCCCCTCACCATCCCCCTGCCTGTCAGTCATTGGGGGAGGGGGAATGGACCCCCTGCCCTAGTCCCTCAGCCATGCCCTGCATAGTGGGTGGGGAAGAAAGCCCTGAAGTAGGGGTTCTTCCCCCACAGTATGGCTCAATCAAGCTGTGAATACCTCAGCCCCACCCCTTTACCCCTCTGCCTGGGAGCCTTCCCTGCCACTGTGCAGACCCCAGCTGGCAGGCCAGAGTGAGGGTCACCCAACCCCCTGCATTTGACATGTGGGGGACTAGTAAGGAGGCAGGGCTCCATCCATAGCCCAGCAGAAGCACATTGCAGGGGAGAAAGCCCCCACCTCAGGGCTTTCCTCCCCAACCCACTGAACAGACCCTGTCTGGGGTGCTGGAGCAGGGGTCCATCTCCGCACAACACCTTTCCCAAGGCTAACAGGTGGAGGGCTGGTAAGGGGACAGGGCTGGAGCATTTGCAGCCCGGCAAAGCTATGAGATATCTGCAAGCACCCCTCCCTTCCCCATCCAGCTCACTTTCTTGCCTTGGCCAATTGATGAGTGAACCTGCAATCTGTTCATTAAAGGTCCAATCTATGTAGCTTAGAGAAACCTGAGTAGATTGAATCAACTCTGCCTCAGGGTTTTTGACTGCCTGTACTTAGCCTAAGAGGACTTTGTGGCCAACTTATTCAATGATTTAACAAAGTCATTCACAATTTCAAAGAGTTGCTTCCTATTGTTTGCAACTCTTTTGGTGAATCTGGGCTGAGTTTGAATGACCTGTTCTGGGTTTCTATTACTGTGGAAAAACTTATTGGATCTGACCCCCCCAGGTAGTACAACGCAGTGAGTTGCACTGGAATAAATCAAATACATTGCAGTGAACTTGAGTTACATTTTCTTTGATATTTCTTTGATAAAATTCTAAACATACACGGACATTTGGGATGTAAGGAGGAAGTCCATGCAAGTGAATAAATAATCATATGGAATCCCTTGGAACTTAAACTGACAGGTTTTGTATATCTCTCCTGCTGAGCTGCAGCTAATCATTTCCTATTAGAGAAAATTTTTAAAAAAGGAAACTTCTGTTGTGAAATATATATTTATGATCAGTGTAGACTTTGCCAAGAATAGATCTCTACTATTTATTTCCCATTTGGATAAACTGTGAGGCTTTTAAACTTTACCAGGTTGCCCTCTGTATTCCTGTACCACCCTGTGTTGTTAAATAAAAAAACACAAGTTGAGCTGGGAGTTTAATCCCATCATCTGATCCCAGAATCAGTGAGCACATCTACATGAGATACTTAATGAGCAGTAGACTGATAGACTGCACATTACAGCATCATGGTAAAAAATGTGCTATTAAGCTAATGCACAGTAGTATTAGCCTTCTGTGCATTAACTGTCACAAAAAAAGTGTGCAACTGTGCTAATGCACAGTAGGGCAACATACAGTGCATTTACTTCATACTTCCTTTTTCGAGTACTAAGTTTAAGGCACAGTAGGCAATGTGCATTAATGAACATGTAGATGCACCCAGTGAGATGGGAAAGCAGTTATGATTTACAGTTCACAGGACTTATTGCAAAATGGGAAATCTTGCTTTTGAATTCAAACTTAAGTTCTCTTCCGCTCACTCTTCACAGGCAACTCAGTGCATACTAATTTTCTTTAAATCTGCATGATCTTTTTGCCCTTCTTATAATAGAAGTTGTAGCAATAACAAAAATTTTCTTTGCTTTTAAGTTTAAGGCAAACTAATAGTATGTAGCCAGCTGACCTACAGTTATTCTTTTCTACATGGTTGTTTCCTAAAATATGACCTATGAACCACCAGTGGTACAGAGAACAGACTAGCAATTATAGGTGTTAGCTCTCCCTTTTGTTTTCAGATGCTAAATTTTAAAAGGTTTATTTTTTAACGAGTAAGCAGTTGCTGCAATTATACAGGAATGTTATTTCATAAGGAGGTAGTCCATGTGATTGAGAGAAACACATCCAATGGTACTAAGTCAATCAAAATGTAAAATGTCATCTTCACTTTCCAAAAGTTAGAGACCCTTTCCAACACTTTTGTTCTGAACTGTGTATTCAGCCTACCCCCTAAGAGGAACACATTGTATTGCTCCATCTTAAAATAACATATTTTAATTAAAAGGAAGCCTCTACAAGATTTTTAAAGTTATTAGGTCTTTCCAAAACATGCTGTTACTTAGCATCCAGTTAATTTAGCATAAACTTCTATGCTATTAAAAACACTTAAGTAACCTGCAGATACTGTCTTAAACATAAATTAATTCACACCTTTGAATACTCAGAACTATAATCTTTTATAACAATGACACAGTGCCACATGTGAAGAGAGATAAGCAATTTCTGTGAAAAAATTCTTTTTGCCCAAAATATAAAGCCTTTGACAATCTTCTTGCTCTTTTTCTATGTAATGAGGAACAGGTTTTTGCAGTTACTAACGAATAATTTTGATCATCTGAACATTTTTCCACTGCCAACAGGAGAAAAGTATCTCACAAATTTTTCTTACCAATGTCTGCACCTGTGGATACCTTAAGTAATATACTGTAAAATATTCTGCTGAGTATAACTTTTTTAATCAATGGTGCAAGCCACCTGTTCCTGGCAGTCATTTTGTCCTCTTGTACAATTCTGAACCTATGTGTTTGTGGGTTTTGTAGTTATTATTACTTTTTCCATTTGGATCTTTTAGGTAGTAGGATGCTGCAGTTCCTTAATAAGCTACTGAAAAATGTAGGTCTAAACTGGACACACACACGGGCACACATAAACACAATCCACAGTCTGAGACAGTTTCAGAAATGTCTACACTGTCTGTTTCTCATACCCAGGAGGTAAAACTAAGAGATCCTGAAATTCTTATTTGGAAAGTAGGATATCCCATCCCACAGCTCAAAAGTTGATATGTACTGGTCCCAAACTATCTTAATTACCAGTTATTCTCCCATCTTAGGAATCTTGGAAAGGAAAACAAAAAATATATATACCTATAATAATACCCTACATGATCATCATAAGCATAAATATAAAAGGAAGAAGAGTAGAAAAATCAAATGTAGATGTAGAGCTGGATATTAATGGAAATTTTTGGTACTTTCCATTTCTCTCTCTTGTTTTCCTCTTCTAGATTCTTTACAGTCATTTAAAAATGGGAGTCAGTAACTTTCCTAGGCATGCAAAAGACTCGCCCAGATGAGTATTACATTTAAAAAAATGCAAATCACATCCATAGTTTAACAATGTTGTTGCTGTTATATTAAGGTGATAATTGTTCATGTTTATATTGGAATGTTCTTAAGCTCATGGTATTGCATACTTCTTAATGCAGTACAGTTATGTGAAAGCTTTCCCTATTATCCTGCTAATCAGAACCATTTTGAATGATGTGCAAGGATAGCAGGCTAGTAAAGAAGACAAGTGCATATGAATATCTAAAAAATTAAACCTGTGTCTATTATAATTAAAGCAAAGGCTTGAAAATCAATTCAGTGGAGCACACAGCTACTAATTTATGAAATATTGAACTTTATGGCATTTATTCTGAATCTATGCTCTACGGACTGACTATATATATCCCTGTTCCGCTTTAACAACCACTACTTTCTTGCTAATTTTGTGTCAGGGCCAACCACCTGACCGATCAGGGTTCTTTCTGGACAGATCAGAGTTATTATGTCCTTTACCTAAAAAACAACCTTCAGTCTAAATTTTATCTAAATACCTTCTGCATTTCTAAGCTCTGGTATATGTGTTTTTCTTAATTAAAAGAGTTCAGTCTATAGCAATATATTGTTGTTTACTCAGTTCCTCAAATAGCAGAGTTTTTGACAAGGCATTCATGTTATTCACATTATGGCATATAATACCAGTCTTAAATTTGGACCTAGGCACAGCCAGGTTTGAATTCAGTGATCCCTTTTGGGTAGAAGTTCCCAGATACCTTTTCTGCTAATGTGTACTCCTTCCTAAATCCCTCTGGATATAAACCTTACTCTACCCAAGTGTTCCTATAAAACACAATTGACTTGAAAGACTTAGGAAGATGACATAGCCTCTGATGCAATATGGTTTTGAAGAAAATAGTGATTCCATAGTATCCACAAAGTACATCCACTGTAAATTCACATCTGTAGATTTTTTAGAAGGTCTGCTTGGATCTTGGTGGTAGTTTCATTTATCATTAGGCAGAAAGAATCAGCTAGTGTGGCTGCACTGTTCCAGGGAGCAGATGATCAAATGAATGGAAAGGACTGTATTTACCTGAGCAGTCAAATGAGGGAAAAAACGATTACCACCAACAGCCACACAACAGGACATTTGAGAATAAGTGTCTGGCCATCACTAGTATCACTGCATGTAGTCCACTGATGCACATATAGGGGGAAAAATGTCATTAGCCCTTTTTTTGGCAATGGCTCTCTCTGTTTCTCATATTCAGCACTAACTAGCTCTCTATGATATCTGATGAACATAATGGAATACATACCCTGAACTCAGGTGATGTCCATACTAAAATCAGAGAAGTGCAATAGACTGAATTATTACCAGTGCCAATATTTTTTGTTATTTATTTCCAGCAGATTCATAAACAACATTTTGCATTTGTAAAGGTACTTCATATATAACTTGGAAACACTGATAAAAGATATAATAATGAATGCATCATCCTGTCACTTTCAGTTTTATTTTACTGTTTTCCCGAGTTACGACTTTATGATACAAAGGTTTCTGCACACTGGGTCTTTTAGGAAATAAGTTCATGTGAAATACAATTATAATGATATTAAGGCATCTATGTTCAATATAAGTGTAAACCAAGACTTGAGATTGTTTATAGAAATTAACCAGAGCATTATTTCACCTTAACAGTCTAAGCTTTACAATATTTTCTCACTGACAAAAAATGGAGGCATTGGGGCATTTTATAGAGTAACTCATTTAGAGGCATGAGCTTTCGTAGGCTATAGCTCAGTTACTCAGCTATTATGAATGGACTTGCAGAGAGCAGGGGTAGTAAACAGAAAGGAATAAAGTATAGGGAAAATGGGAAATGTAACAGGACCCTACCTGAGACACTGACTCACCAGACAGCAGGTGGCCGGCATGGCCCCAGTGAAGAAGAAAAGCACGCATCCCTGCCAAGAGGAGCCACGTACCCACATGCTCCAAAGCAGCCCAGGTCCAGGTAGCCAGACTGTAATCTGACTGGCCAGCAAACTGAAATGCTGACTGGCTTAGAGCCTGAGGGAGGAGGCCAAAAGGATGGGTTGGAAGAAAAGGATTCCAAAAGAAGATTCCAGAGCTGAGGATTGCCCTGCATCAGGACACAACCCATGCCACGGACCACATCTGACAACGCAGGTCAGACAGAGAAGGGAGTGGGTGGCATGGAGAAGCTGCATAGAGGCACAACCAGAGGAGCTGCACAGAGAAGAGACACAGGGTTGTTGTGGTGGACAACTCCCTCCTGAGAGAGACAAAGGGAGCAATCTACTGCCCTGACCCCCTGCCCATGAGGTCTGTTGCCTCCCAGGGGCCCATATCTGGGACGTGGCAAAGAGGATTCCTAAACTCATCCAGCCCTCTGACTGCTACCCCATGCTTCTCATCCATATGGGCACAAATGATGTGGCTCGGAGCAATTCTGGCCAGGTCATGAGTGACTACAGGGCTCTGGGGGCTGGGCTCAGATGGTTGGGGCACAGGTAGTTTTCTCCTCAGTCCTTCCAGTTGCAGATCATGGGCAAGGAGGGAGAGATATATTGAAGAAGTCAACAGAAGACTGTGGCATTGGGGCCATCGCAAAGGCTTCAGCTTCTTTGATCACAGTCCACACTTCAGAGAGAGGGGCAGTGGTTTGTTGGGAAGGGACAGTCTGCCCCTCACTCTGATGAGAAAGAACCTATTCTCAACCAGAATGGCTGACCTGCTTGACAGGGCTTTAAACTAAGATTGCCAGGGGACAAGTGGACAATCACTAGTACAATCCCTAAAAGTGACAACCACTTTCAGAATCAGTAAATAAGGTAACACCAGGGAACTTACTCCTACCCCAGCCCAAAGACAGGACTCTTCTAACAAGACAAGGAAGCCCAGGGCTTCTGATGGCAGGCTTAACTGCCTGTACACAAATGCCAGGAGGATGGGGAACAAACAAGAGAAACTAGCCCTTCTGCTAAGCAAAAATGAATACAATTTCATAGGGATAATGGAAACCTGGTGGGACTCCACCTCTGACTAAACCACAGGTATTGGTGGCTATACCTTGTACAGGAAGGATAGTGTTGTGAGGAAAGGTAGGGGTGTAGATCTCTGTGAAGGAGCAGTACATTTCCCAACAAGCAGAGATTTGCACCCAAGGAGGGCAACTTGAGACCCTCTGGGTTAGAATATGGGGAGAATGTGGTGAAGCGGATATAACTGTAGGAGTCTATTACAGACTCCAGGAGAAAGAGCTTGACCATGAATTTGCTAGGGAACCGGCAGAGGCTGCACACTCTTGGTGCATGGTCATCATGGGAGACTTCAACCACCCTGACATCTCATGGAAAGAGCATACAGCCAAATCTGATCAGTCACAAAGCTTCCTCACTTTCACTGATGAGCTCTATTTGACTCAGGAAGTCTACAGACCGACAAGAGGTAAGGCATTATGGGATCTGGTACTGACAAAAGGGGATCTGGTGAGAGACCTGAGGATTGAAGGGATGATCGGTGACAGTGATCACGAGTTGATCTCTTTCTCTATCCATTGCAAAACTGGCAAATCTATCAGCAATGCAGAAATCCTCAACTTTAGGATAGCTGACTTTCACAAGTTCAGGAGGTTGGTTGTTCAGGGCCTGAGAGACCATGATCTGACAGGCAGGGGAGTAATCGTCACTTTTTAAGGATACAATCCTAAAAGCACAAGGGAAGTCTCCTCAATCCCATAGGAAAGGTAACAAAAGGGCTGAGAAACCCCCTTGGCTCAATAGGGAGTTCATGGACCTCCTGAATCTAAAAAGAGAAGCATATAAGGGATGGAAGTCAGGAAATACCACTAAGGAAGATTATGCAGTATGGGCCCTCACCAGTAGGGAGCAGACCAGAAAAGCTAAGGCTGAAACTGAACTCAAACTGGCTACAAGAATCAAGCATAATAAAAAGTCCTTCTTCAGATACATGGGAATTTGGAAAAAACCAAGGGCAATGTTGGACCCTTGTTGAACCAAATGGGGCAGCTGACAACTGCCACCCAAGAAAAAAAACGAATCCCCTCAGCAATTGTTTTGTGTTGGTTTTCCACCAGCCCAAGGGTATCTCCCTGCCTGACAGGATGCAGGATTACCAGGGTAAGGGAGAACATACACCTATAATTGGTGAAGATCTTGCGAGGGAACACCTTGAGAGGCTGGACATCCACAAGTCAGCTGGCCCAGATGGAATACTTTACGGAAACAAAACAGGTAAACCTTAAGCCCTTGAACGTGCCAACTCCCCTATTTATCACCCTTGAACTCCCCAACCCACCTCAGCTCTCCCAGCAGTGCCCTCCCATCCTGATCCTCTATATCAAAATGACTCTATTCCTTGCTCCATTCAGCTTCCACATTCTTTTGAAGTCCATCCAGCATAGGACAAAGTAGGCTGCAGCCCACAAAAGCCCATCCTTCTTTGAGCAAGCCAATGCAAAAAGTATCACCCTATTTTGCCTGCTGCCTATCTCTCTATATAATAATATTAGGGCACTCAGTAAAATGACAAGGGGGAAAAAAGCAGGGCTTACATATGTTTTAATATGTACATAGATTACAATGTAAAGCAAAATTTAAACTCCCACAAAGACTCTGGGGCATCCAAACAACCTAGTATGCTAATCAGAAACTAATAAAGCTATCTGAGTGTACCAGCAGATTCAATTGTCTTACATAGTTTATTGCTTATTTTGTTTATTTATTTATTTCCTTCTCTTTCACCATCGACTTTCATTTATAATTTCACCTTCCTTTCAAATATCTTTACTTTTAAATGTCATTTTGGGATCATAATCTTTTGTCTCCTAATGTTCCCATGCCTAGACTCTTGTTAAATCATCCTGCTTATTTCTTTGTAGCTAGTTCAAAAATAATCTCTTTTGCAAAAGTTGTTATCCTTTCATTTTCTAATGGGCCCTCTTTTTGCCTGCTAATTTTAATATTGCATTTCTCAAGTGTAATTGCAACATTTATTACAATCAATTTTCCCAGTGAATTTCTGATTTCTGATCTTTTTTTCACTTTGGAGGCATTTATTTGCTTCACCATTAACAATACCTCTAGCTTCCTTTTATTTAATGAGGTTTAATCTCTGGCTATTTAGCTTCCTCTTTTTCTTCCTTTTTGCAATTTTCTAACATTCATTAAGGCAAGTAGGGCTGAGAGACAGAGAGAGAGCACCCTAGGCTCACCAGGCTCTGAGGACAAGCTCCCCACACCAAGCCTGGTGAGCCTAGGGTGCTCTCTCTCTGTCTCTCAGCCCTACTTGCCTTAAGGCAGGGGTGGGCAAAGTCCAGCCCACAGGCAGGATCCAGCTGGCAGTGGCCTCCATTTCCCAGCTGCCCCTGCCTGCATGTCTGGGGCTGGTCTCCATGGAGTCTGCAGCTGTAGCTGTGATTTGATAGTGCAAGGTTGGGATTGCCACAGAGACCTGCCACAGCTGGGCTGGCAGGGGTTACAGCAGGGCAAGGGGCTGCTTAAGAGCCACTGGGATCTTGCAGTGAGAGAAGCCTGGTCCAGGGCAAGGGCAGAGCCATGATCTGCTACCTGCATGTTCTGGGCAAGGGCGCACAAGCAGCAGATCATGGTTGTGCTCTGGCCCTGGACCAAAGTTCCCCCGCCACAAGATCTCAGAGGCTCCGGATCAGCCCTCTGCCTTGCCCTGCCACATGCCCTGCCTGCGTGGCTGGGGCTAGTCT
>NW_017729008.1:7118522-7169427 GCF_001723915.1 Gavialis gangeticus | reverse complement strand
TGTTCTGGGCAAGGGCGCACAAGCAGCAGATCATGGTTGTGCTCTGGCCCTGGACCAAAGTTCCCCCGCCACAAGATCTCAGAGGCTCCGGATCAGCCCTCTGCCTTGCCCTGCCACATGCCCTGCCTGCGTGGCTGGGGCTGGTCTCCTTAGCAACCTCAGCCTTCTGCTATCACAATGCAGCTGTGGCTGGGGTCTCAGCCATGCAGGCAGGGGCTGCTGGGAAATGGAGTCCAGCTGCTGGCCAGATCCACCATTTTGCCCACCCCTGCCTCAAAGGCTAAATTTGTGGCTCCTTCAGCCCCTACAGCCATGTTCATGCCTCAAAGATCTTATTCTGTAACTATCCTGTCCCTTGCAGAAGCCTCAGCCCTCCTGGGCTCCCTTTATTCTGGTTGCAGACCTCCAGCCTTGACCCAGCCTTGATTTGGTAAGAGCTCTCTCTAGGTCCCAGCCCATTTAGTCCTCTGTGTCTATGAGTTCCTGGCCCTTGTGCCTCTTGCTCTGGGCCTCTGGTCCCCATGCCTTGGCCAGGCTGCTTGCCTTTCAAGTCCTTAGCCCTCTGTCCCTTGCCCCCCAAACCAGGCTGCTCTCCTCTCCAGCCTTTAGCTCTCTAGTCCTTGACTCTGGCTAGGCTGCCTAATGTTTAGTGCTCCACTAGGCACTCCTTCCTGGCTCCCAGATCTCCCCCATGGCTTCAATCTGATCATCCAGTCTAAACCCTAATTCACAACATAAAGCAAAGCCTCTGCTTCACAACAAAGGAATCTTCTCATCTCTGGGTTATTACTTTACTGCAGGGCCATCAGCTCCCTTTAGTTCCCTCTGGGTAGCTCTGGGGAACAACTCAGGTGCTTGCTAGTCCATCTTCTATAGGCATCTCCTTCAGGAGCAGCTCACCTTTCAGAATGCAGGACCTTACTGCCTGCTCTAGCTCAGGCCCCAGGTTTATATTCATAGAAACTACACCCCCTTTTTGGTCAAGCCTTCCCCACTCCTGCACAGGGTTTTCCCTGTCAATCAAGGGCCAGCCTGCTGTCCTGAAGCTGTGGCCCCACAAAGCCAACCAAGCCTCTTATTTCTTTAAAGGAGCAGGAGCCTCCTGGCTTCCTTCACTCTCAAGTAACAGGGTCTGGGTCCCCCATTACACCTTGTATAATGCAAACTCATCCTCCCCCAGAGGCAGTTCTTTCAGTTAACCTTATATTACTGACTTGCAACCCAGCCTTTCGAGCAGCAATGCTCTTTAAGTTTAATATATTAAATTAATTCGAAAATGAAAATAAAAATATGATTCACAAGAAGTATACAAAAAATCATGTTCCATTAACTCAACCAACACTGGTAACTCCCATGTTTCTTACTCCTCCCACCCAGTCTTTATGGGCTGATATCTTCTGCTGTGTTAGACAACCAGCTCCATAGTTAAGGTTACTCTGGGTGCATCTATACACAAAATTAATGCAATGCAATAAACTCCAATGTAAATTGAGTTTAATGCTCCTGGGTGCCACGCTTACATGTGTGCCCGGGACCACAGCATGCTGAGCCAGTTCGGATCAGATCCCATCTGGCTGAGGGTCTGGGGGACAAGCCTGCCAGCCTGGGGATACTCTGGTCTGGCTCAACATACTGCAGAGGGGCTGGCTGGGGTACAAGGGTGCTCCAGTGCAGCACTAGCTGGCAGGCAGCCCCTTCACTGAGCGCCTTGTGCTCCAGTGATCCCCGTCATCATCTACACGTGTTACTGAGAAATAAAGAACGTTACCACAGGATAGTACTTGAGTCTATGGCCGAGTTAATTAGTTTACTGAAACTTAATAGGGCCAGCCACATGTGTAAACACTGGGCACATCTGCAACAGGATGCTATGTTGCCGTTGTGATGAGTTTCATTGATATGAAGCTCATTGCTATGGACATAGTGTCACCAGACACAAACCATAATGCCAACGCTACTGCGCAGTAGCTGCTAAAATAGCTGTGTGGCATTGGTACTGCACAGTAACACTGGTTACTGCACAGTCATTTTGTACTTGCTTAAGTAACAAATGCTGCATGTATAGACATGCCCACTGAGACTTTACTGCAGAGCTAATTAGACAGCTCCACAGTAAACATCTTGTGTAGATGCACCTGACTGAGAGCTAAGGAAATCAGAGTTCTCTCTCTTTTACTCACTAACAGCACTAGAAAAGGAATCAATGCAGTGAGACTGTGGTGTGGAAACACAACTCACACTGTTACTTCTCTGGGTGCTATCTCTGGTCATCCTCCAAGAGATTTGGATCATTTAACTGTTCTCAGTTACCTATTTTTAATTTTATTGTAAGTCTGAAGCTTCAGAAGTTTCAGATCTCCACTTCAAAGCCATGCATTCAAAATATACCCTAGCAACTAAAAAAAAAACAACAAAATTCTTATTTTGGGAGAAATCTATGTTCTGTGAGGGAAGGAAATCAGTAGAAAAAGCTAGTAAAATAAAAGTAAAGTAAAAGTAAAACTCACACAACAAGCAGCCTTGTGAAAACATCTACATTGACCAGAAGTAGATCATGAGGACTACACAAAGGTTAGGCAGAAAGTTATTTTTGCTAAAAATGAGGAACATAGAGTCAGTGATGTAGTCCTGACAGAAGCAAAGACACGGTGGAATATACAAATTCTCAATATATTTAGTTTGTCACTGTAACAGGGCTAGAAATTACCCTTTTCACTTATGGCCATAGCAGTCTTTCCCTGTGGAGATCAGGGGAGGAATCACTCACTGAGCACAGCTGGGGGAATTCACACATCAGACAGGGTTTAGGAGAAACTGTGACCAGCAGCCATAAAAAGATAGCAGTGGAGGCTACTCACTGCCCCCTGGGGCATGAGGAGAGAAGTGTCCAATCAGGAGAGAAGTAGCGCTAAAACTACCCCAAACACTGGAGAAAAGCCACCGAGAAGTGGATCCTGCTGGGTGAGGGTACAACCACAGCAGACCAGTACTCCAAAGGCACCCTGAACGCTGGAGAAAAAACATAGAAAAGTGTATCCTGCTGGGTGAAGGTACAACCACGGCAGAGCCCAAAGTGGAGAGGTGAGATAGTGGGTGGTCCATGGGAGAGGAATCACTCCAGAGAGGAGGGATCCAATGCCACCTAGAAAAGAAAAAATAAGGACTAAACTACAAGATCAGGAGTTGCCATTGTGCTGGTAAGGGTTAAGTGCAGGTGCCAGATTCAGTCAGCCAAACACTGTACTGCACAGGGAGCACCTATTAAAATGAATTCACTTTTACCAGTTTGTCTGAGTGGTTTCTGATAAAATCTTTCATTGGGGAATTTACTCTTCATTCTTCGATCACATCAAGGTGTAGCAGGCAAGCCCCAATGAAGAAAAAGTCATTAATCAATCCCAACCCAGTCACAGTCACTATTTAACTTAATCAGTACAAACCCATTTTACTCAACACAAACACAGATATAGAGCATACTGGAATATGACCAGTATTCACCAATCTAGAATTTCAATTTGCTCTTGGTTGGGTGCTTTCCCCCATGGCTTGTGCAGCATCTGTAACTGCAGGTGTGGTAATATTGTGTGAATCAGTTCTGTACACAAACGTGTTTCAAAAACCAAAATTCATTAATATTTGTGAGGCTCACAGACACCATGGTGACAAATGCCATAGAAACACCCTCCAACAAGTAAGATGAAAGAGGCAGTAGGGGAAGGAGTGGGAGACCTTGAAAAATACCAGTGCAATTGGAAGGTGTTCAGAAATAAGCAGCACAATGTGAGCAGTCATCTAGCAGCAATCGTAACTAGCAGTTATTGCTCTCAGTCGCATTTGTAGACGCTGCTGCCAGTATGATAATGTACATGCAAAATGGCCAATAAATGATAGATCCCAATGCACAAGAAAAATTATATGGATAACAAAATAATAGTGCCAGCCCTACCTTGCTTGTTAAAAGAATAAATGGCCACATGCACGTAGTATTTGAAGCCTCCTTTTCAAGCTAATCATATTACCTTCAGTTACCTCTGTGCAATAAGGAATTCATGAAACACATAATTCTGCATTTGGAAAAACATATCCAGTTAAACATATTTTCCAGTGAAAGCAGCAAGAGTTACACAAAATGTTCCAAGCAGTAGTATTCATGATTGTTAGGGCACAGATATTTAATAAAAAATATATCTGAAAATATAGAGGTTTTAATAATTGGTTTAATGCTTAGATGTATCCCTCTTTCCAGTCCTTAGCAAGAGATGACTTATTTTTCAAACACTGATAAATATCCATTAGGAAAAAAACCTATTATGTTTGTATGTGTGGCTTGAAAGAAAAATACCTCTAATTGGCATCCCATTGGTACTATTTTTTCCATAGAATCAGGAAAATTGAGTGGGGACAACCAGCTGAAAATCAATCCAACATGTTATTGCTTTTCATATTATGATTTTTGGCTTTCCCTCTCTCCATACATTTCCCAATATTTTATAAGTTCCCTGATTTACCAAATTATTTTTTCTTACCTCTAGTTTGCTTGTGTAAAAGCATAAAAAGATAAGAAATGCTGCCTCAAGAAACAAAAAAAGTTACAAAGTAATGGTACTAGTCTTATTACCTGCATGTTAAAAAACAAAATGGACAAATTCATGTAATGGATTAAAGTGGGACACTTTAAAATCATATTGGAAATAGATAATAATGTTAGCATTAACATTTTAATCAAAAGACTCTATCTGGAGTTACCTAGACCCAAGTTTTTAAACATACATTTCTGCTTAAAAGGGTTATTGTTGAAGCATGCTGCTTAGCTTAATTTGTAGCATTACTTTAAAATAACCACCTAGCTCAGGGCTGGGATTTCAAAGAATGTTAAGGGAGTTAGGCAGTCAACTCCCATTGAACCTTAAAGGCTGGTAGGCTCATTTGAAATCCCTACACCAAATGATTGTAAACTATTCTTTGTGGAATCTTACCCTGTCTTAGACATTTCAGACTGTTTTCAATACACATTTTATTTATTCACAACAAGCTTTACAGTTAGGTGACAAAATACTGCCTAAGTAAGACTTTACTTTCAACTACCTTTGTCTTTCCTTTTTTAATTACAGCGTGCCATTTTTCTGAAGAGATCAAAGAGTTTATGAAATATTATCATAACTAATAATACACAGGTTATTTAAACAGGAATATAATATGCAAATTGTACCTAGTGATTGATAAACTGACAAGTGTACTATTTAACATAAAACGTGGGAAAGGATATTTTCTTCTATTTATATAAAAGTAGAAACTGTTAGAATTGTAATACTGGATAGTTGATTAAGGAGATCAGAAGCTTACTAGGGAATTTCTAGACGGTGTAGTCCATGTTCATACAAAGGCTAGAAAAAGACCTCTTCATTTAAGTACAATCAGCTGTGCCATGGCATCTCATGGTACAGCTGACTGCACTCCAGGGATGTATATAGATATCCCTGGTTGCCACACCTAGACTTGGGAAAACTCCCACTTGCAGACACATCTCCCATGTTGGGGAGCGGGAGAATCTCCTGCAAGTGACACCTGAATGGGCTTTCCCGCTTCCCCCGCATGTTTGTAGACTCACATGGGGAATCCTTCTGCAAGGCCTGGCTGCAGGTCTGGCTGAACAGGAAAGCATTTTCTTCACTCAGCGGCATGTCTACACAGAATAATTCACTGCGCAGTAGAGCTAATTATCTAAAGATCCTTATCTCCCAGCCGGAGCCCCACAGTCAAGGGGCCAGGACTGGGGGATGCAGGCCCTGTGACTGTGGGGCTTGGGCTAGGAGATAAGGATGTCCCAGTACCAGCCCAGTGACTGTGGAGCTGGCACTGGGAGAGAAGGGCTTCCCAACCCCTAACCATGGGGCTCAGGCTGGGAGATAAGGATCTCCCAGTGCCAGCCCCATTGACCATGGAGACATTGCCTTAAGTCACATGAGTTATTCCACTGAGTTTATAAGGACATCTTGCTTGATTAAGAATTCATGGGAACTTGGACTGTTGACAAATGAGGATTTTGATTAGTTACACTCGTGGATGGGTGGATCTGGGATTTCAAAAAGGGAGTGTGGACAATGCCACAGGAGTGACTGTCACCAACCTTTTTCCCCACCACCCTCAGACAGATCATGCCATGACAGCATCTGCTGGGGACTTTTTGTGAGTCCCCAAAGCAGGTAAGACTCCCCTGCCCATGCACACTGCTCTGGGAATCCTCTGCTCCACCAGGAGCTCAGTGACACTGGTCTTCCTCTCCCATTCCCTCCTCCCTCTTCCCAGCAGGGATTACCAGAAGGGGGCAGGGGAGGGCTGCCTGCTCACTGCTGCCACTGTACTGAGATGACCTGGGATGGGGGAAGTCCTAGAGCTGCTCCTGCCCCACTGCAGCTGAGGCCTGCAGTGAGTGGATGCACAAGGTTTCAGGCTGAGCCAGGGAAAGTGGCAATGGACAGGTCCTTCCTTCCACTGCCTGCTCCCTGCCTAGTTCCCCAAGCTGTCCCCCGCTGATTGGAATCGGGTGCTGGAAGAGGGGATTGCCTGATGATGCTGCCTTCTCTAGCCCAGCCCAGCACCTCACATAGCCAGTCCCCACAGCTGGAGCCTTTGGTCTAATCAGGGAAACATGGGGGAGGGCATAGGGAGCAAGGACCCAGAAACTGCCAGTGCTCCTAAACCCAGTACCCCATGGGGCCACCTATGGTAGCCTATGGCTGGAGTAGGGCACAAGCACCTGGGGCTTCCCCCACCTCCAGTTAGCTGGGGACAGCAGTCTCACCCGCTCCCTGCTTGGTCCTCTGGATACCATCCACACCCTAGACTCCACAGAGGGCTCAGGCATCTACAGGTGCAGAAAACTAGAGCCACCAGCAAGTGAGCTACACAACTGAAAAAGGAGATGTGACTGTTCAACTGCACCCCCCTGAATCCAGATCTGCACCCATCCTCTTTTTGAAGAAAGAGGCTCATTTGGAGTCAAATCCTGCTCTCCTTACTTGTGTGAACACTGCCACACTCACTGGGCTGGTCACCTGAGTAAAAATATTTGACTAAATATTGATGATGTTTGACTAAATTCTAGGAGTAGAAGAGAAATGCCTCATGCCTTAGCATCATTGTTTAAATTAGCCCACTTCTGTCCCTCCTTATTGGCAAGCTACATTTAGTTTTCTATCTGGTATTCTTTGATTGTAGGGCAAGCACTATGGGAATGCAATGAGTTTCTCAGTCCATGAAACAAGAAAAAGGAAGCTAGATATTTTGTTAGTAATGAAACAGGCAATTATTTCATAGGATGATATCTTTTCTTGGACCAGCTGCATCGCTGGGAGAGAGTTAGGCAAGATTTTGAATGCAAAATATCCTTCTTCAGGACCTGAAGAACAATGTCTTGTGCTATGAGGCAGCTGGTCCAAGAAAAGATACCACCCTAAGGCAATAGTTCTCAACCTTTTTAGTCTCAAGGAACCCCTTGTCAGATTTGAGGCACACCTCAATGACTTTTGTGAACTGATTGCCACCCCTTCTGAAAAACAGATTTATTAAAGGGCTTACATCCTTGCAGGTGGGGAAAGTAGTGGGAATGGAGGAGCAGATAGGCAAGCACAGACTGAACTTGCCTTTATCCACTTATCTCCTCACACCTCACTTATCTCTTCACACTTCCTGTGGCACCATCCAAAGGATTTTGTGCACCCCAGAGTGCACTATACCATGGCTGAGAATCATCATCTGAAGAAATCTACTTGCATAATTCCTGGATCGTTACAGCTATAGTCTCACTCTAATACTACCGTTAATAATGAAGGAATGGTAGGGAACTATGGCACGTCTATGTGACACTGAAAAAGGCTGTCAGTGGCTGGCTATGGAACAGTTTGGCTTTGGCAGATTTGTGTATATGAAGACTAATTAGGAAAACATAGAAGCAGCATGTCTAGCCCCATTTTTCTTCTTGGTGCAGTAAAATATTAAGTGTGCAAGTACAGTACAGACAATGGCCAAAATCTTACTTACCATATATCAGAAGTACAGTAATTCTATTTAAAACAAATGAGTTGTGCTTGTCCCCTGGGCCAACATCTACAGTAACTGCAGCAGGATAAATCCAGAGTAATCCCAATGATTTTATTGGATATACCAACATTTAACTTCCATTTATTATATTTTGGTTTTGCCTAGAGTGATCCTGTTCCTACTACCATTGATGCTAAAGACAAAATTCCCATTGATTTGGTAGGAGAAGCTACCAAATTAGTAAAGGCCTTTTTACAGATACAATACACTTTTACTCAGTGGATTTCACTTCTTAGCTGGTGGCATCTTTTTCCTTTCAGAAAAAGAAAATCCCCCAATTATTTTTTATTATTGTATTGATCTCTTTGTCCACTTCAACAGCCCAATCTCCTCCTGTTGCATTTGTAAAAATGCAGCAAAATCACTGTTAGAGAGAGACAAGGAAAATTCCAAACATAAATAATGTTTAATTAAAGATTTTTTTTGAACATCAAAGTCATTTAGGGAGAATAGATGAAGCACTTTTTTAAAACCCAGAATATAAATGTCCCTTCTACAAATCTTCGTTTAAAATTATTCCAATACTTACTCTAATTAGTATTCCTATCTAGTCATGAAGTCAAAGTCAAAATCTACATTTAAATGAAGATATTCAAAAAGAGTAACACAGAGCATTCTGTTAGCATTAATTTAACTCAGTGAGTAGGTACAGACTTGCATTTCTTGTGTGTACATATATTTCAGCACTCCATATGGATTCAGTTATGTTCATTTTTCATGTTACTGAGGAGGATTTTTCAGTGTGACTTAAAAGAGAGTGGTTTGATATTATATTCCTCTAGTATGAGTTTGCAGGTTTCACTAATGTTTAATATGCATGTAACTTAGCCTACATGATTCTTGCTCAGAAATGAAATACGAATTTCCAACACACATAGACCAGTACTGCGTAGGGTTAAAAAATTGCCAGTCCCTGGCCTGCAAAAACATGTTATTACTACAGAATTCAGAACAAACATATTGTTTACTTTCTCCAATTTTGTTTTCCTGTGCATTATAAAAGAATTACTTCATAGCAATGCCTTTATATTCCCTAGAGTTTATTCCTCTTATGGCAAACATCCATTCTGTTATCCTACATCTGTCCCTTGGAATAAACAGCCTAGCTGTGAAGAATGCTGTCACTGTTTGCAAATGTAAAAATTGATTTAATTCTAAGGAACTGAGAGTTTATACTTAGCAGGGAGTGGAGTTCATCTATAACTACAAATTTGTATGCTTCTTTGGTGTTCTGAACAGCTCTGATTACAGCTGCAAGAAATTTCTCTGCTCTGAATTCAGCTATTTCACTGAACCTGGATCACAAAGACAGACTTCGATGTAACCTGTAACTTTATTTTTGCTTTCCTAAAACCTCACTCTTAATTTGGGGGAGTGACCTGAAAACCATAAAAAACTATTAAAGGAAAATAACAAGGTCTGGTGAGAGAAGAACAAATACATTGTTTGAAATCTTGAAGCGATATAAATCAGTGAGCTTTGCTACAGGAATTCTGTAATGTTTTCTCTTCAGTGGAGCTATTCTGGTTGACTTCAATGGCCATAGCAAATGACATCAGATGAGGACTGGATTTACAGCCCCCTATATTTGCTTGCCATATATGGATCTCTCTCAGATACAGATTTAACATCCCTACGCACAAAGCAGTACCTTATTCCTTGAGCAATCCTTTTGGTTTCTTTAGTCCACCATGTCTGGAAATGGCAATACTTTTCAAAGCCATATCTTCTAAAGTAGATAACTCTATCTGATGAAAAGAAAATTATTTGAGTTTTCAAGTCTGCTACAACAATTCATTGCATTATCCAAAAAAACCCCCAAAACAAAACAAACCCTTAAAGGAAGTCTCATAAGCAACTCAAGCCTAAGTATATATGATTTAGAAATAATATTGCCTAATAAAATAAAAACAATGTTGAGGTGCAAATAGGTAGGATAAGCATATGTTTAAACTCTTTGGAAATCTGAAAGACCAGTTTGAAAATCCCTTAAATAAATAGTTCCCTTAGAACTTAAATGTAAAATCATATTAAGCTGCATTGTAAAAATAAATAAATCAGGACTTCATTTCTGTCATGCACAGGAGAAAAAACCACCTCGCTACCTCTTAAGTGTGAAGCAGTATTTGGTATAACAGTCTTTGTAGATTTGTCTTTGTTCTAACTCAGTATTTCTGACTACTATCTGTGTATAATGACAACGTTAACAGCAAACAAGTAGTTTTTCAGGCCAGGTAATACAATGTTTGTCAGTAATCCCCAAAACTTCTTCCCCTGATCCATGAACCCCCCTCCCCTCCCACCAGCCTCCCAGTACTCCTTCCCACTATGGTGGTGATTATTTGTTTACACAAGATGAAAGAGTCAATAAGTGAGTTTTTCAAATCTGCAAGCAGGGACATTTGTCATTTAAATAGGAAGTTCTGTGCCTGCAGCAGAACTCAGTTTGATCTGCTTAGGAAAAATCCATTTGGTTAAATATGCTGCTGAGGATGTTCATTGCCTCAGCAGAGGGAATAGATTAAGAACAGATATACTCCTTAGCTCATCTAAAAATATCAGAAAACATTATGACACATTTTCTATCAAAATAGAGTTTATAGGATATTTCAGGGGAAAACATTACAGAATTCAGAATTAACATGCAGCAAACACATCCCTTAAAATGGAAACAGAATGGATATTTTTTGATGAGCATATTGTCTTCAACGCTAGATTTAAATTTAAGAAAATGCGGTGCTGTTTATTGTGAAGCCAGTACTGAATCCCAAGTTGCAAAAAAACAGCTGCAGACTTGATTAGCACAAAAATATTGTAGTGATGCATTGTAAATAAAGTAATGTGTTGGTTTAAACAGCACAATGGAAATGTAGGAAAAATAAAATAATTTAAATCTAGCTATTTCTCTACACTGTAACTTTCATTGTTATGCATGTTGTTCACATAGTAAAGAGAGACCCTCTTGTGACAACCGGCCTTCCCATTTATGTTAAGCACATAGGTTTCCTGTATATTACGAAGAAAATTAGGCATTTCAGAATAGAATCTAAAATAGAAAACATACTGAGTTGGGAGCCACGTGAAGCCAGCATACCCCTTGCGCAGGTTCCTGACCTAACCAAAAAAAACTGAGGACAAGGATGAGCCTTAAATACTACTCTTCAGGCATCTTACCCAGAGCTACAGGCAGATGTCTCCATACGGTCATGAAATACAGTCCTGAGCACTCTTGGAAAGGTAGAGGCCCTCTTTCAAAGAACACAGCAGCATTCACAGTTTTCTTTTAAATTATACACATAGAACATATCCAGCTTGTATATAGCTATAATGGCTATAACAGTTGCCAGAGAGAGATCTTAAAGGGAAGAATGATTCTGCAGTCTCTCATGGCATTCACTCCGGGTCATAAGATGAAAAACAGGAGAAAGAGTGATAGAATCAGAAACTCCAGCTGAATGCCATAACCACTAGGTAACAGAATCATGCTTCCTCTTATGTATGTAAAACTTTTACGTATGTACTTATATTATTATGTGCTCTCTCCCTCTTTTGTTTTCAGTTCCCAGTGATTCTTAAATTCTTTTATGCACAGAGGTCCAGCTTCAACAGGGGGAATGGAGAATATCCAGAATACAGCATTAGGCTGCTGGTTAAGGCACTCTTCTGGTGATGGGAGACGTGGGTTTTATTCCTCTCAGGCAAAAGACAGAGGGAGGGAGCTAACTACTAGCTTATATACAAAAGGAGATTATATACTAATGCCCACTCCTCCTCTAGGTGTGTTTAAAGAAAGCAGCAGTCATCACTGAATTTTGCAATAGTAATTTTGGTCTGTTTTAGCCACTCTCAGATTATAAATTCTATTTTAGGCCTATAAAACAGATCCAAAGCAGTATGAAGGCACCTAGCTTTTACTTAGTCACTTGGAGTATGTAGAGGCATTACATTTAGATCAGCCTAACCAGAGTTAGGTCAATCTAAATACTCAGTCATGTAGGCTTTCAGAGGGTTTAATTTGGCCAAAACTATGACATGCCCAGTCTAAGTTAGTATACTTCAGAAGGTGCACTAATAGAAATCAACGGTTAACCTAATCTAGGAAAAGGTTACCTCAGTCTCACAAGTCCGTACATGCTTTTTCAGTACAGCCACTCTCCTGCTGTGCTGATCCTACCCCCTGCCCCCAATCCCCATCGGACAATCTACAGACCTACTAGCTCTCTAAAACCTACCAACCCCAGCCTGGACCCACCAGCCCCCATGCCCCAATTCTTCCAGCCTCTCCCTCCACCCTAAGTTATTTACCTTGGGCTCCACTGGCAGCAGTGAATGGCACACATGTTGCTCCTGGCAGCAGTAGACTGCTATATACACCACTCCCAATCTAGGTCTAGGCAGCTTGAAGCAAGCCACCTAGACCTAGACTGGCTACTATGAACATTTGTCCATGCATGATGAATAGAGCCAAGGAGGTGATACTTCGCCTCTATGCGGTATTGGTCAGACCACAGTTGGAGTACTGCGTCCAGGTTTGGGTGCCGTATTTTAAGAAGGATGTGGATAACCTCAAGAGGGTCCAGAGGAGGGCCACTCGTATGGTTAAGGGTTTGCAGGCTAACCCCTATGAGGAGAGACTAAGGGAACTGAATCTCTTCAGCCTTGACAAGAGAAAGCTGAGAGGTGATCTTGTGGCTGCCTACAAATTCATTTGGAGGGGGCAGCAAGGAACCAGAGATGCTCTGTTCACCAGGGCACCTCATGGGGTAACTAGGAACAATGGTTACAAACTGACAGACAGCAGATTTAGGCTGCACATCAGGAAGAACTTCTTCATGGTAAGGGTGGCCTGAATTTGGAATACTTTTCATTACATAATTTTGAGATATCAAGGATAGGTGCAATGCAAAGAGAATAGGAAGAGCCAAAAATCCTTCTTCATTGAGAATGTCAGCCAAAGTGCATTTTAAGTCATTCAGATTTGGAAATTGCTTATAAGGCTTTGCAAATTAAAGCTCATTTCCAAAGTGCCACTTGGTGTAGTTTCTCAGAGTTCACACATATACAACTCAGTCCTGACTCAAGAGTAGGAAATAAGTTCTGCACCCCATACACCAAACATACTCTGGAATTTGAAAATAGCTGTGAAAATAGCTGACATCCTAGCATGAACATATACATAAAATGTCCAGGATAATTTCAGTCTGTAAAATAGCTATCACAAAAATTAATTTTGCAAGGATAAAAGTCCCAGAATACAGGATGTATTTCTCTAAACATTCTTGGCAGGTGCAATTATTCCATCTATTTGAATCCATGAGGCTGAATCTTAAGTCCTAGATATATGTTCCTAATGAAGGACCAAACGAATCTTTAAAACACCTTTTTATTGTCCTAAATTTAGATCTGGCCAGGGACTGGTTCAGCCTACAGAATAATTTAGAAAAGCTGCTGCTGTTGTCAGAAACATGTCATACAAGAAGAATTATATTGAACCAAGGTACACAGTCACCTGTGTTATAGTAGTACATTCTGCTCTATGATCTGTGTTCTGTGATCTGAGGCATAGAGTATGATCTGTGGATTGAGTATGTATCAAGGACATCTTGCTCTCTTTCCAGACACACTGGGAACAGGAACAATAAAAATGACACTTGCAGAGAACTATGCTGTATTCCTCTCTCTGTAGAAATTAAGTGAACTTTACACCTAATGCAGTGAATTTCCTGCCAGCTCAACACTCAAGTGCTACATGTGGGATCTGATTAGAGGCAAATGAAAGTGTTGGAGATTTATTTTAAAAATCTTGAAACCCTTGGTTGCTTTCACCTGAGCAGTAGAAGGATTATAGACCTCTGTCTTTAAAGGAAATGTAAAATAGCATCTGATCACTCAGGCATAGAATCTCAGGCTTGCTCTTGAAATGCCAAACATACAGACCTGCAGTTACATTATTATCTGTACTGATATATCTTTTCCCAAGCCTTTATTAGAACTACAGGCTTTAAAATCAAATGCTTAATTGCTCTGTGTTGATGGGGTGCAGATAAGCATTGAGGTTTAATACAAAAAGGCAGTTACCAGACATCTCTTGAGCAGGTAAAGAGGGACAACAAACATGGGCTTTGGGAGGAAGTTTGAGAAGCTTTGTTTCTAGATACCGTTCAATAAAATGGTGTCAGTAACATTTAGAAAAAGATGGAGGAACCATTCATACTATGCAATGAAGATGAATTAGTTTCCATTCCAAGAGTTTAACAGAAGGTACAAAAATTAGACACATTTCATTTGGCAAGTCCAGATAACTTTTAAATATAAGAATTTTAAAATAATTGGCTGAAGAAGTTCCCTCACCAATTACTGTTGAGTGTTCATGGATGCAGAAACTAGAGCAAAAAGAATTACCTTAATAAATAAAGGAAACAGTTTGGAGTAGCTTATTTATCTCACTTTACTAAAGTGGACATACTTAATAATAGGGCAAAACTATTAATTAAAGTTCTAGGTATTTTAAACATGCAATGAAGAAAAAAATAAAACTTCTTACAAATCTAAAAAGGTTTTTAAAATATTTCCTGCCCTAGACTGCTTCAAATTATTTTTCTGAAACACCCTTAAATTGTAAGTTTTATCTTTGTGTTCCTGTAAAGTCACATAGCAAATGAGTTCCACTGTCAACTGAAGCTATGTTTTAATCATGAAGTGGAACATTGAAACTATGCTCACTTATAGTCTTTATTTAAAAAATCATTTTTATCAACTTCAGAAAAGAGGTTAATGGAACACTTCATAAATGTGTATTTCTGTTATGTTCAGATTTGTTGCGAGAGTTATCAGGTTTTGAATAATTTCATACATGTTAGACCTCTACTCCATGCAATGCTCAACAACTAGGGAGACAATGGATCAATGCCATCATGCATCACCTGCACACATTGCTTGTCAACAACTTTATTCAAAGTGGAGGCAGCTTTGGGCGAGCTCCCAAAAACTGAGGAGCAGCCACGAACATTAGTTCTTTCCATATTTATACACCTTGGTTTATGCTCATTAACATTTACCCCACCTTTGCCCCTCCTTTGTTTCATCCTTAGTCCTTCCCATCTTAAGCTTCGCCTCTGTTTACTGTTTACTTCATTAGCATGGAATTGCTTATGCATTTCACTTATTTACATGTCTTTTTGCTATGAGCGCATGCTTAAGACCCTGACCTCGGATTCTTTCAGTCACTTGCAACTTCTTGCTGATTTCTTCGCCATCTCCAAGGTCTTGCTTCTGCTTTATCTCCTAATGATACCTGGTGATCTGCATCCTGTTCCAAATACTGTCAACCTAACAATAGCCTTCTGTTGAAACCCTGATTGAATATTGGACATTGTAAAGATTATGGAGCCCGCCAGTTCTTGGGTGTCCTCCTCCTGGTCCTAGAGCTTGGCGGGCTCCTTAGGCACCATCTGAACCCTCCAGTCCACTAAGACCCCGGACTCTGGTTGGGATTGGGAGAGCTCTGCACACCCTTGGGATAGGGGTGGGGGTAAAGGCAGGGGTGGGGCTCCTTTACAAGATGGCTGGGTAGAACTGGAACCCTGGGGGGTCTGTGCAGTGTCCCTGACAAGATCGGCCTACTGATTAGGGACCCACCCTGATCCCCTCTGGTGCGGGACCATGGGGCAGGCTGGAAGTGAGGTTTTTCTGGGAGGGGGAGGGAAGAGACTCATCAGGCACCGGGGTGGCTTCGGTGTTTGACTCAGGGTCCTGGGAAAAGGGACCTCCCTCCTCATCACTCAACGGGATATGCCCCAGGGTCCCTCCCAAATCATCAGGGGGGAGGTTCCACTTCCAGACCTTCCTTTGTCAGCCTCAGCCTCAGTGTCCATGGTCTCAGAATGTAGGCCCTGGCAAGTGGAGTGAGGGTTTTCCTCCATGGGCTCCTGTTCAGGACTGTCCAGCAGCCCCAAAACCTCCTCCATGGGTATCTATTTGATCTTTCCTGGGGGTGGGGTGTCAGGCACAGATGGGGAGGCCCTTGGGAGCTGGGCTGCTCCTTCCCCCCACGTGGTGGTCTTGGGAGGTGGGGGAGGAGTCCTCCACATCAGATGGCTCCAACAGCACCTGGGCACCCCACTCAGCCATAGGGTGGTCCTCAGGTGGACAGGATCCAGTAGGAGAAAATGAGGTTTGGGGGGTGGGACAGCTACAGTGGGGACATGTCAAGGGGCAGGGAGGCCCTGTTCCCTCTCTCCCCTTGGCTGCTGCTGTCCTCCCTGGGACCCCACCAAACTTGGTTTGGGGGTGGGGTCCCCTGAGCTCACAGGGGGGCTGGTTGATGTGACTAAGGTGCCAGGGGGGGCTAAGGGGTGAAAAGTACCAGTTACAAGGGCACCCCTCTCACCAGTGGGACCTGCAGATGTCCTCTCCTCCTGGCCCATGGGGCACTTGTGATGAAAGTGTCCCTGAGCGCAGCACTGGAAGTATCACAGGCCTCTCAGTGTATAGAAAACCCTCACCAGGGCCCTCTGAAAAAAAATCATGAGGCACCCCTTAGCCTTCAGTTGCATTCCCACTGCCAGCTGGGTCATAACCTGGTGATGGAAAGAGCACAAGTGACAGAGGTCAGGATCTCAGCACCCCAGTGAGAGGGCCACCACAAGGGAGATAAGTCTCCCCAGGGTTTGGAGATGGAGGAGCAGGGCCCAATTAGGGATATAGGGAGGGATGGAGCTGAGGACCACCCTGGTACCCAGCTCTTCTAGGGGCTCAAGAGGGACATACTCACTCTCCATCATGAGCCCCCTCTCCACCACCTTTTGTGTGGCCCCATGGCTTCAGGTTGCTCCACAGCTGTCTGTACATAGCTGGCTGGGGCTAGGGTCAGGGACAGGATGAGTGGGTGTGCTGGCTTGTGTAGTGCACCTGGTCCCCTCAGGTGCCAGTGGTCTAGGGTTGGGGGTGCGGCCCTTGCCCTTCCTACCCCCAGCTGTGGAGGAGGATGAAGAGAAGCCCTTCCCACTGCCTTTGCACTTGGTCCCTGATGGTGGGGGAGGGGGCTTGGTAAGCCCTCCAAGGTGGGGGGGTTGCTGGCCAGGGGAGACCCCCTGGCCCTGTTGGCTCCCTGCTAGAGTCCTGCCTGAACCTGTAGCAGATGTTGCAGACTTCTCTGCGCCAAGTTGCTTCTCTACTCTGCCTCCAGGGTGGAGGCTGCAGGGGTATGCATCCCCTTGGGGGCTTAGCTGGGATCTCCCCCATAAAGTGGGCTACAGGAAGCTCTGTGGGGGAATCTGCCCCCCCCCAAGGTTTCTGCCATTGTTTCATATGAGAGCAGGGAAAACAATAAAGAAAAACAAAATATCCATTAGGGCTGGTGACTCTAATAGGGACAGGGTGGGGTTATGGGGGAAAAAGATGGGCAGGGATGAAGGAGGCTGAAGCTCACTGAGCTAAAAAAACAGGAGGGCTGTGCTTTGGGAATGTGGGAGAAGGGGACACAGACACAGACGCACACAGGCTGGGAAAACTCAAGCTGGCTTACTCAGCCATACAATAAGCACCAGGGCAGGGGGAGTAGACCACAGAACTTAACACACAAGGGCAAGAACACATAGGGAAGGCTGCCAAGGCATATGTAAAATGTTACTCAAATTGCCAATTGCTCAAATCACAAGCGAGACTTTATAAAGGGGGATAAGACAAGGTGCCATGTTTATTGGTTACATGAGTTAGACATAGAAGTTTGGACACACCGTTCATACAAACGCACACAAATCATCATACACATCATTACATACAGGCATACACATACACAAAATAACCATTCCATCCACACATACACCAGATATAGTTACCAGCAATAGTTGCTCAATATCAGCCCAGGATGGCCAACCCAGGCTTATTGAGTAAATCATGATGATTTGAAGACAGCAGATTTGAAGATAACAGCTGGAGTGGGGTGAACAGATGCTCCAATGAAACAGCAGTAGATAAAGAGGCTCACCCAACTTGGCATTTTCAAAGTGTTCTTTTATAGGGATTGGCCTCCTTTGTTTCAGTGCTTTTGGGTTTTTCCATACCCAGCTTCTGTTTTTGCGGTTTTTCTTCTTTTGTCTTCAGCTTCTCAGTCTTGGAGTGTTCTTGCTGCCCATCTGGCAGGATGGGTGCATTCCTTCTCCTCATTATCTTCTTTGTGCCCTAGGCCTAAAAGGGATTCTTCAGCCATTCATTAATTAGTTTACTGACTGTTAACTTACATTTGGCTTCTTGTTGCTTACATCTTCTTTTCCTGTCTCTATGCCATTCTCTCACCATTCACCCTTTTATACACACTCATACACAAAGGCTATGCAGAGTTCATTCATTTATGTCAAGCGGAAGGATACAAAATGGAGTTTTTAAGTTGCTTACAGGACAAGACTAACATAGTTACATCTTACTACTATTACACTCTATGTTAACATCAGCTTTATTAGTTCAGTTCATGCTACAAAAAGATGGCTGGAGCAGTAGAGGGGCTTTGTTTGTTGAAGATCAGTCCAGAAGCCCCTCAGACCTCCAGTCAGGCACTCAGCAGCAGAGTACTAGGCAGGAAAACAAAGCAGGATCAGATGCAGTGAGGCAGCTGTGTGGGAGGGAAGAAGCAGAACAATGGTAGTAGCAGCAACAACAACAACAACAACAACAACAACAGTAGCCATACAGTTCAGCCACTCAGGGTGTACTTCAGGTGAAAGTGGAGGTGAAGGGGGGGGAGGGGTGGCCTGCCAAGGCAGCTGAGGCAGGCAAAGTACCTTTAGGCTCCAGCAATGATGGTGGGGGAGGGGCTCACAGGAAGAACAGGCTCTCTCCCCAGGCCGTCCCACAACCATAGCTTGGCAGCCGGCTGGGCAGCAGGCCAGAACAGGGATGCAAAAGGTGGGGTGCAGTGCAGTGCAGTGCAGTGGGCTCTCCCTAAGGGGGGGCAGCAATGTGCAGCACAAGATGCTCCACCCCATGGGAGAGGGGGCAGCAGCAGCAGCAGCCCAAGGCAGGAAGGGGTATAGCCAGCTTACTCCCAAAAGCTCTGAGACCAAGCCAGCAACTAGCAGTAGCCAGATGCAGGAAAGGGCCTGGCCATCTTCTCCCCAGAAGCTCCTGAGACTAAGCTTGCAGCAACAGCCTGGGACAGGAAGGGGCATAGCCAACTTCCTCCCAGAGGCACCTGCCCCCAAAACTCCTGAGAGCAAGCCCTAGTACCAGGGCAGCTTTTTATACTTCTGGAGCCAGCACAGGGGCTGGCCCCAGCCTCCAGCTCCCCCTGGCTGCAGATCTGGGAGGAGCTGAGCAGGGTCAGTTTGCCCCAGGTGGCACAATTTGCCCCATACCAAAGTACACGTTCAGGCACATGTGCTGAGGCAAAAATCTCCGGCACAAATTTGTGCCCCTTCTTTTGAGCTTCTGCAAGCTCACATGCATCACATGCCTGCATTTATGGATGTGCCCACAGGGGCTAAGGCAAGCAGCTCTGGGGTTCAGGAGGGCAATAATTCCCTTCAGGTCCCTGGACAGCCCCCAGGCTGGGGGAACCTGGGCTGGGGTGAGAGGAAGCCCCCCAGGGTGAGGGCTCCCCAGTGCCCCCATGCTGGGTTGCATGGGCAGGTGCCTGGCCAGATGGACTATGGATCTGGAACAGAAATTCCATAAACTGATTTGACCTAAATCAGTTAAGTCTGATATTACATCCAACTAGGTTTATCTTATACCACTTTGGGGCACTTTGAAAGTGGTTTATATGCACCAAACTTCTGTTCTGTTACAGGTTTAAAACAGTTTCAAATCAGTTAAACTGGTTTGTGTGTAACTTCTGTCCCTAGCACTGCCACCTGGATCAGACAGAGTCCTTTCCCCTTAAAACAATTCCCAATGTACGTGTCAACACCTTATTTTGGTTAAATTTAGTACCTTGCCTGCAATATTTCTAGCTTTTCCTTAAAACCATTGGATCTTGCTACACTTTTGTCTGTTATACTGAAGAGCTATCTTCTCATTGTGATAACATAACTTGATAGCTTCCATTTTATTAAGCTAAAGATTGATCTTTAATTATTAAGAATGCTTTCCATTTTTTAAATAATTTTGAGGCTCTTCTCTGAACTTACTGTGATTTATCAACATCTTTCTTGAAGTGTGGACACCAAACAAAAGTGGTAATATAACCTCCCTTTTGCTATTTAATAATCTCGTGCGAGAATCTCCAAAAGACAGCATTAACTCTCTTAATTACACGGTTGTTCCATGTCCAGCTGATCACCCGTCACTTGCCCCAGTTTTTTAAATTACTGTTTTTCAAGATCTAACATCCATCCAAAAAAAAGAAAAAAATTGACCAAAAAAAGTTTTTTGTGTGTGCTCTGTTTGCTAAGCAATTCCAATTACTCTGGATTACATGAATTATCCCTTACCTTAATTACCACTCCTCCAATGCCATCTGCAAGATTAATCATTTCATATTTTCTTCCAGATCATTAAAAAATATTAAATGGTATAGGAACAATAACAGATCTCTACGAACCTCATTATTCACTTCCTCATAGGGTGATGATTCTAGCTTTACAATTGTATTTTAAGACCTAACTTGAACAGTTTTAATTCCATTTAATATGTACTACGTTGATGTGTACTGCTGCTTTCTTTTAAAATCTGAGTTTCCTAGAGAAGCAAATAAAATTACTTACACAAGCCTAAATCAATTGTATTAGTGCAGATATCAAGTTGGTATTTTTTCCATAAGCCTATATCAGTAGTTGAATGATATCCTTTTTTTTTAATAAAAAAGCATTTAATGGCAAAATGTGGCTGCATCTGCTTTTCTATTATTTTTTCTAGGAGTATAGTCAGACTAAGGGACCCATGTTACTCAAGGGCATTTATCCCCTTTAAACACCCTAACAATTCTGGCTTTCTTTCATCCCCCTTGGTTCCCAAAACTGAGTAAATGACAGGAATAGATAAGGACCTAGGGTTTAAAATATATATATATATAGTAGTGGTGGAAATCACTTAAAATCATGTGGTTCATTCTCTTAAGCAAGGAAAACTACTGGTGCTCTACAGTCCTCCTGGATGTCCAAAATCCTCTATCTTTTGGCCTATAGCAGCAGGTTTCATATAGCTGTGGCCAGACTAAAAGTTCTCTCCAACAGGGTCTGGTTTCTTCCTTCCTTGGCAGGGATATGGCCCACCACTTTCTTCCCTTCCTCTACAGTCAGTGAAGCTCAGCTATTTCTGTTTTTCTCCCTCTTTTGATAGATAGGTTGGTTTAATTTATTTCTTTTTCTCAAAGGCTACTGAACTTTTTTCACTCCTGAATAGAGATTTCTGATCTCCTCTGTCTTGGAAGACCTCGGTTAAGTCTAGCCAGCTATCAATGTGTAAGGCCTATTTCTTGACTTTTCCTTACCTTTATCTGGAGGTGCAAGAGGAACCAAGATGGTATTACAGACAAAACATAAAAGTAAGTTCTTTCCCTGTAAACTTAACAGATCAGTTGTATATTTCTCCTTTTCTTCATTCTGCCTGTATTCTAGACTATTCTACAAAGACTCAATAATATAAGTAGGTGCCTAAATGTTCAGCTTGTCAAAATTGTATGTACATTTTAATTTTACAAGCCTATGCTATTTTTACTAAGTGAGTAGCAATGGAAGTACAAAGACAAAGAAAATGTGTTCCAGGTGCTCAAGTGAAGTCACTTTCAATACAACTGATTAAGAATGAAGAAACAAGAATTCCAGCAATAGAGTTGTTATAAAGATCTTTCCCCATCATTGTCCACAAAAGAAACCAAGGGCCATTACCATTACTATTTCTGGTAATGATACAATTACCATTTCTGAAGCCATAAATAGACATTGCCAAATGAAGTAGATCATTTGGGCTGGGATATATCCCAGCATAGTTGATCCACTACAGTGGGCAGATGGACACCAAGCATTGTCCTGCAGGAGCAGTAGGGGCCTCACCAAATGGGACACCCAGGACATGACTCTCTAAATGGGGAAATCTAGGGTTTCGCCACTTGCAAAGACATGCATCTAGTCAAATTTCCGTGCAAGTAGGAAGACCCAAGGTTTTCCCCATTTGTAAAAACACTAACCCCAGGGAATCTGACATGGATATGTCTCTGCTTATCTTTGCAGAGATCCTCCCCAAGTTGTGGCATGGCAGCACAATACACGCACCCAAGGAATACCCTGCTGAGGGATTCCTGGGGAGCATGTCTGCAAGGAAGGAACTCCGGGTTCCCTTATTTGCAAAGGTGCTCTTGGAGCCAGTGCACCCAGGAAATCCCACACTCGGGAGGTCCCAGGGCCATACAGGATTGGACCCTAAAGCCCCAGCCTGGGGCAGCTGGGCAGCAAGGGTACCCCTGGGTTCCTGCACTCTCCCCACAGAAAGGATACCAACATCTGCAACAAAATAGTGGGACAAAATTTTACCACCTTATTATGGCCACGCATTTTGGGCATTTGTAGCATGGCAAGTGCCACAAACGTGGAGTTCTGTTTGCTTGGCCTTTGTGCCACCATAGATTCATAGATTGTAAGGGGCTGGAAGGGACCTTGTAAGATCATCGGGTCCAGCCTCCTGCACCAAGCAGGAAAGACAACTGGGAGTCAGGTGACCCTGGCGAGGTGACCATCCAGTCTCCTCTTGAAGATTTCCAGAGTAGGTGATTGCATCACCTGTGGAGGAAGCTTATTCCACAGTCTGGACACTCTAACTGTGAAAAAGTTTTTTTCTAGTGTTAAGCCTGAAACTGCCTTCTAGGAATTTGTGGCCATTATTCCTGGTTTTCCCCAAGGGTGCCCTCATGAACAGTTGTTCGCCAAGCCCTTGATGTACTCCTCTGATATAGCAGTAAGCTTCTACCAACTCCCCTCTCAGCCTTCTCTTTTTTTAAGCTAAAAAGACCCAAGTTCCTCAAACTTTCCTCATATGGCTTGCCTTGCAGGCCTCTGATCATATGGGTGGCTCCTCTCTGGACTCTCTCAAGCTTTTCCACATCCTTCTTGAAGTGTGGCACCCAGAACTGGAGGCAGAACTCCTGCTGCGGCCTCACCAGTGCTGAGTAAAGCAGAAGAATCACTTCCTTGATTTCCGCCTGGAGATAAACTGCCCCACAGCCGGGATAGCTCCCCTCCCCTGTGGAAATCTCTTCCCCAGCATGACTCCAGGGCGTGGATCCCCTGGGCCAAGTTGCTCCCCATGGGTGTGGCCTCCCAGGCCACTGGCTCCCTTGGGCTGCTGCTCGCAGGTGGCCCTCTGCACCGTCACATGCACTGAGGCCTCTGCTTTCTGCTGCGGGTTGGAGGCCTGGGCTGCCTCATGAGGCACTGGGGCTCAATCCATCTCCCAGATCCTCCGTGCAGTATTGCCTGCACTGAGTTCCCTGGCCGGTTGCCAGGGATCACAGACCCAAGCCACTTCAGGCTGCTCCCAGGGTCTCGAGCTTCGTGCACTGAGGTCCCAGCCACTCGCCAAAGGGTTGCAGACCCAAGTGGTCTCGTACAGCTCCCAGGGTCTGTGCTTCATGCACTGACACCTCATTCCCTGCAGTGCAGCTGGGGACACGGCCACTTCCCACTTCCACTCACAAAGAGATGTCTTTGGGCTCTTCATGGTGCTTGTTCTGCCCACTGGCCAGCTCACACCAGCTCTTCTTAACCTGTCCTCTTCTCCATCCCTCCATGCTGGGCATGCAGCTCTTTTTATTAACTCCAGAGGCTATGCCCCAGAGTGTTGTCGGACCTGCAAGAAGCAGGTTAACTCCAGATCTGGTTGTTTCCTCTCTCTCTCCTCTGGCAAGCCCCTTCCCTGCATTACTTGACTGGTGGACGGGCTCCACCAATCATAATGAAGATTCTCAGAGTCCAGACTGCATCTGTAAGTCCGCCACACAGGTATACAGGTCATCCTCCTGAGTTTATTCAGAATTAATTGTTCATGTTAAGGACTGGGGTATACTTCTGAATACATGAAATATAGAATGAGTGCTATTTTTATCGTCTTGGAAATCATGGAATGTAATAACATTAATAAAACTTCCTCTGGTAGGAGGAATAAAAGTCTTAATTAAATGGTGGCAAATTTACATTTTCCCACAAGAAGTGTGTTATTTCCTGTTATATACATTCTGCATTTTGCATTTAATGGAACTTTTTTATATGTTAAAAGTGAAGTACTTTCATCCAGAAAAATGCTCCTGATGCTACTACAGACACAGCTTTTGACACCAAGGATGATGAGTGGTACACAATGTCAGTTCAAGATGAGAGGCTATAAAGTCAAACAGAAATTCTCTGAACATTAATTCCATGCCACTACAGAAGCACTTAAAAGCCCTGACTTTCCAGACAGATGACTAAGAGGTAAAGGTATGCCACTAATGTATTGCCAAGTTGCTAAAAGTAAAAAGTATAAATAACAAAGGCCTGCAGTTCTTACTTAGATCTGCCTGTCAATTGTTAAGGTTATACAGGGGAAAATCATGTGCTCTTTACTTCAGCAAGACACTCACTGAAGTCAATGGAAAGTTTCACTAAGTAAGAACTGTATTGGTAAGTAGTGCTTCACTTATAGTCATTCTTAAAGATGGAAAAATATACCAGATTTCTGGATTTATTGTATCCCAGTAAGTTCTATACAAATGGAGGAGTTTGAAGGTTTTATTTTACTCACAATGCCATCATTGTAAATTCAGCATGAGATTTACAGATCAAATCACGTGTTTGGAAGTTGCATCACTATTCACCAGAAATCAAGATCTTAGTAGAATAACCGCTGATAATGCTTTTAGTTGTTTTCTTTTATTTGTCCAGTGGTGATTGCAATGTGCTGTGCTTTTCCAAAAGGGTTCATTCCCTGTCCCTAAAAGCTCACAAACTAAAAATAAGCTACTACCTCTCGTTGGCTTCTTTCTGTGTTTGTGACAAACTGCTTCCCTACAGTGAGCAATGCTTGATCTTGCAAATACTTACTCACATGCTTAGTAACATTACAACACTCTTTCCTACTGGTGCTTCCCAGTATCTGTCCTTGCAGTTCATCCACAACACTTCCATGGCCCAACAGTTGAGAACCGCTGCTCTGTGCAACATGAGTACAGAAATAACAAAGGGTACTTTAAAAGTTTTGCTTAACATTATAATCACAAATTCATACTGCACTTCTCTATATCCCAATTGTAATAATTAAATCTATTAAATTGAGGTGACATGAAAATAAATTAAATCTAAAAGTGTAGATAATTATTTGCCTTTGGGAGAGATTTTAAATAAAATAAAGTTTATTTCAGTTAAACAGTGTGTTAAGACTACCTGCCTTCTTTAAATCAATGCAGCAGCTAGTCTCTAATTATTTTGATTAGGAACACAGCTAGCACTATTATTTAGAAGCCTCCCAACCTTCTTTTAAAGGTTAAACTTATTAAAAAAGAAAGAGAACTGTATGGATGCGCCAATTTTCTTTCACAAAGGGAACACTTTCTCTCTGTATTAAAAGGAATCTTATTTTGCTTTCACTAACACACCTTCTTGCTTTGTAAAGGGTAAGTTCATTCTTACAGACTACTGCTTTGTGTTCTTCCCCAAGTTCTATTTCAAGATAGCATCCCTACCTGGCTGCAAATGAGCTGATTTGACAGGAAAGCTAGTGTTAACAAAATTAGTGGTAATAAGATGCAATAGCAAAAATAAGGACAAATATAAAAAAGTGTGAGCTGTTAAGAAAAAAAAAACAAACCAAAAACAACCCATCAATTCATTTTGCTAGTCCATCAAGAAATTTCCTGGTCTAAATACTTGAAAAGGCTATGTGAACTAAAACATGCAAAATAACTCTATAGCTTGTTGCTTGCTATCACATGCAAAGCATCATTCTGCTAATTGTTAATCAGACCTCATACTGTTTTAACAAATTCTTCTACTATGGTTCTTCTGTCAATATTTAATTAATGGTTCCTGATATTATAACTATTCCCATTAACATCTGTTCACAGCAAACTCTGAATTCAGACATTTTGTAACTCAGTTTTGCTTTCCTTTGCATCCACACAAGTATTCAGAACACTGGACTTTCAGATCCATGGTAAATATCTTCTAACACAACAAGCAGTATACAAACAAAGCCCATTTTCAATTCTTCAACATTTGTGTGACAGTCTAAAATTCATAACATGTTGATTGTTTAATTATGTATGTGAATAAATAACATAGATTTTAAATTCTTGTATAGTTTTTGCAATAAACTTATGTACTTTTTCACTGAATATACTGGACTTAATAGTTTTTCATGGGTAAGAGATATACATAAAAAAGATATATTGAAGTAGAAACACTATTCCCTGATAATTTATGGCCATTATTCAATTAAAATGGGAATGCAAGTGATTTGCAATTTAGCCTTTCTAGTGTTCATCACAATTTTTAATATGCCTAATTCAATAGGCAAGGAAAAGTAAACTTTGTGCTGTGAGGAATATGTTAATTGACATTGGATTTGCTAGAATTCAGGGTGATAAAATGTTAATTTTAATTAAGTTTTACATAGTTTCTTTCAGTGTCTGCCTTTTAAAGTGCAATTACACAATATCTAACACCCAAAAAGTTCATATGTATATTTGCATACTGACCACATTAGTTCTCCACCATATTTTAGATCTTTAGGATTTTATTCATTATAATGCAAATTGGTTGGCAAGTCATCAGCTAAAAGCATCAGACATACTTCATTTAAAGCATATAAATGCAATTAATAGCACTTTATTCACTCAAAAGATAAGTGACTGCAATAAATCTTAAAGAATAATCATGGCTTGGTTCCATTAAAAGTTTAACAATTGACGGCCATATCTAGCAGATTCAGTGGTTATTTCTGTTCAACATAGAACTGGAATGTTTCATAAGAAGTAAGAGTAAATAATTATTACAGTTGATTTTTTTTTTTACTGGAGACATTGCTTTTGAATCATTTAAAAATTATTATAAATAGCATGTAGATCAGGAGATTCAAAGTTATGGCCCAGAGGCCAGATTCAACCAGATCTAAATCCCTATCAGATGGCTCATGGTGCTGCTTGTGGGTTTCAGACTGGACCCACATGCTGTGTGCACCAAATCAGCCCCATACATGTGCCTAAGGCCAGCATGCACCACCCATGCTGGACCAGCCCTGCATGCTGGACCAAGCATGTGGGCCAACCTGCAGGTCCAGTCAAGTCTATGGACCAGCCCCATGCTGTGTATTGAGCCTGCAGACTCCATGCTACTCATCCAACCTACAGGGCCTGATGAGTATAACAGCCTTCATGTGGGCCTTTCAACCATTCTGGCTTTGAGTGTCTGGTGCCTCAAGTTGGCCCTTCTTTCTCATTTAAGTCTAGCCAGCTACCACTGTGTGAGGCTTATTTGTTGACTTATCATCATTTTTGTCTGGAGGTGTAAGAGGAACCAAGATGGTATTACAGACAAAACATAAAAGTAAGTTCTTTCCCTGTAAACTTAACAAATCTGTTGTATATTTCTCCTTTTCTTCATTCTGCCTGTATTCTAGACTATTCTACAAAGACTCAATAATATAAGTAGGTGCCTAAATGTTCAGCTTGTCAAAATTGTATGTACATTTTAATTTTACAAGCCTATGCTATTTTTACTAAGTGAGTAGCAATGGAAGTACAAAGACAAAGAAAATGTGTTCCAGGTGCTCAAGTGAAGTCACTTTCAATACAACTGATTAAGAATGAAGAAACAAGAATTCCAGCAATAGAGTTGTTATAAAGATCTTTCCCCATCATTGTCCACAAAAGAAACCAAGGGCCATTACCATTACTATTTCTGGTAATGAAACAATTACCATTTCTGAAGCCATAAATAGACATTGCCAAATGAAGTAGATCATTTGGGCTGGGATATATCCCAGCATAGTTGATCCACTACAGTGGGCAGATGGACATCAAGCATTGTCCTGCAGGAGCAGTAGAGGCCTCACCAAATGGGACACTCTGCATGACTCTGCAAATAGGAAAATCAGTCCAAGATGTGTATCATACTTCATCAGTGGTAGATCTAAAAGTGGCATGACTGCACCCCACATTTGGACTAGAGTGTGCCACAGGAGCCTCTGGGGACTTTTTTAAAGTCCCAAAGCACATAAGAGTCCCTCTTTCCACCCCCACCCCCCAACTTGCTCTGCTGCTGTTTTCTCTGCTGTCCTAGGGGCATGGGAAGTTTCAAAGCTGCCCCTGCCCACTCTAGCCAGGCTGTGTGGAGGCTGACTTCAGCTGTTTTCCTACCCATCTCAGTACATTTTATACCGGGTTCTTAGTAGTGTTGCCAGCTCTTATGATTTAATTGTGAATAATTAACTCATGCAATGTTCAGCTCTGCCAATGGGGGAAAAGCCCTTCTGATTTGTTTATGTTCACAGTGCTCAGATTCCTGAAAAACTGCAACCAACCAGACTTACCTGTAGAAGCTCTCTCTAGTGTCTCCTACAAGAGTTTGCAGTTTGTATATAAGAAGCAGAGAGCTTTGCCCCGTAGGAGCTAGTAGCCCAAGCTAGGTTCTGTGGTCCCTTTTGTAATGCAGCTCATCCTCTGATTCTTCAGGGAAACAGGTGCCACCCAGATCAGGACCCAAAGCCCAGATAGTCCTAATGAGGTAAACAGGACCACTAATCCCCTGAGACCTCAGGCAACAGGCTCCACTTGCTCAAGCCTTTAAAAGTTAAACCTAGGCAGCAGTACTGTGTCTGGGCAAAGACTGAGGTGTTTGTTCCTGGTTGCCATGTGCTTCCGTGCTTTCCCTTATTAGATTTCCTGTTTTGACCCTTGGCTCCATTTCAATCCGGACTCCAGGCATATCCCAACTCTGGCACCTGATTTCAGCTCTGATCCTAACTGGGATCCCTGGAAACCCAGCTCCTGGACTTCCGGTCTGTCGGGTGATGGTTCCAGACTGCCCGTGCCCTGGCCCCTAACACCCTTCTATTCATTGATATGCACACTTTGTTTTGTTCCTTTTCAACTGGCCCCACATCTTTCCCCTCTCTTGGCTGCCTAGTGGGTCAGCTTCAAGAGGAGAGCTATAGAGGTATCACAAAGCCATCTTTCAACTCCCTCTTCAGCATAATAGAAGCCCTAGCAATGGGAATATATATATATTAGCTTAAATTATTGTTATTACAAATTTTAAATTATTCTTAATGTATAGATGCACCGAACCAGAATTCCACAGGTGCAAATAGGTTTACTTGTGTTCCATTGAAATAGGTGACTATATATTAGTGTTTAAAAAATAAGTTCCCAAGGTTTAATAATTTTTTAAACCCAGAAGAAACAATTATGGTCATCTAGACTTAGTTCCTGTGCACGGACTATAGAACTGCTTTTAATTTCTTCCTGTCTTAACTAGAATATACCTAGTGCTGTGATGGTAGGAAAACCTCCAAGCTTAATTTAAATATTGCCTGGAGCAGGAAGGGGCCACAACACATAGTAGCACCACCTTGGTGATTCTTGTGTACCTTGCTTGACTGGATCTTGTGCTCTCACCTCTCCTTTGCCTGCCATGTCTTGGATGTTTCTTGGAAGAAATGAATCATCCAGGGGCTACCCAAGATCCCAGGAAATCACTTACATCACCTTGGTACATCTCTCTCAGGTAGCCACAGCCCACGGTGCCTTAAGGGAGATGTGTTTGGACTCTCAAAGCACTGATAATTTTACAGATTATTCACAGCTTCTGACCTGCCCTACATCTATCCATGTCTCACAGGTGTTTCTGTTTGTTAATATCAGTGGAGGCTTGGTCCCAGTCTCCTCCCCAGTAATCCAAACATTAATGTCTTTATTTGTCTCCACTCCACTTGGGGCTATGGGCTTCTGACAACAGTTCATACCCCACCAGGGTTGTGGATTCACTGTCTCCTTTCAGTTTCTAATCCTCCTGGATTATGGGCCCCTGGTCTCTGTTCTGCTTAGGCTTCAGGTCCCTGACCCTGGATTCACTTATCTTAGGCGCTAAGCCTGTGACTACTGTCTGTCTCTCCTCCTCTCATTCCTGCCCTTTCAGGAAACACTGCAGTGTCTCTCTGGTACTCTGGGACCTCCTAATATCCCCTATCAGTCCCACCCAGTTTACCACAAGCAGCAAACCCCAAATGAAAGTCTATGTATGCCTTAACTAAACACACCCTCCCAACATAGACAAAATCTTATCAAAGAGGTATGCTGTCATAAAATCATAGAAAATTAGGGCTGAAAGGGAACTCCGGAGGTCATCTAGTCCAACCTGCTGCTCAAAGTGGAGCCAACATAATCCCAGCAGAAGCTCTGTCTAGCTGGGTCTTGAAAACCTCCAAGGACAGACATTCAACCACCTCTCTGGGTAACCTGTTCCAGTATTTTACTACCCTCCTAGTGACAAAATTCTTCCCAATATCTAAGCTAAATTTCCTTTGCTGAAACCTGAGACCATTGCTCCTTGTTTGGTCATCTGCCAACACTGAGAACAGTCTAGCTCCATCCTCTTTCAAACCTATTTAATAGCAGCCTAGTTGAAGGCTGCTATTAAATCCTCCCTGAGTCTTCTCTTCTCTAGATTAAATAAACCTAGTTTCCTCAGTCTTTCCTCATAAGTCATCTGCCACAGCCCCCTCATCATTGTTGTTGCCCTCTGCTGGACTCTCTCTAATTTGTCCACATCTTTTCTGTAGTGGAGGGCCCAAAACTGTACTCCAGATGTGGACTCACCAGTGCTGAATAGAGAGGAATAATTACTTCCCTTGACCTACTGGCAATATACCTACCAGTGCAGTCCAGTATGCCATTAGCCTTCTTGGCAACAAGGAAACACTGCTGGCTCATATTCAGTTTATTGTCCACTGTAAACCCCAGGTCCTCTTCTACAGAGCTGCTGCCCAGCCAGTCAGCCCCCAGCCTGTATTGATGTATTGGATTGTTCCATCCTTAGTGCAGGACTTTACAGTTGATATTCCTTTTGGCCCAATCCTCCAATTTGTCTAGGTCACTCTGAATCCTACCATACCCTTTAGCATTTCTACTACTCTCCCCAGCTTGGTGTCACCTGCAAACTTGCTGAGTGTGCACTCCATCCCATCTTCCAGGTTGTTAATGAAGATATTGAACAAAACCAGCCCCAGGACCGACCCCAGGGGCACTCCACTTGATACTGGTTACCAACTGGATATCCAGGCATTGATTACTGCTCTGGGCCTGGTGCTTCAGTTGGTTTTCTATCTACCTTAAAGTCCATTCATCCAGCCCATATTCTTTAGCTTGCCTGGGAGAATGCTCTGGGAGATCATATAAAACCCTTGCTAAAAATCAAGGTACACCACATCCATCAATCTCCCCGCACCCACAGAGCCAGTCATCTCACCACAGAAGGCAATCAGGTTAGTCAGGCATTACATGCCCCTGGTGAACCCATGCTGACTGTTCCTAATCACCTTCTTCTCCTCCAAGTGCTTAGAAAAGGATTCCTTGAGGATCTGCTCCATGATTTTTCCAGAGACTGAGGTAAGCTGATTGGTCTGTAGTTCCTTAGAACCTTTCCCTTTCTTAAATATTGGCACTATGTTTCTGTTTTTCCAATCAGGTAAGACTTCTCCTGATCACCATTTTTCAAAGATGATGGTCAGTGGCTCTGCAATCACATTAGCCAACTCCCTCAGCAGACTCAGGTGCATCCCATGTGGCCCCATGGACTTGTACATATCCAGCTTTTTTAAATTGTACCTAACCTGTTCTTTCACCACTGAAGGCTGCTCACCTCATCCCCACACTGTGCTGCCCAGTGCAGTAGCCTGGGAGCTGTCCTTACCTATGATGACTGAGGCAAAAAAGGCATTGAACACATCAGCTTTTTCTGCATCTTCTTTCACAAGTTTGCCTCCCCCGTTTAGTAAGGGACCCACCCTTTCCCTGATCCTCCTCTTGCTACTGACATACTTGTAGAAACAGTTCTTGTTACCCTTGACATCCCTTACTAGCTGAAACTCCAATTCTGCTTTGGCCTTCCAGACTTCATCCTGCATGCCCGAGCAATACTCTTATATTCTTCCCTAATTGTCACTTTAACTTTAGGACTCAGTACAGAGAGTCAAAAAGCCTGAGAACGAATTTATTCAGTCTTCTCAGGTTAGTGTAAACTGCATAGGTTGAACCAATAAGCAAGTGAACAGACATTCATTTTGATTCTGGAAATTCAGCCACATGCCAGGAGTGGCCCAAGCTAGAAGCTAGAGGGTGCTAGAGCATGCGTCCCTTCCTGGTTGGAGCAGACAGTTTGGGCTAAGATTTGCCCACCCAACCTCCAAACAATCCTGGAATGCTGGGGTATTGAGAGTTAACTTGAATCTGGTGGGGATCTAGGACAGAAATTAAATAAACCAATTTAATCTTAATACTACATCCATCCAGGTTTATCTTAAGCTAATTTCAGCTATTTCAAAAACAATTTATGTGCACTGACCTTCTGAGCTATGGACAGGAGTTACACATAAACCAATTTAAGTAATCAGAATCTGGTTTAAACCTGTAACAGAACAGAAGTCCAGTGTACATAAACTGCTTTCAAAATGGCTGAAACTAGCTTAAGATAAACCTGGTTGAATGTAGTATTAGACTTAACTGATTTGGGTCAAACTGGTTTATGAAACTTCTGTCCCAGACCCCTTCTTGGTTCACATTAAATCACAGTCCCTCAGCATCCCAGAATGCTCAGCTTTCCAGCCCTGCACTGAGCTGTGCTGTCTGCTCCAACAGAGAAGGTGGGGGTAGTGGCGGGGATGGAGGCAGGGATGCCCCCTTCTCCCCTCCAGGCAAACCCCAGCTGGGGTCTGGGACCAGGGAGGGGGCTTAAACTTTCCCTCCCACGAGTACAGACTTGCCCTGCCCTACTAAAAAGAAATACTCCTGGCTGTGACTGTGGACTACAAATCCTAGAGGCACCTGGAAGAAGTGATGAGCTACCCTGCAGAGTCCTGCTACTGTAATTCTGGACTGCAAATACCAGAGACCTCATGGGCAGCAGGAAGAGGAAACAAACACACAGCCCATGCTGCCTACATGCCATAGAGCCATGCTTTAGCATCCCCCCAGCTTTTGGCTTGAGCCACTGCAGGCATGTGGCTGTATTTCCTGATTCAAAAGTGAATGTCTTTCCAATTGTTTCTCAGTTTAATCTCTGCAGTTTAGAGTAACCTACAAAGACTGAATCAATTCAGCCTCAGGCTTTTTGACTGCCTGTACTTATCCCTATTGTGTTACAGATTTGAAGTCATTTCCAATCACTTATACCAGCTTATGTGTAATTTCTGTTACTATCCCAGCAGTCCACTCCAGGCAGTCATGAATCCTGACAGCAAACAAGCCTGGTACTCAGAGAAAGTGAAACTTCACAGGGTAGACACCTGGACTTTTCTCTGTTGGTCTCTCCCAAGACTCTGTTCTCTTACCCAGATTCTTCAGCAAGCATTCTCTTTCCTTGCATGAAGGCTCTGCAAGTCTTCCTCCCAGCACCTCTCCCCCCACCATCTTTCTCCAGACTCCACCACCTCACCCTCTTCCTCCCTTTCTCTTATCTGACTCTTCTCATTAGCCCCTGCACCTGATGACTCACTGGTCTCAGGTTTCAATCTTTCTTGGTGCAAGAGGATTACCTGCCTCTTCCTCCCAAGGCTCCCTACTCTTGGGCTGGAAGCTCTCATCTTAATTGTCTGTTTACCTGCAGACCTGCTCTCCTGAGGAATAAGCTTGGTCTGTGTGACAGGAGTCTCTGTCTTCCTGTTATAGTGCCATTAAAGAAGAATCCTCCAAAACCCTTGAAAAGTTGTTCTCACTGTTTTAATTTGCTGTTAAAAATGTGTGTGAATTTGTCTAGATTTAACTTCCAGCCACTGAATGCAGTTATACCTTTGTCTGGTGCATTGAAGAGCCCTCTATCACATTTCTATTCCCCATGTGGGTACTTCTGATCAAATTACCTTATAAAGTTCTCTTTAATAAGCTAAGCAGATTAAACCCCTGGAGTCTCTCACTGTAAGGCATGTTTTCCAATCCTTTAATCATTTTAGTGCTTCTTCACTGAAGCTTCTGTAATTTATCAACATGCTTCCTGAGCTGTGGACACCAGAACTAGACACAATATTCAATAGTGCTTCCACCTGTGCCAAAAACAGTGATAGGATAATAGTGATAGGATAATCTCCCTACTTACACTCATTATACTCCTATTTATTCAACTAATGATTACATTAGCCCCTTGGTCACAGCAGTGCACTGGAACCTCTTGTATGCTGATTATCTATTGTGAACTTCCAACTCCTTTAGGGTCACTGCTTACCAGGATAATTTGCCTGTAAGTATGCCTATGTTCTGTGCTTCTAGATGTACAATTTTACATCTGGTTCTGTTAAAATACATATAATTTATTAACTGGCTTACCATAGACTGTATCCCTTGATTTAAAAAAGTGAAATAGCGTAGGGGTAAGAAATGACCAAAGCTTCATTGAACATAGGCACTTCCTTGCAGCCCTGAGTCAGGTGCCTAAACTTCAGAGTCTCGGGATTTCAGACCCACCCAAGGCCTTAGTGCTTCCTACTGGTCTATGTCGGTAATGCTCAACCACTTGCGGCACTCCCCACTAGTCTAGAAATTTAGCAGTGAAGGAATGGAGGCAATAAACACTGCCATTGCTCCCCCACCACCAAATTTTCAAAACCCATGGTCAAATGACATGGCCCCCATTCTGGATTAGGCCAGCACAGTCTGGCATGCACAGGGCCAAAGTTATTCCAGCAGAAGGTGCAGACAGGGCCAGATTGGTATGTCTAATCTGACACATGGGGTCAGATCCTGATTCAGCATGCTGGACTGGGGCAATGTAATGGGTCATTCCCACATGTTAACCCCATGTCCACTGTAAGGCTTTTGCCCTATAGCCCACATAACTAGGTCAGCCACATTTAACTCAGTAAACAGAGTCAGCTGGGCCTAGTCTCTTTCCTCTGATTGGTTCTGGGGCTGCTTATAAGGAACTTCTCAAGTATCTGTGTCCTGCTGCACAGCCTACTGGTCTCAGTCCTTGCACAGCTCCTGTCCCCATAAATCTTCCAGCTTCCTGACTCCTGGTTAACCCTCTGGCTCAGTATTCAAACTTTGGGTTGACCTTGCCTACCTTCTTGACCTCTCATTCCTGGTTAGTTCTTTAGTTCAATTTCAGACTCTGGGCTTGGCCCCACCCCTTGTTTGGAACTCAGGATGCCCTCAACTGTTCCCAACCTACAGTTCATCCCTGCAATCCCACTGGTCCTCATTCTTGGCTCTACCTACTAGACATGATGTCCTTGAGAATCCCACACCACCCATCTGGCCAGGGAGTTGGGCACCACTGCTCTAGGCACCCTCCCACTGAGTGTGCTGACTGTATGGAACCAATTCTGAGGCTCTAGCTCTCCCATTGCACTTTATAGGGAGTCTCTGAGCCAAACACAGGGTATGTAATTTGGTCCAAGAGCCCAGCAACTAAAACATAGCTATGGTAGTGGCTGAATGTGGGTCCTTATGATCTTTAATGGAAATATTTTGTGATGCCAATCAAATGACTCACAGTAGTCTATTCTAAGAACACTACTGCCTTTACCAATGAAACTCATATTACCATCAAAACCAAGTTAGTGTAATAAATGTATTTTCCATAAGCACTCATTGATTTGTTTTAATTGTAACTTTAAAATTCTTTATTAATTAGCTGTATGTCAGTTTATCCATTATTTTGTTTGAGACTGATGTCAAACTGACAGGCCTACCAGGTCCATCACTTTTATACTTTTTAAGTATTGGAATAATCTTAGTTGTCTTTCATGCTTGTAGAATTTACCCAGTGTTCTGAGTTTTAAAGTCCAAAATATTTTGAAACTAAATTTAACATTCAAAGCTCTAACTTTCATTTTTATTATTTTATGTGTTTATAGTTCTTTTCCCCAATGTTATAGTAAAAAATATGGCCCAAACTGATTCCACTGTAGTCAATAATAAAATATTGATAAGGATACAGGAAAAGCCCCTTAGTCTGAATTGCAAACTATTCACAAGGATTGTTCCTTCATCTTCTGAATAGCAGGCAGCTTTGTGGTGAGTAAACACGCTTACAGTGAACAACAGCATACAGAATGTTAGAAAGAATAATAAAGTATTTCCTAGCCAATGAAATTACAGGAAGAATTTTTGTAAGAAAGATATAATTACTCATACTGGAAATCAGCCAAACCCCCAGGTTAATGGGATTTTGAAAAGTATTCTGCAAGTGTTAATAACCAAAAAGGGCCTAGACAATGGTTTTACAAATCATCTAAAAATATTCTTTCCATTAGTAAGTATCTTACAAATAGTTCAGAACTGACCTGGAGTGAAAAATGACTAAATGGCAAACATCACTTCTGGTAGCACATATCTGTTCTGCTGTTCTCTTCTTCAATACATCACCTTCATAACATCAGCCTGAGTCTTTTTACATCAGAGGGAAAGATCACAATCTGAATGGCATATCAGCATATTACTGATTTAACTAAAGCATTTACAAAATAGGGCAGGCATATGGAATATGATCCAAAAAAAAATCAAACCATTTTCCCTTTTGCCACTTTAAGATCCAGAAATGTATTTGCTACTCCTGATATTCAAGAGACATAGAAAAATTTACTTCTGCACAGCTACATAATAAAGTATTTTAAAAAGAAGAAGCTAAATTATCTTGGTTTAACTCTGAATACAGCATTCCGTTTTGGCACTCTAGCCAGCTTAGTCATAGGAAACATAGAAAAACAAGGATGGAATCAAAGCTGTGTGAAGTTTCAGTCACTGATTCGATTCAGCAGAGATTCAGCCCAATTCGGTGGCCAAGTCTCTGAATCCAAATCAAATTAGGAGACCCTTTAATCTCTCTGAATTGAATCAGAACCCTCCAAAGCAATTTGGAGAGATTCAGAAAGATTTGATGATTCGGACGTAGACACAGCTTTAAATGTTTTTCCTGCATACCTCAGGGTACCAGGTGGCTCATGAATGCTGAGATGGTGGGGCGGATGAAGCACCCCACAGCAGTGTGGAAAACAGTCCCCAGCGCGCTAGACAGCAGACTTGGAAAAAGACCAGAAACACTTCTGGTCCACTCCTGGGTCTGCGGGGGAGCACATGGGGAGGGGCGTGCCTTCCTAGCTCCATGACTGGTGCCTCCTGGGTCTGGGGGAGCACCAGGGGTTTCCCCATGGCTGATCACTGAGCTGGGAGGATGCAGGAGGGGGGCTGTTCTATAGGAGTGAATCAGGACAGTGAACCAATCAACAGTTTGAATCATTGTCCCCAATTTGGGCCAAATCTGAATCCAAATCAAATCCAGCGCATTTCACACACCCCTATCTGGAATGGTCATTTAATGCAAACCCCTGCTCAAGGCAAGATCATCCCTATCTAATTACACTATAGGAGAGTTTTTTCTAATCTATTCTTAAAACTATACAAATAAATCCATGGGTGACTGGTGCCTTTTGAGTTGGGGGGGGGCACATGCCCCTCTGCCCCAACACCAGTGAATGACTGGGGGGGAATCCACCAGTGGCCAAAATCACTGGCCGGGGTAGGGATCCCCTGGCAGTCGATGCCACTGACTGGGGGGCAGTCCCCCAGCGCCCAACTTAACTAGCCTGGGGGGGAACGGGGGGGGTCTCCCACAGCTGATCTCATTCACTTCCAGAAGCAGTGCCACCACTTTTGCTGCAGCCCCACTCCCCAGTCAGCACGCACCTGGGGGGCACTGGTGCTCTCGCCTGCCCCTCAACCACCAGCTAACCAGGGAGCATCACACCCCCTATGCATCACCACTGAATAAATCTGTTGCAGAACCACCCACCCATTGCCGAGACACACCAGGAAGACCCTAACCTGTGTCAAGTAAAAAGGGAGAAAAAGGGTTCTGTTAATATCCTGCTACTGCAAGGATAGAAAGCAGTTTTTCAAATACATTCAGAAGATTCAAGGAACAGAACCATGCTCCCAGTACAGAGGAAGGCAAAAAGCCCCTCAGTCCATGCTGGTCTGACTGTTAGGTAAAATTCCTTCCTGGTTCCCATATGTTGTGATCAGTCTTACCTTGGGTGAGGGTGGGAGAAAAGGAAGGAACATAAAGGGTTTTTTAGTCTGAGTAGGAGCATTGGCAAACCCCAGTCAAAATCCTCAGGCTTGGCTGCAACCAAGACCCAATGCTTCCAAGGCAAGCAAAAAAAGTAAAAATAAAAAAGCAAGCATGACACCTGTAGCAACAGAAGGGGAAAAATTCCTTCCTGGTCCCATGTGGCAACCAGAAAAGCCCAGAAGCATAGAAAAACTTAAAACCTTCTGCAATCTATGGACCACAAACACAAGTCCACACATCATACACCCTAACTGGAGAGCCAGAATTCCCCTTCCAGGCATTTTATCCCCTTCATAAATTTAAATAAACCAGCTCTTTCTTTTGTAATAAGCCAGTTGTGAAGCTCTGCTGCATTTTCCTGATGCTGAACATGGTACTCTCCAATATCCACATGCTCTGGGCTGCAGCAGTCTTTTTCTGATCTCTCAGTGATATGTATGGTTGTGGGGGTGAAGGGGGAGGAGTGCCCCAGGCTTCTAAATATTGCTTTTTAAAATACAATAATATAATCAGAGGCAATGCATAGGGAGTGCATGGGGGTGCACATGAACCCCCTGAGAGCACCAGTGCACCCTCTGACTGGCTGCGCTCGCTGCTTAGGTGACAGATGGGGGGGCAGGCAGGAATGCTGGTGCCCCCTGTGCAAGCACCAGCCAGGGAGTGGAGCTGCCACAGCAATTGATCATGGGGGACCCCCCCACTTGGCAGCTGACTGGTCACTGGGACAGCATGACTAAGGTGGCACCAGACACCCATGGATAGAATCCCAGCACTGCTGCTCCTAAATAATACTTAACCAATGCTTATCCAAACTCTTCTTGAAAACTTCCAAGGAAGGAGAATCCACAGCTTTCTTAGGCAGTCTCTTCCACATCCTCACTGTTCTAACACACTGAAGATGATTTTCCTGATATCCAGTCTAAACCTATTTTGTTGCAATTTCAAGACATTGCTAAATATCCTGCTTTCCACAGTGAGAGAAAAGGTGCTCTCCCTCCTCTTTATGAAGACTATAAACATGCCCCCTCTTAATTGCCTTTTCCACAAACTGAACATGCCTATTTCTTTCAACTTTTCTGCATGCGGTTTGCCTTCCAAGCCCTTTACTATTTTAGGGTATGAATACATATTCATTTCTAACAGTGGAAAGTCTTGAGAAATTTCCACCATTAGAAATGAATGCTTATTCAGGCAAGGAGTCTTTTCTCACCACTTTGCTCCCCTGTGTAGACTGAACCAGAAGGAGAGGAAACAGGCAATATCTCTTGCCCCTTCCCCAGACTTGAGACACCCTGGTCTGGGGAAGGCTGTGGAGCATTGCCCAGGTGCTGCCTATCCTCCCACTCCTACCTCCACCTTCGCCAGATCACAATCTCCTAGTCTGGGGATATTGCTGCTCAACACCTCCTGATTACAAAGGGGTTAAGAGGAAGTGTACAAGCATTTATTCTTGTGACAGAAACTCTCTTATAGGGGAGACCTTCCATTGCCAACCTGGAAGATTTTTCTGACAGAGGGGGCAGATTTCCTCCGGAAGAAACTGAATAAATGCTTGTCCACTCCTAGTTTCTACCAAGAGAGCAGTGATTTTCCCAATAAGAATGTAATATCTGTACATAGGTTATGTCACTTGCCTTTGGACCCTCTCTAACTTCTCCACATCCTTTTAAAAAAAATCCTCCTTCCATTTTCATCTGTCACAGCTGTCTCTATACCATAGCGACCTACAAGGACAAAGAAAGAGAAGAGGTTATTTACGAGACCCTTTCTAAAACTGACTACATTGTCCTCCAGGTTCATCAGTGGAGGCAGTGATGTACGACAAGATTATAATACAAGTTCCTTCAAAATGGATTGCTATCTCCAACAACAAGACAAACTGACATAACACTCTTCTCTCCAAACTAAAACCCAGCAACCTAGTCCCTTTCACCCTTTCCCCCACAATCCTTCACTCTACCAAAAAAATCAATCAAGTCTATGCATTTCCCTGCACCCACTCTATCATTTCTGGTACTTCAGACCCTCCCACCCTAGAAAGATCAATGCTAAGTAGTATGAAAAGCAGAAAGGTTTCCTACTATCTTAGTGAACCCATAATTTGTGCCTTCAGTCTCTGCTGAGGTAAAATATTGGCAATTTCCTCAAAGTGTTTTCAATTTCCATCTCTGACAGAAAAAATTTCCTTTTATTCAGGAGATCAGAGAAACCCCACAAGACAGTCATAATCAAACCTAGCACATTTTCTGTTGGTGAAACAAATCACAAGGAAAGTCTTGTAGATACACCGATGGCCATGGGCAACCTGTAAAGTTATATTTTCTCACTGTAATTATAAAACTTCAAGGACTATGCATAGGTGAAAAGGACAATGTGTTCCTGTCTGCTCCTTCTGATATCCAGCATCTTTATGAAGATATTTGACTTTGTGTGAGGTGAAATGAGCGCACACCCTCAATACTTTCCTCATTTGCATACCATTTCCAGGGAAAAAAGCTGTCGGTCATTTTAAAGTGAGTCTTCTGAGATAGTGGCAGTCAATAATGCAAATTGAGGTTTCCACATACTTTTCTTCCATGACCTGTTCATCTTTTTTATCACCCAGTTATCAAGACTGGTTTTTTAAAATGAGTTTTCCTATGGTTTTTGACAAAAATGAAAGCCCATAAGTTTAAGGAGGGGGGAAAGAAATGCACAGAGGGCAAGATTCTTAGGCAACCTAGTATGTTAATGACAGATTTAAAAAATCTTTATAACTGGAGATCTTTGAGTTGATATATGACCTTGCAAAAGAGCAGTATATTACAGTTCTCCCATTGGCAGCTTCAAAGAAGTCATCAATAACTGCTTGGCAGTTAACACAAAGGAGTTAGCAGAGAGGGCAAATAACATGTTCTTACAGCCAGTGAAACATTAGAGAGCATTTGCAAGCTTGTGCCAGGAATGCATATTCAGTGGTGAACCAATTAACCTAATAAAAGATAATTGAATAAGAGATTAAAATCACTGTATTAAACTAAAAGACTAATCAGTTTCTTTGCCGTTACTTCTGTATTGGATTTGTTACATTGTCACAGTATATGTAGCATAAAGTACAGTAGTCTCCACTTAAATGGGACGCATTTAATTGGGGAATCTGCTTAATTGGGACGTCTCCCAGGGAACCAATTTGGCTGAAAGACAATGTGTTCTGCTTAATCAGGGATATTATTGCCTCCTTTTTCTCACATTAAAATCAAAAGCAAAACTCCCATTGATATCAGTGATAGTAGGGGCACACCCCTTCTGGTGATGCATTTGACTAATATGGTATTACATATAGAGAAGTTGAGAAATCAAGATAGAAACAAAACATGCAGACTCAAGAAACGTGAAACCAATGACTATCTTATTTCTTCTACTTCATTCATCTTCTTCTTCAGGGGCAAAATCCAAGGAAGACTAGATATGCCTAAATGATAGGCAGTGCAGGCACCTGGCCCCTGGAATGGAATTCAGAACCCTGTGTTAGGTGCCTAGACTTTCTACATGGTGCAGTGGGGAAAAGAAGTCACCTCAAAATGGGATCCAAAGCAGCCAATAGGCCAAGCCTCTTGATTAGCTGCTAGGAGCATCACCAGCTGGGGCCCTGGGTCTACAGGCAAGTCAATGGATAGCCAATGCAAGGAGTAATGGTTCAGCTTCAGGAGGAAGGCTGGAAAGAGGTCTAGTTCATATCTGACCTGTGGCCTGCTGGTTAGAGCACTTGTTAGAAAGGCAGAGTCATGTGGGGAGGAGAGGCAAAACCTTAGTCCTATGTTGTCTGGGGACAGGATTGTTAATTGTATCTAAGACTCAAAAATAGCAGTTCTAGGGCTGGGAAATTGCCAGTTGGGTGCCCAAAGTGTTTTCTACCCAAGTCTCTTCAGGGGTTTAATCCAGAGCAAGCCTACTCCTCACGATGCTGCTTTATTTCAAAACAGATGGTAGAGAATGAGTGGCCATTGCTTCCTCTGCTGTTCACTCACCCATAAAGTTAGAAGGCCCAAGTTCAGATTCATTTATTCTACCTGAATGAAATAAAACCTGCTCCTCCCTCTTCCAAGGACAATGCCATAGCCATAAAGCTATAAGTAATTGTGGGGGAAATGGGAAATAGACTTCACCCCTCTAGTTGAATTCATCATTAAATACAAAAGAAATATTGGAATCAGAACAACACTGTGATACAGGCATGTTTACTCTCTCTGACACAATGCCTCTTGAATTCTTTTCTGTACAGCTGCATGAATTCAACAGGAGGTCTGCAGATTGCCCCCACCGGGATAGACTTTAGCCTTATGGCTAGATTACTCCCTCAGGAAACGTGCATTTAAATTCCACCAGGTGGAGGAAGGATCTGAGCCCCACTCTTCTGAGGGAGTCCCATTATATAAGGCTATTATATAAAATGAATTTAGCACTACAATTCCCCCACCAACATTTTAAAAGAAAGTAGCAACTTGGAATGCATTTTGTGAGGAATCTAGCCCTGTCAGTGTGCACTCCCCATGCTCTGAAAATGCCTACCAGATTGAGTCCCTCTGGGGACTTAGGTGTGACAGCATACAGTATCTGGTTCCTGATCAGTTTTAGGCTTGTATTAAACCCTGAGCTCCTCTGCCCTGTCAGTACTGAGTAACTTCTAGATATACTCATAGCCTCAATTCTAGGAGCCTGGGGTACTTTAACATCCAACAGGAAATCACCTAAAGTGACTCTAGGATTAAGCAGAAATTAAGTGTACATTTCTAGGATCATAGTTTTTGCTTGATGCCAGTACCTCCTAACTGTGCTCTTTATTTTACTTTTCTTTTTCCTTAGGGACCAGTTTCTAATCTCAGACCTGTGCATAATCTTAGTACTTCCCTTTACTTCAATAGAACTAATCCAGATATATGTAGCAGCAACTGTAGAAAGAATCTAGCCCTTAGGACAGTCATTTACTTAAGATGATAGGCTGTCAACAGGAGTTACCCTAAAGTGCTCAAATGTTATGGTTAAAAGGCCAATAAACCGCCAGAGACCCGGTTTCCAGGATTCTTCTGTGTACCAATAAACTAATAATTGTATTGTTTCATTGTTTATGTCTCAACTGTCATACATCCAGAGTAGCTTACTTCATGATTGGGTTATTTCATTATTGGGAGATAAACTACTTGACAGAAACATGGGATAGTCTATTCAAATCTATATATTTTTTCAAATATGTACATATTTTTTTCAAATATGTACACTGAGCAGATATTAGATATCTGTGCTAAATCACAGTTTATTATTGACAGAGGAAGAACTCCTGAAGAAATTCTGAATCAGTCTCTTGGCAGAATATTTGGGGCATTATTCTTCTGTATTTCATATCAGTATGGTGCCCTTGAACTTTACATCAGCTGAAGCAAGTGATGAAAGACTAAAATAACAGAGATGAGAATCAAGGCTCATGTATCAAACTGCAGTAGCTGTCTTTGGGCCACATGTGTTTTTGTATAATTTAATTGACTTCAGTGTTTCCAGGAACTTGCCTTTATGTATCTAGTTTACTACTCATCACATACGGGATACAATGAAGGGGCAGTCAGTCCAATGCTGAACATTTTTCAGAATCTTAGACAAAACACTGTATTTTCTCATGTACAACATACCTCAACATGCCCCAGAAAATTATGGAGCAGTTTATCAAGAAATGTACTTCTAAGTACCTAGATGAGAACAAGGTATTCTGAAACAGCAAACATGGGTTCATCAAGAACAAGCCATACCTGCCCAACCTGATTTCCTTCTATGACAACATAAAGGACTTTATTAAATGGAAAGAACACAGTGGACACTTGCAAGGCTTCTGACACAGTGTCCCATGACATTCTCATTTGTGTGCTAAGGAAATATTATCTAGATCAGGGGTGGGCAATTATTTGCGCTGAGGGGCCACTTAGGGAGTTTTGGTGATCTCTCAGGGACCATGTCAGCACCCCTGATCTAGATGAAAGTACTTCAAGGTAGATATATAGCTGCTTGGATTGTTGTGCTGAAAGAATTACCATCAATGGCTCAAAATCTAACTTGTATAATGATTTAGATGAGATTCAGAGTATGCTAAGAAAATTTGCAGATTATATTAAATTGCCTGGAGTTGCAGACTCTGGAAAATAAAGTTAGGATTCAGAATAATCTTGATAGGATCCAGAGAAATGGTCTGAAAGTTATAGAATGACACTCAACAAGGACAAGTGCAAAGTCCTCCACTTAGAAAGAAACAAACACATATGCCAAGTGGGGAATGACTGGCTAAGCAATAGTACAGTAGAAAGGGACCTGGAGATTATAATACACTATAACATGAATGAGTCAACAGTGTTCTATTGTTGCAAAAAAAAAAACCCCAAAAGCATACTGGTCTGTACTAAAAGTCCAGTTGCAATGCTAAGTTGTATTAATAGATCAGTCTTTGAGATGTCACCCTGCCCTGCCTTTTGCCTGACTTTAGAATAATGTAGATAACTATCTGTCTCAACTCAAAGTGATTCTTCTGCTTCAGCACTGATGGGACCTCACATGGAATACTTTGTCTGGTTTAGGTGCAGCAATTCAAGGACAGGGACAAATTGGAGAGAGTCCAGCCAAAAACAACAAAAAATATTAGAAGTTTAAGAAACATGACTTAGAAGGATAGGTTGGAAGAAATTAGTCTATAGTCTAGAGAAAGGAAGACTGTGTGAGGGATTTGATAACATCTTTTAAATACCTAAAGGGTGGTTATAAAGAGGATGGTGAGAAATAATTCTCTGTGGCCTCAGGGAACAGGAAAAGGAGTAATGATCTTAAACTGCAACAAGAAAAATTAATTGAGATATTAGGAAGAACTTTCTTACTTTGAGGGTGGTTAGGCATTGGAACAGACTACTGAGAGAGATTGTAAAATATCCATCCTTGGAAAATTTTAAGAGCAGTTTAGACAAACATAGTTTGTCTGGAATGCATTAGACAGGATAATCCTGACTTGAGCAATGGGCTAATCTAGGTAACCTCCTAAAGTCCCTTCTAGCCCTACATTTTATGACCATGATTTCTATGAAACCCCCTTTCATACTGATGCTGATATAATCTACTATATTATAGAAAAATGACCTATTTTTAATTCCTAAATTGTTGCATTCAGTACTCCACCATTCACTCCCCCATCCCGTTTGTTCTCCCACCTCCCCTTTTGTTCCCCCATCCCCCATTCATTCCCCCCATCCTCCTTTCGTTCCCTCCATCCCTGTTCATTCCCCTCACCCCCTGTTCATTCCCCCAGCTCCCCGCTTGCTGTCCCAGCTCCACTCCCCTCCCATGCACATACACTCAGCAGCAGTAGCAGAGAAGGAGCAAGAGGCTGGAGACAGCAGAGGAATGCTCCAGCTCATTTGTCTCCAGCCTCCTTCTTGTCTCCAGCACCCTGCTCATTCTCCTGCCTGCCTCCAGGTTTGGGAGTCTGGAGATCAGCAGGGGGATGAGCAGGAGGCTGGAGATGAGTACCTGGTGAGGAGCTGGAGACCTTCCCCTGCTCATTCTCCAGCCTCCTGCTTCTTCCCCTGCTCATCTCCAGCCTCCTGAGGCTGGAGACAAGCAAGAGAAGGAGCAGGGGGCTGGAGACAAGAAGGAGGCTAGAGACAAGTCTCTGGAAATGAGCTTGAGACTTCTCCTGCTGTCTCCAGCCTCCTGCTCCTTCTTGGCTACTGTCAATGAGTGCAAGGGGCTGGGAAAGCAAGTGGGGCACAGGAGAAAGGCAAGCATGCAGGAAAGCCCCAAGCAGTGAGCGGCATTTCTGGAGCAAGTGCTCCCTGATGATTGGCCCCCTGGAAGGAAAAGGCAAGTACTTCTGCCTCAGAAAGGAGCAACCAGGGGGAGCTTCTGGTGTCACTGGAGTCAGGATGCCAGGACAGTTCTCCAGCCAGCACCTGCTAGATAAAAGGGACAGAGTGGAGGCCTTCAGCAAAAAGGAAGGTGATTGGAGGATCACCACTACAGGAAGCACAGACAGTGAGGTTACAGGGCTGCATCCAGGAAGCAGAAGGGAGCCACCAGAGAAGTGGCAATGGGAAGGTACTGTGAGGGCTTTGTCACTCCTCCGAGGGACTGCCTGTGGATCCCTTGAGGGGTTTGGGGGCAGACTGCTTGATATGGTTGGTATTATGCTATTTTCTTTCCTTTCATGCTTTTTTGTTTTCCATTTTGTACCTATCGACTGCATCACCAGGGTGCCAGATTTCTCAGTAAAGGGCTTAGGACAATACAGACAGATCTGTCCTGTTTTGTCGGGGTGGGGGTGGCAGGACTTGTGTAGGAAGGGACCCTTGGGGTAGAAAACATTAGAGGCCTGAAGACTCACAACCCAGGACTGTGGGCTGGGTATAGAAACTGTGTGAGCTTTTTCTGTTTGTTTCCTTTTTCTTTGTTCTGAGTACTTTTTGTTCCTTTATGGTGATGGACATTTAAGCAGGGACTAATGGGCCTCATGACAGGCACTCCCCAAGCATTATAACACAGGTGGTTGATATTTTTTCTGCCATCAAGAGTAGACAGAACCCAAGCCAAACAACCACTAGTGGTGGTAATGGAGTGGTGCAGGGGAGGAAGGAGCCTACCAACAGACCCCTCACCCCATTGCATAGAACTGGCATAGCTCTTCACATATGACAAGATCCTCCCCAGTTTTGAGAACATGAAGTTGTGGCAGGCAAGAACCACTAAGGCAGAAGTCAGTTGGGAGGGAGTGCCAGCATCTGCTGAATAAGATCTGATGTAAAGTAAAACACTGAACAGATGTGGGCACAGGCTATGCACTACATACCCCCGACAATTACCTCAATGCTTGTGGTCTTTGCTTGTGAGAGGACACTAATGCTTGTGTATTTATATTCCCACTGGATTCAAAGGGTCTTCCACATGCAGCATTGATGTTACTTCTCCAGTAACTTGAGGTGTGCCCTGTACATTGTCCCTATCTCAGCTCCTGACACTAAGGTGATAATCACAATTGCTTGAAAAAGCATGATCTTGGTTTCAGATCTAATGTCGTGATCTTTGAACACCAGTTTCCTCTGGCACCTTGTGATGGGATGGGGTCCCCAAGGGTGGGGGTGTTACCCCTAGGGCCCCTCAACCATGCCAATTTGGCCTGATGGGCACCCTCTATTCTCATTTGCCACATCTTGATGTAATTATAATAAATAGGGAGGCTGCCTGATGGGCTATATGCGTGGCTCCAAACTGCCCCTTTACCATGCCCCAAGCCTCTCAGGTGGTATTCCCACAGCATCCCTCCGAGGCCTTGGTCTCGCTCCACACCCATGCTAGCACCAGGGCCTGTGCACCCCGAACACTGCGCCCTCGCTGGCACCGGGGTCCCCACACTGTAGTGGGCCCCCAATGAGGTCTCCTCCTTCCCCAGTAGTCTCAGCCAAATCCACCAGTGTTATAAACAAAAGTCAGAAATGCAAGCCCCTAGACTGTACCATAACTCAAACTGCAAAAGGTGTGCTCTGCCCCTTAACATTACCAGGAGCAGAACTTACAGTCAGGCCTCTTCCCTTCACTTCCTCTAGGAGGGCTCCTTCCCCCTTGGCTGCTGACAGAGAACAGTCTTCCCTACTTCCAGCCTGGGATTTATATGGACCCAGGGCCCTGCCTCTTCTGGTCAGCTGGCCAGGTGCAGGTGCAGGTGCCGGCTAATTTGCTTGCTAACCTATTGCCCTGGTAGCCTGCACCTGGGCTTCTGTCTGTCTCTTTGGTCTCTCCCCAGGCAGTTTCTGCTCTTGTAAGAGCAGGCACCTTAGTGCTCTGTGACACACCTGAAGGCTACACTTGCACATTTGAGATAATGTCACATCTCTTCATTGATGTCAGCCTTCTGTGAGAGATTTCCCAAGGTATGGGAAATAATGTTCTCCAGAGTCTCACTATGAATCTGAATTACCAGAGCTTGGGACTGCTCATTTAGAGCTTGTTAAGGGAAAACCTTAGTCTTCTGAATGTTGTGTCAATCCCATTTTCATGTATGACTCAGGAAAAATGTCAATGATTGCCTAAAGGTCTGCTTCTGAGTAAGCACAGACTACAGTATCATCAATGTACTAGAGCTCAGTGATTGAAGTTGGGGTGGTCTTGGTTTTGGCTCAGAATCAGCTGAAATTAAACAGCTTTCTATCCATTTGGTAGTTTAGCTCCAGTCTGACTGGAAGCTTGTTGGTGGTCAGATGCAGCATTATGATAAGGTATGCCAAGAAGAGTGTTGGAGCAATAACACAGCTTTGTTTAACTCCCACCTTAACCTCAAAGAGATTTATGATAGGACCATTACTGAGAACCACTGCTTGTATACTGTCATGAAGCAGGCAAAGACTAGTGACAAATTTCTGTGAGTACCCATACTTGAGAAGAATCCTCCATAGTGCTTCTCAGTTGACAGAGTTGAAGACTTTTGTGAGGTCAAAGAAGGCCATGTAGAGTGGTTGATGTTGCTCCTGGCATTTTTCCTTCAGCTGGAGAGCTGTGAAGGTCATATCAGAAAGTTACATGCTTTCTATACTCTTACAAGAATGGGCTTCCCACAAAATGCAGTGGCCAACATTGCTTTCTGTCAAAAGATGACTGCTTGTGGTAACAGGAGCATGGGTGGTGCCTTCATTTCCTAAATAACTATGATTTTCTGGAAAAGATGGGTGCCACCGTACCCATGTTTTAAAACACAACATAAAACCTACTCAGTTCTTTGGAAGAATGGTTGTAGGTGCCTGGTGTCAGGAACAGGACAATGCACCTCCTGAGTACAGAACATAAGCTGCAGTGAGCAGTGGAATTTTCACATCCAAGATCAGAATTCCCTGTTGCCTAGCTAGGGCAGCTGCTGCTCAGCCTCCGTCTCTTCTGGATACCATTTTGAGATGTCTGACTTTCCCCATGCACTGTATAGGGTTCTGGTTTACAGTCCAGGAGCCAAACTCTTAAAATGTAGGTATTGCATCACATAGAGTTATGGCACCTTAGTAATTTATTGGCTGCAGCCCTAAATTCTGGTATGAATATTTTCAAATGCTGAGAAGTACATCTAATTCATAAATATGTTGTGGAGGCTCTTTAGGATCTTTTTATCATCCATGTCAAATATTTATATCAACTAACTTGTTAATATTTTTTACTTCCCTGCTTTTGCAGGATGTTCAAAGTGTTATCAATACTTTGGACAAAACCTAGTCAACAGAGCATATTTTTCCACCCATTTCTTATCCTCCTTTGTTCTAAGCAATTTGAGCTCCTGCAATATGCATCATAGCTAAAAATTGTTGCATTAGTTGAGTCATTGATTACATAAAAGTGGTGGTATTTTTGTTGAATGAAGGGAAGCTTTTTATGTTTTGTAGTACTAAAATCAAGTTTGCTTAATACATTGTGTCCTGCTTTGCTTTATGACATTATTAGGCATCATTGAAAGAGCTTAACTACTATACTTCATTAATAGATTAACAAAGGTAAGAAATAAGTGTCATTCTGGAAGATGGTGGGATGTTTTGTCCCTCTGTCCTTTACTAAGATAGTTGTGGCAAAGAAGATAGTTTTTTAGTATTTTTTCTTCCTCTAAGAACTGTTTTTCCCCTATAAATGTTTTCATTTGGTGACCTATTTTTATATTCCTGTCTTGTGTTCTATTTCCTTCTGAACAACTTCTCCCCTATTAGAGCATTAAACTTACCACAGAGAGGAACTATATATATATATCACTCATTTAAGTGCTTTAAGTAACTGGATATCTTTGTTTGATTACCTTAATGAATGCATGCTAACACTAAATATTTTTAACTAGGTTTTTGCACGTAGTAAGAATAAAGCAGCTGTGCAGTTCATAGTTATGTTTTATCTAAGGATTTCCAAGTTCTTTGCTAATATCACTGTAATTTGCACATATGTTGAGGTAGGTGTATGCACTGTATAATTTTATCCATTTCACAGATTCATACACAGAGTCATCAGGAAGTGGAGTCACTCATGCAATAAGAGAACTGAAAACAAAATCTTATAGCTCTGGTACCCTGTCATTTCTCTAATCATTAAGTCATACTCTTTCTTAAATCATACCACATGAATTAAATGTTATCTGTGATTAAAAAGCTCCCAAATCAATTATCCTAACCTTTAGTATCCGAACTGTCCTTTCTAACAAACCATGACTAGCAAGCAATTTGCCAGTTTGTCCATTTGCCACTTTGCCAATTTGTTAATTTGTCAGTTTTGTTTCTTCATTCATTCATTTGCAAATTTTTAAATTGCTTGCCACATTTAGGGTGCTTTTCTACTTTAATTCATTTCTTCCCTCCCACTGTTGAAGTAAGAGAATGGATTTTCACCTTGTCCCAGACACTTAAAACTAATGTGAAAGACATGGCATGTAATGATTTAGGACTTTCCTTCTTGCATTGTTTTATGAACTTAGATAATATACCTCTTGGTGAGAAAAGACTATTGTTCTTATTATATGCTCATATATGCTTAGAAGGTCCTTGGAAAAAAAC